>NW_028319524.1:117500-442500 GCF_062004578.1 Staurois parvus | reverse complement strand
TATCGCGCAGGACAGCTCTGAAGGGGTATTCTGGGGCCCCACTGTGGGTCAAGGGGCGCAAGGGGGGCACATGTTGTACCTCTAGAGTTCAGTAGGTTGCCTGTGCCCGGGGGTCATAGATAAGGGGGTCCAAATCCCCTCCAGAGAGTCCATGGTGCCACAGCGAGCACTGACACTAGACACGCGGTTCTGCACCGCAGCCGCTGATCATTCCAGAACCCAGAGATAGGCAGCGAACATTCAGAGAGGGGGAGGCTTCTCCTTGGATCCAGTCACATGACACAAAGGAGGGAGGACTCCCCCCCCTTGTTGAGTTCACTCAGAACCAGGGGTGGACTGATCATTTGGGCTCTTGGGCAGTACCCGAGGGCCCAGGGTCAGTAGGGGGCCCCATGAGATGCCCCTAGTACCTTTCATAGGCTTTTTGGGTGTGGTTTTAGTGTGGGTGAGGACACAGAGGCCCCATGATCCCCTGTTGACCGGGGGCCCCATGAGTTGTCAGTCCGCCCCTGCTCTGAACTGTCTGGTGAGTGGATTTCATGGGGGGAGGAGAGCTGGGAAGAGGGGAATTCTATACTTATTGGGAGGGGGGTGTCTGTACTGGAGAGGAAGCTATACTGGTGGAGCGGAAAAGCTGTACGGGTGAGATCTGTACAAGTGGGGGGGATCTGTACTGGGGGGGAGTTGTACTGGTGGAGGCAGAGAGCCATACTGGTGGGAGTTGTAGGAGGGTGGGGGATCCGTACTGGGGGACGTTGTACTGGTGGAGGGGATATGTACTGGTGGGGAGCTGTACTAATGGGGGAGGGAATCTGTATGGGAGAGGGAGTTATACTGGTGGAGGGGGAGAGCCATACTGGTGGGAGTTATAGGGGGGTGGGGATCCATACTGGGGGTTTGTACAGGTGGAGGGGATATGTACTGCAAGGATCTGTATTAATGGAGGAGGGAATCTATATGGGAGAGGGAGCTATACTGGTGGAGGGGAGAGCAGTACTCCGCCCATCTTCCAGAAATTTGAGAATGAGGTACAGTGGAGATCCTCCTGTCTGCTCCAGTCTATAGGTAGGCCCCCCTCCCTGGGGCCCACACCCAGGCTCCATGTTCCAGCACCTTCCTTCAGTCCTTCTTTGACCCGACTCCAACAACCTCTCCTGGCTGTTCAGGCTCTCTCATATTTAAAGGCTGTCCTAGCCACCATGCTGGGCCTCCTGCCTGGGGTTTGGCCAGGTTCCACTAAACATGCAAATCCAGGCCTCCTCCCCTTCTCCACCCATCTTCCGGAAATTTGAGAATGAGGTACAGTGGAGATCCTCCTGTCTGCTTCAGTCTGTAGGTAGGCCCCCCTCCCTGGGGCCCGCACCCAGGCTCCATGTTCCAGCACCTTCCTTCAGTCCTTCTTTGACCCGACTCCAGCAACCTCTCCTGGCTGTTCAGGCTCTCTCACATTCAAGGGCTGTCCTAGCCACCATGCCAGGCCTCCTGCCTGGGGTTTGGCCAGGTTCCACTAAACATGCAAATCCAGGCCTCCTCCCCTTCTCCAACAATCTTCCGGAAATTTCGACCATTTTACAGCAGGGTTGGAGAGCTCCAGAAGCCCTGACCTGTAGAGCCTCCCAGCCTGCCCTGAGGTAACCTCACTGCCTCACTCCCAGGCTGACTCATCCCAGGCTTCTAACAAGCCACTAAAAAAAAACCAAAAACCTATGTACCTAGAGGGCACTACATAATATTAGGTGTTCAGAGAACACTTACCTCTCCTGAGGTGTATCTCAAACTGAGGTGTGTCCATCAAATTCACTTCTTGTCTTGACACCAGATATTAGAGCTAGCGTTGCACTTCTGGTCCACTGCGGCTATGGGACCTGGATCCCTCATATTGGGAAGTGATAACGTCATTTAGCTACCCCCTCCCCCTTGTCCATTCACATAAAGTTGTCACCAGAATAGGAAGTAAAGGAAGTTTCCAATGGGGACACCGAAAGATGTCACAGCAGATTTCCCGTCTCTGTTGGTTGAACTGGACGGATTTTTTTACTTTTTTCAGCCAAACAAACTATGTAAATATCTGGAGAGTTTTCCTTGGTGTCTTTAGGACAGGAAAGGAAGGGAAATCAACGTAATGGGACAGGTAGGAAAAAAAAAAAAACCATCAGAAAACTTTTAAATGAAGCCCTACACTATGTAAAACTAAACAAAAAAGGTTTTGTCTTTGGATGTAGGATGTAGGGGGGCTGATCTGTAGATGACAAAGTCCATAATGTCATTACACATTTAGTGCAACATAGGAGTTCCTGGACCTGGGCACCGGGTCTCCTGGCTGGTGGATCAAACCATTGAGTGCAGAGTGGGAACCAGCACACTTCAGGCTGCAGTTTCTCTTGGCTGTGCGGTATGAGAGGGAGGGTGCTATTTCCGGTCTTCAGCATTTTTAGCCAAAGAGTTACTTTAACCACTTCCAGTCCGGACACTTTCCCCCCCTTCCGGTCCGGACACTTTCCCCCCCCTTCCAGTCTGGACACTTTCCCCCCCTTCCAGTCCGGACACTTTCCCCCCCCTTCCAGTCTGGACACTTTCCCCCCCTTCCGGTCCGGACACTTTCCCCCCCCTTCCAGTCTGGACACTTTCCCCCCCTTCCAGTCCGAACACTTTCACCCCCTTCCAGTCTAGACACTTCCCCCCCCCCTTCCAGTCTGGACACTTTCCCCCCCCCTTCCAGTCCGGACACTTTCCCCCCCTTCCGGTCCGGACACTTTCCCCCCCCTTCCAGTCTGGACACTTTCCCCCCCTTCCGGTCCGGACACTTTCCCCCCCCCTTCCAGTCTGGACACTTTCCCCCCCTTCCAGTCCGAACACTTTCACCCCCTTCCAGTCTAGACACTTCCCCCCCCCCCTTCCAGTCTGGACACTTTCCCCCCCTTCCAGTCCGGACACTTTCCCCCCCTTCCGGTCCGGACACTTTCCCCCCTTCCGGTCTGGACACTTTCCCCCCCTTCCGGTCCGGACACTTCCCCCCCTTCCGGTCCGGACACTTTCACCCCCTTCCGGTCCGGACACTTTCCCCCCCCTTCCGGTCCGGACACTTCCCCCCCTTCCGGTCCAGACACTTTCACCCCCTTCCGGTCCGGACACTTTCACCCCCTTCCGGTCCGGACACTTTCACCCCCTTCCGGTCCGGACACTTTCACCCCCTTCCAGTCCGGACACTTTCACCCCCTTCCAGTCCAGGCCAATTTTCAGCTTTCAGCACTATCACACTTTGAATGACAATTGCGCGGTCATG
The DNA here is from genome assembly GCF_062004578.1 of Staurois parvus. Taxonomy (NCBI): domain Eukaryota; kingdom Metazoa; phylum Chordata; class Amphibia; order Anura; family Ranidae; genus Staurois; species Staurois parvus. The sequence goes on along the minus strand of NW_028319524.1, from coordinate 439,217 downwards.
CAACACTGTACCCATATGAATTTTTTAGCATTTTTTTGAGACAGATAAAGCTTTATTTTGGTGGTATTTATTCACTGCTGGGACTTTTTTTTTGTTTGCTATGTAATTGAAAAAGTCCAAAAATGTTGAAAAAAGTGTTTTTCTTTTAAAAGTTTGCAAATAATCATTCTTCATAAATCTCAGCCAAAATTTATTCCGTTATCTTTTTAGCAAAAAAAAAAAAAAAACCCAAATTAGTTTATAACCAAAAATTATAATTTTTAAACATTTTTTTTTACATTTTTATTTTATTTTTTTATATTATTATTTATGGGTTTTTTTACATACTGTCACCCTAGCAGTAGTATCACCATGGTGACACTGTACTACTTGTGGGGGGTGATGAAGATTTTTTTTTTTTACACTGATTTCTTTTACACCCATAAAGGCTGTAAAAACAATCATTTTGTAAGGGACCGCCCGGCGGTACCACTAGCACTCCACTGGTCGGATGTTCCCAGCGCACGGAGTCTAAGCCCCAGGGTACTTGTTCACCAGGGCCCCTGATGGTGGGGATGGACTTGGAGTACCCCAGGACCAGGTCGTGACTACTGAGGACACCCGTCAGTGGTAGGGGTATTCGCCAGGGGCTCCCACGGGAGAGAGCCAGGTATGAGGAGGTCTGGAGACCCCGTAGAGAGGGACGGATGGATGGATGGATGGATGGCTGAGCAGGAGCAGGGTCATACAAGCCGGGTCGGTAACTATGGGGACGGTGCGGTACAGAGCAGCGGGCAGAGAATAGTCGGGTCACACGCCAGGTCAGCAACAGCAGGTCAGATCCAATAGGGGGCATTCAGGAGAGAGGTCAGGCAAGCAAGGGTCAAAACAGGAGAAAACAGCAAGGTCAGGGCACAATCCGGGTCAGCAACTTACTTCAGACAGGTTCACAGGTTCACAGGATACAAAAGACCAAAAGGCACTGAATGACAGCTCAGGGCCGTTTAAATATCCCGCCCTGCGCTGTCATTGGTGCCAGGCGCGCGCCCGCGGTCACTACTGCGCATGCGCGAACCTGATTGCCGCGGTCGGCCAAGTCCCGGCGCTCGCGTACAGGGAGGTGTACTGCGCCTGCGCCGGGACCAGCGGCGCGACGATCCCCGACACATTTCTCCTTCTCTTTGGCTGCATTCCTGCAGCCATTGAGAAATACTGTGTGAGCTGTGATTGGTCACAGCTTGTCTCATGGTACAAGGCTGTTGTGAATGGCCCTGTACCATGTGATCTCTGTGATCATTCACAGATTTCACACATAGTAAGCAATGATGTCCACGATCGGTGTTCCACTGTGTCCGGAGGACACAGCGGGCACTGGACTGTGGTGTTGCGTGCTCCCAGGGAGCGCGCACAAGCAGGGTGCGGGGAGGCCGTTTATAAATGGCCACCCGACCCTGCACTGCCACCAATCCAGCCGTTTATATACAACGGCCGGACGGGAGGTGGTTAAGCCAGGGGTGTCAAACTCAATTTCATCGCAGGCGGCATCAGCATTATGTTTGCCTTCAAAGGGCCAGTTGTGTCTCTAAGGCAACGTCTTTTGATCACAAAACGCGTAGGGTGGAGCTTCGGTGAGTGACGTCATCGAGCCCCAGATCGGACTGCGGCCATCTTGTTGGTCTGAAACGTCGATCTTTATTTTATATGTTGGTTATATGTTTTTTTAATGTAAGTACATTACTTCTGAATAAATGGGTGACTTCCGACTTCCGACACTATGAGACGGTTTTGTTTCCTCTCTGATTCATATTCTCTGGAGAGATACTTTTCCATTTGGGTAAAAAACGGTTCTGTTGTCTGGGAGAGTGACGCAATCGATGTGAACCGGTGGAGTGAGTTCCTTGAAGGCTCGGCCATTACCTTTAGGCTTCTAACTGTTCTTTTTTGGCAGCGGTTTCCATGGTGGTCAAGGCTATGTGCCGAGAGGCTGTTTGTAATAATTGATGGTGGAGGATTCCTCTCCGGATTACGTCACTCTTTCTGAAGCACCTTTCCAGGCTGACCACGTTTTGATCATCCACTGGCCACTTTATGAGGACTGTTTTTTGATGGACTCATTTCAGACTTTAAGGTCGTTTGCACATTCGCTCCGGTGTGGATTTATCTTATGTGATCTATTTTATGTGATGATTAGCGCTGCACTTATTTTTTCCCATCTGTAAGACTAGATGTCCAGAGCTCCCCACCTCCACTTACATCAAATGTCAAGAGCCCCCCCACCACCATTAGAAGTCGTGTCCCCCATCCTCCCTTACCTCACAGTGCAGCCCCCCTCACTCTGTGCTGCTGCTGGGAAGAAGCTTAGGGCGGAGCTTGTTAACAGAAGGTGCAGGGTCTGGAAGAGGACCAGAGGAGGGCTGGTGTCAGCTGCTGGAATCTGCTGAATGCTGAGACCAGGTGAAGCAGAGATGAGGGGGTTCCTTGGCTGCCCAGAGAGGCGCAGGATCTGTAGGGGGAGTTCTGTCCTCCTCTCTGTTGTCAATTTCAAAATGGGGCGGAGACGAGGAGGGTGCTGTAATTTCAGGAGACACGCATTGGCCACGTAAAATGGCCAGATCTTGTGCTTGACATACGTGCTTTAAATAATCCCAAGACCCAACTGATGGTTCTTCTACAAAAGGGGGTCATCAAGTTCTAATACTGGAAAGTTTTGTTCTCAAAGTTTCGTATCACATGGTTCATCTGGAGGGAGAACAGACCACTCCATGGGAGGACAGACCACTCCACGGGAGGACAGACTACTCCACGGGAGGACAGACCACTCCACGGGAGGACAGACCACTCCACGGGAGGACAGATCACTTCATAGGAGGACAGACCACTTCACGGGAGGACAGACCACTCCATGGAAGGACAGACCACTTAACAGGAGGACAGACCACTCCACGGGAGGACAGATCACTTCATAGGAGGACAGACCACTCCATGGGAGGACAGATCACTCCACGGGAGGACAGACCACTCCACGGGAGGACAGACCACTCCACGGGAGGACATACCACTCCACGGAAGGACAGATCACTCCACGGGAGGACAGACCACTCCACGGGAGGACAGACCACTCCACGGGAGGACAGATCACTCCACGGGAAGACAGACCACTCCACGGGAGGACAGACCACTCCACGGGAGGACAGACCACTCCACGGGAGGACAGATCACTCCACGGGAGGACACACCACTCCACGGGAGGACAGACCACTCCACGGGAGGACAGACCACTCCACGGGAGGACAGATCACTCCACGGGAGGATAGACCACTCCACGGGAGGACAGACCACTCCATGGGAGGACAGACCACTCCATGGAATCATCTGCTTCTCCGCAACAAACTTCCGGCTCTTTCTGTAAGTTGAAGGCTTCACGTACAATGAGCAGAGTAAATGATGAGCCTCGTGGAGGCCTCTAAAAGCACATTAGCTGGAAGCTCTCCTCATCCAGCGAGTCGCGGAGAGGACAGGGATGAGGAGAGGCAGAAGGAAGCGCTAATTAAAAAGAGCAGATTTACCTGATTCTTCCTCTGACCTCCTGACTCCGGCAATCGGAGGAGGAAGATCCGGCTGCTGCACTTATACTTTGTTAATGTCTTCTACATCATAAAACCCAATCATTGACTAGCCGGAGAGTGCTCAGGTTGGCCTCTTAATGTAGCTTTAATAACTTCCAGTATGTTCCTTTCATATGTTCCTGGGAACACTCTTCTGCTACACCTGATCTCATTTCATCAGCATTAGGGAAGTCGAGCAGAGCCGGATGCTCGGTATTTTGTCCGTAATTGATTTAAAGGGGAAGTGCACTTAAAGCAGAACTATGAAAACTGAGCTCATAATATTTCATCCTCCACTTGGCTCTTCCCCTGGTCAGGATCAATAGCACCACTATCAACCCATCCCCCGCATTCTAGGGTGCTAGGGGTAACCATGGATTCTGAACTCTCCTTTCAGGCCCACATCCAATCCCTATCTAAATCCATCTACCTCAACCTCCGCAACATCTCCAGAATACGCCCCTTTATAACCAATGACACCACAAAGCTCCTAATGAACTCCCTGGTTATCTCTCACCTTGACTACTGCAACTCCCTCCTCATTGGCTTACCTTTACATAGGCCACTCCCCCTCCAGGATACCTCCAGGCTTCTATTCAGTGTCCTCCACCCCTCTCTTCCAAACCCTCCACTGGCTTCCACTCAGTGTCCTCCACCCCTCTCTGCCAATCCCTCTACTGACCTCCATTCAGTGTCCTCCAGCCCTCTCTGCCAATCCCTCCACTTGCCTCCATTCGGTGTCCGCCAGCCCTCTCTGCCAATCCCTCCACTTACCTCCATTCAGTGTGCTCCACCCCTCTCTTCCAATTCCTCCACTGACCTCCACTCAGTGTCCTCCACCCCTCTCTGTCAAACCCTCCGCTGGCTTCCACTCAGTGTCCTCCACCCCTCTCTGCCAATCCCTTCACTGACCTCCATTCAGTGTCCTCCAGCCCTCTCTGCCAATCTCTCCACTGGCCTCCATTCGGTGTCCTCCACCCCTCTCTGCCAATCCCCCCACTGGCCTACATTCAGTGTCCTCCACCCCTCTCTGCCAATCCTTCCACTGGCCTCCATTCAGTGTCCTCCACCCCTCTCTACCAATCCCCCCACTGGCCACCATTCAATGTCCTCCACCCCTCTCTGCCAATTACTCTACTGACCTTCACTCAGTATCCTCCACTCCTCTCTGCCAATCCTTCCACTGGCTTCCACTCAGTGTCCTCCACCCCTCTCTGCCAATTCTTACACTGGCCTCCATTCAGAGTCCTCCACCCCTCTCTACCAATCCCTCCACTGGTCTCCATTCAGTGTCCTCCACCCCTCTCTGCCAATCACTGCACTTGCCTCAACTCAATGTCTTCCACCCCTCTCTGCCAAACCCTCCACTGGATTCCACTCAGTGTCCTCCACCCCTCTTTGCCAATCCCTCCACTGACCTCCATTCAGTGTCCTCCAGCCCTCTCTGCCAATCTCTCCACTGGCCTCCATTCGGTGTCCTCCACCCCTCTCTGCCAATCCCTCCGCTGACCTCCACTCAGTGTCCTCAACCCCTCTCTGCCAATCCCTCCACTGGCCTCCATTCAGTGTCCTCCATTCTCTCTGCCAATCGCTGCAGTTGCCTCCACTCAATGTCCTTCACCCCTCTTTACCAATCCCTGCACTTGCCTCCACTCAGTGTCCTCCACCCTTCTCTGCCAATCCCTCCACTGGCCTCTACTTAGTGTCCACCACCCCTCTCTGCATGGGTGCAGTAGGCCTTGCCCACACTGCCTAGTATAGGACCTGGTAGGCTTGTGTTGCACACAGTAACTATTTGGGACTTGTTTAGCCTGTCATATAGGTTTCCATTAAATAGGAGACCTAACAACTTTGTGATTTTCTTCCACAAATATCTCCTAATTCTCATAGTTCTCTTTACCCATCTGTTAGAGGGCCAAAGTTCTCAAGACCCTGGTCTTCTCCCAAAAGAGCTCCATAGGATGGAGGAAACATCAAACACATATAGTCTGAGCCGAACCCATTCATTTCACTGGGAGCCCCAAAAGCTTCACTCTCTCAGCTCGCCCAAGCTCATCCTTCAGGACTCAGGGCTTTCCGAGTGGGTGTATTTTAGATTCTGCCACGTTGAAGATTCTGTCCATGAAAACATAGCCTGACCTTCACCCTTTGGTTTGTATGCTTATCCAAGGAAGCCTCCTTCAGGAGCTCAGTCCATTCAGACTCCCTACATGGCTTATGGACAGAGAAATTCAGATCTATTGTCAGGATCCGGGTCTGAATATCACGTACCTGGTGATGGAGGCCAATGGATGCGGCTAAATTCCAGACTCCCATGAGAGTGGGACAGCGAGAGTCAGGCCCAGAATAGCACAGGTCGCCTGTAGGAGTGCTGGTTGGTGGTCCCCTCAGAAGCACAGCTGGTGCACGGAGATAGGTCTGCAGACAGGAGGCGCCTGTGCGTGGTATGCAAGCCATTCCGGGATTTAGATGTTTCCTGGGTAGTCGGTTCAAGCCAAGGTCAGGTACCAGGTGGGAATCGGAGCAGACATAGTCAGATGGGATAGCCGAGGTCATACACAGAGAAGCGAGAGAGAGTATCCGTAAGACAAGCCGAGGTCAGATCAGGGGTAAAGCAGAGTAGACAGGTCCAGGAGCAAGCCGAGTCGGTAACAGGAAATCACAGGTCAAAATCACAGGAAACGGCACAGGGAGCTAGAGATCATCCAGTAACTTGAGAAAGTGATGAGCATCCTTATAAAGGCCGTCTGGCACCAAACTGAGGCTGATGTGTGCTTCTGCGGCCATGCAGAGTACTGGCAGAAATGCCAGAACCTCTGCCGTGGACAGGATCCTGACACTGAACCTACGACTTCTGTGGTTTCTGGCAGTGGTTCTTCTTGCTATACCACCAGGGATCCTGGGCGGCTCCCTGCCTTATTCCTTGGACAATCGTCCTGCGTGTCTTGTTTCTAGTGGACCTTGAACCCTCCCATGAACTTCCTACTTAAGCCATGCGCTCTCTCCAGCTGCTGCTGCTGTCCTCATCTTCGCTGCCACTTGTTATCGACCCTTGGCTTGTTCATCAACTATGCTTCCGTTCGATCCCATCCAGCTATTACTTGTTATTGACTTTTGGTTTGTTTACTGACTATGCTTCTGCTTGATATCTACCTGCTATATCTGCTAATGGACCCCGACTTGCTCTCCTCCTGGTAGGGCAATGCTGAGGACCATGACCTGGTGCTAACATGCCACAAAAACCCATCTCCACCATCAGGAGCTCTGGTGAATACCGGTTAGTGCCTAGACTCCGCACCTCGGGTGAACCCAATCATCCACTAGGAGGATCTGCCGGTATATATTTTCTGCTGACTACTCATGAACATCTCTACCGCTATCGCCATTGTCCTCAGAGCCTGATCCTAGCGTGTGTCACCTATGTAGGGAAATGGTCACCTATGTGCTTGTTCCACCCCAAAACTCTTGCAGGATCTTCTATCCCCCTCAACCACTGTGAGCTTCACTTCTTAATCTACAGGGTTCTTTAAGTAGCACCACTGGAGACAATGGAGTCCCATACATCTGAATGTTCAGGAACTTCTTCTCAAGAGTGGAGAATAATAACGTATCGATCCATAGACAAGGCCACTAGCTCACCTACAGACACATCCATGCATCCATGCTGGTTAACCACCATTTCTCTCAAGGCCCTGGGGAGCACAGTCCCTGACTCTGTGCTCCCCTGGGATTAAAGACCTTGCTTGAACTTACAGGGTTAGTCTTGGCTTTCTTTATGTATGTGTCACGGTCTGGGTCAGGTTCAGAGACCAGTTAATATAGCAGTGTAAGGCTTACCTGGAACCCGCAGGGTTGGTACACCAGCGGGTCACCCTGGGAATGACGCAGGCTCACCTGAGGTGCGGGGTCTAAGCACTAACCAGTTTTCACCAGAGCTTCTAATGGTGGAGATGGATTTGGCTGTGTGTTAGTACCAGGTCGCAGATCTCAGGATCGCCCCACCAGGGAATGAGCAAGCTGGAAACCAATAGCAGATCAAACAGGTTAGGGATCAAACAGAAGCGGAGTCAGTCAACAAGCCAAGGTCCTTCGCAAACGGTAGTTGATGAGGATGAGGCAGAATCGTAGTCCAGGAACAAGCCAAGGGTCGGTCACAAACGGTCGTTAGCGAAGGTATAGACGGCAGCAGGAGAGACAAGTAGGATATTGGCTGGTGAAGGCACAATAATCTGGCAAACAGGAAGTGCAGAGACATCACCAAATCCGGACGACTTCCTCAGGGGTACGAACTTTATTACAGTCACAAGAATAAAACCCAGCTCCGCCTCCTGGTGAATGGAGCTCATTGCGTGTTCTGTGAGTGGACGGGACAGACGGGGCGCCGGGGGGGGGGGGGGTTGGGGGGCATTCTGGGTCATTATGTAACAGTTGTTCGGCGGGAAGCCATAGTAGAAAAAAAAGACGAACGTCTTCTGAGAATCATGGAACCGTTTGGGGAAAGAATCGACGTTTTCTTCCCAGCGCCGTGCTCATCTTCTGTCATTTTGTTCCTAAAGACCCGATTCACGTTATTTTCCTTTTATCTTTTTTTTTTTTGTTTTTTTACGTTTAAGAAAGTGCACATCAAAAACGACGTGACGAAAAACTGTCCTAGCGTCTGTGTGGCGGGAAATCTTAACCATTTCAGTCCCTTCACCTCCATACACTGAGCTCTCACTTTTACAGTCCTTGTAAACCTCTCCAAAAAAACCCAATAAATCCTCCTAGTTACATTTTTAAAAAAAAATATTTTTTAATTATGCATTATTATTATTTATAATTATTTATTTTATTATTATTATTATTATCATCATTATTTATAAATATTTCTTCTTATTATTATTTATAATTATTTGTTATTATTATTTACAATTATTTATTATTATTATATTATTTATAATTATTTTTTAATTATGTAAAATGTATTCCTGTAGAAACCCTTATTAAGACTCAGTTAACCCTAATCAGCCCTGATAACCTCCTTCTCCCAAATAGCTATTATTTTTATGATGATTTTTTTTAATTACATTTTTTTGTGTTTAAGAAAGTGCACTTCAAAAACACAACTTGGCGAAAAACCGTCGTAGAGTCTGTGTGGCGGGAAATCTTCTCTTAACCAGTTCAGTCCCTTCGGCCAGATCACCTCCATACACTGAACTCTTGCTTTTACGGTCCTTGTAAATCTTTCCAAAAAAAAAAAAACAATAAATCCTCCTAGTTAAATTTTTGAAAAAAATTATTTTTTAATTATGTATTATTATTTATAATTATTTATTTTATTATTATTATTATTATTATTATTATCATTATTATCATTATTTATAGTTATTAATTCTTATTATTATTATTTATAATTATTTATTTGTTATTATTATTTACAATTATTTATTATTATTATATTATTTATAATTATTTTTTAATTATGTAAAATGTATTCCTGTAGAAACCCTTATTAAGACTCAGTTAACCCTAATCAGCCCTGATAACCTCCTTCTCCCAAATAGCTATTATTTTTATGATGATTTTTTTTAATTACATTTTTTTGTGTTTAAGAAAGTGCACTTCAAAAACACAACTTGGCGAAAAACCGTCGTAGAGTCTGTGTGGCGGGAAATCTTCTCTTAACCAGTTCAGTCCCTTCGGCCAGATCACCTCCATACACTGAACTCTTGCTTTTACGGTCCTTGTAAATCTTTCCAAAAAAAAAAAAAACAATAAATCCTCCTAGTTAAATTTTTGAAAAAAATTATTTTTTAATTATGTATTATTATTTATAATTATTTATTTTATTATTATTATTATTATTATTATTATTATCATTATTTATAGTTATTAATTCTTATTATTATTATTTATAATTATTTATTTGTTATTATTATTTACAATTATTTATTATTATTATATTATTTATAATTATTTTTTAATTATGTAAAATGTATTCCTGTAGAAACCCTTATTAAGACTCAGTTAACCCTAATCAGCCCTGATAATCTCCTTCTCCCAAATAGCTATTATTTTTATGATGATTTTTTTTAATTAATTTTTTTTTGTGTTTAAGAAAGTGCACTTCAAAAACACAACTTGACGAAAAACCGTCGTAGAGTCTGTGTGGCGGGAAATCTTCTCTTAACCAGTTCAGTCCCTTCGGCCAGATCACCTCCATACACTGAACTCTCGCTTTTACGGTCCTTGTAAATCTTTCCAAAAAAAAAAAAAAACAATAAATCCTCCTAGTTAAATTTTTGAAAAAAATTATTTTTTAATTATGTATTATTATTTATAATTATTTATTTTATTATTATGATTATTATCATTATTTATAGTTATTAATTTGTATTATTATTATTTATAATTATTTATTTGTTATTATTATTTACAATTATTTATTATTATTATATTATTTATAATTATTTTTTAATTATGTAAAATGTATTCCTGTAGAAACCCTTATTAAGACTCAGTTAACCCTAATCAGCCCTGATAATCTCCTTCTCCCAAATAGCTATTATTTTTATGATGATTTTTTTTTATTAAATTTTTTTGTGTTTAAGAAAGTGCACTTCAAAAACACAACTTGGCGAAAAACCGTCGTAGAGTCTGTGTGGCGGGAAATCTTCTCTTAACCATTTCAGTCCCTTCGGCCAGATCACCTCCATACACTGAGCTCTCGCTTTTACAGTCCTTGTAAACCTCTCCAGAAAAAAACAATAAGTCCTCCTAGTTAAATTTTTGAAAAAAAAAATTTTTTAATTGTTTTTATTATAATTTATAATTATGTATTATTATTATTTATAATTATTATATTATTTATAATTATTTTTAATTGTTTATTATTATTTATAATTATTTATAATTATTATTATTAATAATAATTAATGTCTAATTATGTATTATTATTTATAATAATTATTATACTATTTATCATTTTAATTATTTATTATTATTAATATTATTATTATTTATAAGTATGTATTATTATATTATTTATAATTATTTTTTATTTAAAATGTATTCCTGTAGAAACCCTTATTAAGGCTCAGATAACCCTAATCAGCCCTGATAATCTCCTTCTCCCAAATAGCTATTATTTTTATGATGATTTTTTTTAATTAATTTTTTTTTGTGTTTAAGAAAGTGCACTTCAAAAACACAACTTGACGAAAAACCGTCGTAGAGTCTGTGTGGCGGGAAATCTTCTCTTAACCAGTTCAGTCCCTTCGGCCAGATCACCTCCATACACTGAACTCTCGCTTTTACGGTCCTTGTAAATCTTTCCAAAAAAAAACAAAACAATAAATCCTCCTAGTTAAATTTTTGAAAAAAATTATTTTTTAATTATGTATTATTATTTATAATTATTTTTTTTATTATTATTATTATTATTATTATCATTATTTATCATTATTAATTCGTATTATTATTATTTATAATTATTTATTTGTTATTATTATTTACAATTATTTATTATTATTATATTATTTATAATTATTTTTTAATTATTTAAAATGTATTCCTGTAGAAACCCTTATTAAGACTCAGTTAACCCTAATCAGCCCTGATAACCTCCTTCTCCCCCATAGCTATTATTTTTATGATGATTTTTTTTAATTAAATTTTTTTGTGTTTAAGAAAGTGCACTTCAAAAACACAACTTGGCGAAAAACCGTCGTAGAGTCTGTGTGGCGGGAAATCTTCTCTTAACCATTTCAGTCCCTTCGGCCAGATCACCTCCATACACTGAGCTCTCGCTTTTACAGTCCTTGTAAACCTCTCCAGAAAAAAACAATAAGTCCTCCTAGTTAAATTTTTGAAAAAAAATATTTTTTAATTGTTTTTATTATAATTTATAATTATGTATTATTATTATTTATAATTATTATATTATTTATAATTATTTTTAATTGTTTATTATTATTTATAATTATTTATAACAATTATTATTAATAATAATTAATGTCTAAGTATGTATTATTATTTATAATAATTATTATACTATTAATAATTTTAATTATTTATTATTATTAATATTATTATAATTTTTTATAAGTATGTATTATTATATTATTTATAATTATTTTTTATTTAAAATGTATTCCTGTAGAAACCCTTATTAAGGCTCAGATAACCCTAATCAGCCCTGATAATCTCCTTCTCCCAAATAGCTATTATTTTTATGATGATTTTTTTTAATTAATTTTTTTTTGTGTTTAAGAAAGTGCACTTCAAAAACACAACTTGACGAAAAACCGTCGTAGAGTCTGTGTGGCGGGAAATCTTCTCTTAACCAGTTCAGTCCCTTCGGCCAGATCACCTCCATACACTGAACTCTCGCTTTTACGGTCCTTGTAAATCTTTCCAAAAAAAAAAAAAAACAATAAATCCTCCTAGTTACATTTTTGAAAAAAATTATTTTTTAATTATGTATTATTATTTATAATTATTTATTTTATTATTATGATTATTATCATTATTTATAGTTATTAATTCTTCTTATTATTATTTATAATTATTTATTTGTTATTATTATTTACAATTATTTATTATTATTATATTATTTATAATTATTTTTTAATTATGTAAAATGTATTCCTGTAGAAACCCTTATTAAGACTCAGTTAACCCTAATCAGCCCTGATAACCTCCTTCTCCCAAATAGCTATTATTTTTATGATGATTTTTTTAAATTAAATGTTTTTGTGTTTAAGAAAGTGCACTTCAAAAACACAACTTGGCGAAAAACCGTCGTAGAGTCTGTGTGGCGGGAAATCTTCTCTTAACCAGTTCAGTCCCTTCGGCCAGATCACCTCCATACACTGAGCTCTCGCTTTTACAGTCCTTGTAAACCTCTCCAGAAAAAAACAATAAGTCCTCCTAGTTAAATTTTTGAAAAAAAAATTTTTTAATTGTTTTTATTATAATTTATAATTATGTATTATTATTATTTATAATTATTATATTATTTATAATTATTTTTAATTGTTTATTATTATTTATAATTATTTATAATTATTATTATTAATAATAATTAATGTCTAATTATGTATTATTATTTATAATAATTATTATACTATTTATAATTTTAATTATTTATTATTATTAATATTATTATTATTTATAAGTATGTATTATTATATTATTTATAATTATTTTTTATTTAAAATGTATTCCTGTAGAAACCCTTATTAAGGCTCAGATAACCCTAATCAGCCCTGATAATCTCCTTCTCCCAAATAGCTATTATTTTTATGATGATTTTTTTTAATTAATTTTTTTTTGTGTTTAAGAAAGTGCACTTCAAAAACACAACTTGACGAAAAACCGTCGTAGAGTCTGTGTGGCGGGAAATCTTCTCTTAACCAGTTCAGTCCCTTCGGCCAGATCACCTCCATACACTGAACTCTCGCTTTTACGGTCCTTGTAAATCTTTCCAAAAAAAAAAAAAACAATAAATCATCCTAGTTAAATTTTTGAAAAAAATTTTTTTTTAATTATGTATTATTATTTATAATTATTTATTTTATTATTATGATTATTATCATTATTTATAGTTATTAATTCTTCTTATTATTATTTATAATTATTTATTTGTTATTATTATTTACAATTATTTATTATTATTATATTATTTATAATTATTTTTTAATTATGTAAAATGTATTCCTGTAGAAACCCTTATTAAGACTCAGTTAACCCTAATCAGCCCTGATAACCTCCTTCTCCCCCATAGCTATTATTTTTATGATGATTTTTTTAAATTAAATGTTTTTGTGTTTAAGAAAGTGCACTTCAAAAACACAACTTGGCGAAAAACCGTCATAGAGTCTGTGTGGCGGGAAATCTTCTCTTAACCAGTTCAGTCCCTTCGGCCAGATCACCTCCATACACTGAGCTCTCGCTTTTACAGTCCTTGTAAACCTCTCCAGAAAAAAACAATAAGTCCTCCTAGTTAAATTTTTGAAAAAAAAATGTTTTAATTGTTTTTATTATAATTTATAATTATGTATTATTATTATTTATAATTATTATATTATTTATAATTATTTTTAATTGTTTATTATTATTTATAATTATTATATTATTTATAATTATTTTTAATTGTTTATTATTATTTATAATTATTTATAATTATTATTATTAATAATAATTAATGTCTAATTATGTATTATTATTTATAATAATTATTATACTATTTATAATTTTAATTATTTATTATTATTAATATTATTATTATTTATAAGTATGTATTATTATATTATTTATAATTATTTTTTATTTAAAATGTATTCCTGTAGAAACCCTTATTAAGGCTCAGATAACCCTAATCAGCCCTGATAATCTCCTTCTCCCCCATAGCTATTATTTTTATGATGATTTTTTTTTTCCAACCTTACATTTTTTAAATTTACACTCATTTTGTTTGTTAATGTTTCAGTGTTGCATAACAAGAAAATGTGAAAAATGTTTTTTTTTTGTTTGTGTTTTTTTTTCAAATTGACAAAATTGTTGCCATGCTTTGTACCAAAAAATAATTTATTGTTGTCAGTTATTTTTTAATTATTTAATTAAAATGTCTTCCTGTAGAAACCCTTATTAAGGCTCAGTTAACCCTGATAACCTCCTTCTCCCCCAAAGCTATTATTTTTATGATGATTTTTTTTTTAAATAATTTTTTTTTTTTTTAACCGTACATTATTTTTTTTTAACTTACACTCATTTTGTTTGTTAATGTTTTAGTTTTGCATAACAAGAAAATGTGAAAAAAAATTTTTTTTTGTTTTTGTTTTTTTTTCAAATTGACAAAATTGTTGCCATGCTTTGTACCAAAAAAATAATTTATTGTTGTCATTTAAAAAATGGAAAAATGATAGAATAAAAAGTATACATTTACAAATAGAGCAAAATGACTTATTTATAATTATTTTTTAATTATTTTAAAATGTCTTCCTGTAGAAACCCTTATTAAGGCTCAGTTAACCCTAATCAGCCCTGATAACCTCCTTCTCCCCCATAGCTATTATTTTATGATGATTGTTTTTTAATTAAACTTTTTTTTTTTAACCATACATTTTTTTTTTTAATTTACACTCATTTTATTTGTTAATGTTTCAGTGTTGCATAACAAGAACATGTGAAAAATGTTTTTTTTTTTTTTAAGTTGACAAAGTAGTTTTTATGCTTTGTACCAAAAAAAAAATTTTATTGTTGTCATTTGAAAAATGGAACAAATGATAGAATAAAAAGTATACATTTACAAATACAATAAAATGACTTTTAAAAAATATCACTTGTGAAAATGAAAATAAAAACCCACATTTTTATCATATTATTTTTCTGATTTATTTTTTTAATAAATTGCACAGAAAATAAAATATTCAATAGAGAAGATGGGGCTTTCAGGGTGCAGGAACATGAATACCAAACATATTTAAAAGTGATATAATTTTTATTTTGTATTTTTGTAAAAAAAATACAAAACAAAAATAAACAGCTAAACAATATCGCCAACAGAACGCCTATTTTTTTTTCCAAAAGAGGGAATCCCAGAAGAGGAGGAGCCAAGAGCACCGGTGAGGAAATCCCAGAAGAGGAGGAGCCAAGAGCACCAGCGAGGGAATCCCAGGAGAGGAGGAGCCAAGAGCACCGGTGAGGAAATCCCAGAAGAGGAGGAGCCAAGAGCATCGGTGAGCAAATCCCAGAAGAGGAGGAGCCAAGAGCATCGGTGAGGGAATCCCAGAAGAGGAGGAGCAAAGAGCATCGGTGAGGAAATCCCAGTAGGGGAGGAGCCAAGAGCACCGGTGAGGGAATCCCAGAAGAGGAGGAGCCAAGAGCACTGGTGAGGAAATCCCAGAAGGGGAGGAGCCAAGAGCACCGGTGAGGGAATCCCAGAAGAGGAGCCAAGAGCACTGGTGAGGAAATCCCAGAAGGGGAGGAGCCAAGATCACCAGTGAGGGAATCCCAGAAGAGGAGCCAAGAGCACCGGGGAGGGAATCCCTGAAGAGGAGAAGCCAAGAGCACTGGTGAGGGAATCCTAGAAGAGGAGGAGCCAAGAGCACCAGTGAGGGAATCCCAGAAGAGCCTAGAGCACCAGTGAGGGAATCCCAGAAGAGGAGGAGCCAAGAGCACCAGTGAGGGAATCCCAGAAGAGGAGGAGCCAAGAGCACCAGTGAGGGAAACACAGAAGAAGAGCCAAGAGCACTGGGGAGGGAATCTCAGAAGAGGAGGAGCCAAGGGCACCTGTTAAGGAATCCCAGAAGAGGAGGAGCCAAGAGCACCAGTGAGAGAATCCCAGAAGAGGAGGAGCCAAGAGCACCAGTGAAGGAATCCCAGAAGAGGAGGAGCCAAGAGCACCAGTGAGGGAATCCCAGAAGAGGAGGAGCCAAGACCACCAGTGAGGGAATCCCAGAAGAGGAGGAGCCAAGAGCACCAGTGAGGGAATCCCAGAAGAGGAGGAGCCAAGAGTACCAGTGAGGGAATCCCAGAAGAGGAGGAGCCAAGAGTACCAGTGAGGGAATCCCAGAAGAGGATGAGAGCCGCTCTCTGTAATAGTACACCATGTCACAGAGCAGGGATAACACGCGTGTTATTATATATATGTATGATGTACAATCCCTTATAGAATGAAATATAAACTAGAAAATCTCCAATTTCTGGGGAATTGTGTGAAGTGTTCTTGCCTCCACCAGTAGTCTACAACTGGAGTGGGCGGAGTAACTGGGTGGAGTGGGCGGAGTAACTGTCTTGTGGTTGGAGTGGCTGGAGTAACTATGAAAAGGTTGGACTGGGCAGAGTAACTTTATGGAGTGGGCGGAGTAACTTTATGGAGTGGGCGGAGTAACTTTATGGTGTGGGCGGAGTAACTTTATGGCGTGGGCGGAGTAAAGATAGTAAACATGACACTAACCAATTGATTGATGAAATGTAAGCAGTGCACATGGCAAGCTGGATAGAGTGAGAAATGCATTTCAACATTTATTTTTCAGCTCACACTCCCGCTTTCGTCACTCTGCTGCCTGCTCACACCCCTGGGTTCCTATGGCAACTCACTCTACAGCAAGGGCAGAGAAGAGCGGTTAAAAACAAACTGCTCCAACTTGCTCACTTCACTGGCGGTTGCCATCTTCAAACGGTTGTAGTTTAAAAATTATAAATCCTACACTGAAGAGCTTTATATTGTGAGAATCACAAGACCCAGACCTACATTTTGATGCATAGTATGTCTCTGAAATATTACAAATAAAGGCACAGTCGCAGTTTAGAAATTGCCCTTCAAATTTGAGGTGGCTAGAGTGGAGTTTCAATGGATGTCAATGGGCGGCGTGAGTTGCAAACAAATGGTCATATTGTGAAAACTATCAGGGCTATGTCCTAGCCGTGGACATTTTTAGTGGCAGCAGAGATAGCTGAACGTTTTGATATAAGATTTGTGTAGGTGGGCTGGAGAATGAGGGAGTGGTGGCAGTTTAGAAATCATGTCCTGATTTTCAGCTCACACTCTAGCTTTTGTCAGCTCACACTCTAGTTTTGAACATTCCGCCATTCATTCCTATGGGACCAATTTCACCACAAAAACGGCGATATTTCGTGAACCATTCGGCAAAACGTTCCACAAAGTAATAGCGCACCAATCGGGAACAATCCGCACGTTTCCGTATATTACTGTCCATGGAGTGTAAGGACTGTGGGAGGAGTTAGGGGGGTACATTTGGCTATAATAATAATAATATATATGTGAGATAACAGGAAGGGGTCGCCATGCAGGAACACGTAATAAATAGAATGCAGTGTGGATGACCCCGCGGGGCGAGGCCGGGCGTCACACGTGTCATTGTTGTCTTCATCTTCTTGTCTGTATCGGTTCTATGGGGAAATCATTGCAAAACAATGTTACCAGAAAGAAAGTCCCTAAAAGAAACATTGTATGTATGATTACATTGTATGTACTGTATGATTACATTGTATGTACTGTATGATTACATTGTATGTACTGTATGATTACATTGTATGTGTGGTTACATTGTATGTATGATTACATTGTATGTGTGGTTACATTGTATGTACTGTATGATTACATTGTATGTACTGTATGATTACATTGTATGTATGATTACATTGTATGTATTGTATGATTACATTGTATGTGTGGTTACATTGTATGTACTGTATGATTACATTGTATGTGTGGTTACATTGTATGTACTGTATGATTACATTGTATGTACTGTATGATTACATTGTATGTGTGGTTACATTGTATGTATGATTACATTGTATGTATTGTATGATTACATTGTATGTGTGGTTACATTGTATGTACTGTATGATTACATTGTATGTGTGGTTACATTGTATGTACTGTATGATTACATTGTATGTACTGTATGATTACATTGTATGTGTGGTTACATTGTATGTATGATTACATTGTATGTGTGGTTACATTGTATGTACTGTATGATTACATTGTATGTGTGGTTACATTGTATGTATGATTACATTGTATGTGTGGTTACATTGTATGTACTGTATGATTACATTGTATGTGTGGTTACATTGTATGTACTGTATGATTACATTGTATGTACTGTATGATTACATTGTATGTGTGGTTACATTGTATGTACTGTATGATTACATTGTATGTGTGGTTACATTGTATGTACTGTATGATTACATTGCATGTACTGTATGATTACATTGTATGTGTGGTTACATTGTATGTACTGTATGATTAGATTGTATGTGTGGTTACATTGTATGTACTGTATGATTAGATTGTATGTGTGGTTACATTGTATGTACTGTATGATTAGATTGTATGTGTGGTTACATTGTATGTACTGTATGATTACATTGTATGTATGATTACATTGTATGTACTGTATGATTACATTGTATGTGTGACTTGGCTGTCTTAAGAAACTACAAAGTTACCACCCAATAAAGCGTCCCCGAGTGGGGATGGACCACCGCTCCGGCCTACAAGGGGTGTACAGGTGAAAGGGTTAATCCGTTGGGCCCCGGTTTAGCCGGGGTGGCCCCGTGCTGTCATGGCGGTGCCTTTTTCCTATCATTGATCTCTGAGGGCCGCGCACGTGATCAGGACACGGATCGATCGCCCTCCCGATGGCTTCTTCACATTACAATAAAAGATGAAGTCTCTGTAATTCCAGCGCAGCACACGCGGCGCCCATTCACAGAACACGCAGCGACGTGTACCGGGCCGGGCCAGAGGTGACATGTTCTTCTAAAAAAGAGCAGAGCGGGGGAAGGGCCGCGGCGGGAGAACACGGAGCAGGAGAAGGGGATCAATATCAATATAAGAGAGAAAATGACGATCGATAATCAGCCACCTGCCTGAGGAAACCTTAATTCATCCTCGTCCCGCCGTGATACGACCGCCATCAGATCTCACACGTCCGCGCTCTATGGAGACAAATCGCCACCGCGGGCTGCGCTCAATGATCGCCGCGCCCCAACTGGAGGGAAATCACAGCACAGACCCCCATTAAAGGGGAACTCCGCTCCGGGGTCTTGTAACATTTACCCATTCTTCTATTTGTTCGCTGTTCATGGGGCCCCCTGTC
Source organism: Staurois parvus (assembly GCF_062004578.1). Lineage (NCBI taxonomy): Eukaryota > Metazoa > Chordata > Amphibia > Anura > Ranidae > Staurois > Staurois parvus. Next base: position 420,010 of record NW_028319524.1, on the reverse strand, counting down.
ACCCTCAATGCTGGTGCCGCCCCTCAGGCAATAGAAGAGTGGTCACATGGGGCCCCCTGTCACCCTCAATGCTGGTGCCGCCCCTCAGGCAATAGAAGAGTGGTCACATGGGGCCCCCTGTCACCCTCAATGCTGGTGCCGCCCCTCAGGCAATAGAAGAGTGGTCACATGGGGCCCGCTGTCGCCCTCAATGCTGGTGCCGCCCCTCTGGCAATAGAAGAGTGGTCACATGGGGCCCGCTGTCGCCCTCAATGCTGGTGCCGCCCCTCAGGCAATAGAAGAGTGGTCACATGGGGCCCGCTGTCGCCCTCAATACTGGTGCCGCCCCTCAGGCAATAGAAGAGTGGTCACATGGGGCCCGCTGTCGCCCTCAATGCTGGTGCCGCCCCTCAGGCAATAGAAGAGTGGTCACATGGGGCCCGCTGTCACCCTCGATGCTGGTGCCGCCCCTCAGGCAATAGAAGAATGGTCACATGGGGCCCGCTGTCACCCTCAATGCTAGTGCCGCCCCTCAGACAATAGAAGAGTGGTCACATGGGGCCCGCTGTCACCCTCGATGCTGGTGCCGCCCCTCTGGCAATAGAAGAGTGGTCACATGGGGCCCGCTGTCGCCCTCGATGCTGGTGCCGCCCCTCAGGCAATAGAAGAGTGGTCACATGGGGCCCGCTGTCACCCTCAATGCTGGTGCCGCCCCTCAGGCAATAGAAGAGTGGTCACATGGGGCCCGCTGTCGCCCTCGATGCTGGTGCCGCCCCTCTGGCAATAGAAGAGTGGTCACATGGGGCCCGCTGTCGCCCTCAATGCTGGTGCCGCCCCTCAGGCAATAGAAGAGTGGTCACATGGGGCCCGCTGTCACCCTCGATGCTGGTGCCGCCCCTCTGGCAATAGAAGAGTGGACACATGGGGCCCGCTGTCACCCTCGATGCTGGTGCCGCCCCTCAGGTATTAGAAGAGTGGTCACATGGGGCCCGCTGTCGCCCTCAATGCTGGTGCCGCCCCACAGGCAATAGAAGAGTGGTCACATGGGGCCCGCTGTCACCCAGAATGCTTCATCCACCGTGCAGGCAGAAAATAGGGAGTGAACCCCGTCATTCAGAGGAAGAACTCCGGAACACATAATAAGAGCGGCAACAAGAAGACTACAGATCAGATGAAACAGCATTGCCACTGGGAATAGGGAAGGAAGGGGACATACCGGGATCAAACCAGAATTCACCAAACGGGATCAGAGGAGATCAAAAACATTCAGCACCCCACAAGAACTGTTACATGAATGGCCCCTAAAAATCTTGGGGTCTCCTGGAAGTTTGTGGCTCATATTTGGCCTAACAATCTACTTTCTGTGGTCTGTAGAAGATTGGTGGTGATGGTGGTGGCGGTAGTGGTGGTGGTGATGGTGGCGGTGGTGATGGTGACGGTGGTGATGGTGACGGTGGTGGTGACGGTGGTGGTGATGGTGGTGATGGTGGTGACGGTGGTGGTGATGGTGGTGGTGACGGTGGTGGTGATGGTGGTGGCGGTGATGGTGGCAGTGGTGGTGGTGGCGGAGGTGGTGATGGTGGTGGTGGTGATGGTGGTGGTGATGGTGGTGGTGACGGTGGTGGTGATGGTGGTGGTGGTGATGGTGGTGACGGTGGTGGCGGTGATGGTGGCAGTGGTGGTGGTGGCGGTGGTGGTGGTGGTGACGGTGGTGATGACGGTGGTGGTGGTGGTGACCGTGGTGGTGGCGGTGATGGTGATGGTGGTGGTGGTGGTGATGGTGGTGGTGATGGAGGCGGTGGTGGTGGTGGCGGTGGTGGTGGTGGCGGTGGTGGTGACGGTGGTGGTGGTGGTGACCGTGGTGGTGGCGGTGATGGTGGTGGTGGTGATGGTGGTGGTGATGGAGGCAGTGGTGGTGGTGGCGGTGGTGGTGGTGGTGGTGACGGTGGTGACGGTGGTGGTGACGGTGGTGGTGGTGACCGTGGTGGTGGCGGTGATGGTGATGGTGGCAGTGGTGGTGATGGTGGTAGTGATGGTGGTGGTGGCGGTGATGGTGATGGTGGCAGTGGTGGTAGTGATGGTGGTGGTGGCGGTGACGGTGACGGTGGTGGTGACGGTGGTGACGGTGGTGGTGACGGTGGTGGTGGTGGTGACCGTGGTGGTGGCGGTGATGGTGGTGGTGGTGTTGATGGAGGCAGTGGTGGTGGTGGCGGTGGTGGTGGTGACGGTGGTGGTGACGGTGGTGGTGACCGTGGTGGTGGCGGTGATGGTGGTGGTGGTGGTGATGGTGGTAATGATGGTGGTGGTGGTGGTGATGGTGGAAGTGATGGTGGTGGTGATGGTGGTGGTGATGGAGGCGGTGGTGGTGGTGGCGGTGGTGGTGGTGGCGGTGGTGGTGACGGTGGTGGTGACGGTGGTGGTGGTGGTGACCGTGGTGGTGGCGGTGATGGTGGTGGTGGTGGTGATGGTGGTGGTGATGGAGGCAGTGGTGGTGGTGGCGGTGGTGGTGGTGGTGGTGACGGTGGTGACGGTGGTGGTGACGGTGGTGGTGGTGACCGTGGTGGTGGCGGTGATGGTGATGGTGGCAGTGGTGGTGATGGTGGTAGTGATGGTGGTGGTGGCGGTGACGGTGACGGTGGTGGTGACGGTGGTGACGGTGGTGGTGACCGTGGTGGTGGCGGTGATGGTGGTGGTGGTGTTGATGGAGGCAGTGGTGGTGGTGGCGGTGGTGGTGGTGGCGGTGGTGGTGACGGTGGTGGTGACCGTGGTGGTGGCGGTGATGGTGGTGGTGGTGGTGATGGTGGTAATGATGGTGGTGGTGGCGGTGATGGTGATGGTGGCAGTGGTGGTGATGGTGGAAGTGATGGTGGTGGTGGCGGTGACGGTGTTGGTGGCCGTGGTGGTGGCGGTGATGGTGGTAATGATGGTGATGGTGGCGGTAGCAGTGGTGGTGTCACCTTCCTGGATTCTCTGCATTTCCGATGTCTCACTCTTATCGCTGATATTGTGTCCTCAGGTCGCCTCCTGCAACCTCGGGATCCATTCTTGTTGATTTCTCTTTCACTCGGAATAATTCAATAAAAAACAATGAAATAGAAATGTTAGATGTCTCCGTACAACTCAGAGCAGAATATATCCTCCGGCACATCGCCTGCCAGACGTCCTGCCCACAGCCAGCTGACCAGAGAGCTTATCATTCCAAACATCTCCGACTGGCGGGATATGGAGGAGTCTGGAGTCAGCTGAGTCCATCGAGGTCATTGAGTCCTCCAGCAGTGCAGAGTATTTCAGGAGAGGAGTTATAGAGGAAGGAGAGGAGTCCTCCAGCAGAGCAGAGTGTTTCAGGAGAGGAGAGTTATAGAGGAAGGAGCGGAGTCCTCCAGCAGTGCAGAGTATTTCAGGAGAGGAGAGTTATAGAGGAAGGAGAGGAGTCCTCCGGCAGAGCAGAGTATTTCAGGAGAGGAGAGTTATAGAGGAAGGAGCGGAGTCCTCCAGCAGTGCAGAGTATTTCAGGAGAGGAGTTATAGAGGAAGGAGAGGAGTCCTCCAGCAGTGCAGAGTATTTCAGGAGAGGAGAGTTATAGAGGAAGGAGCGGAGTCCTCCGGCAGTGCAGAGTATTTCAGGAGAGGAGTTATAGAGGAAGGAGAGGAGTCCTCCAGCAGTGCAGAGTATTTCAGGAGAGGAGTTATAGAGGAAGGAGCGGAGTCCTCCAGCAGTGCAGAGTATTTCAGGAGAGGAGAGTTATAGAGGAAGGAGCGGAGTCCTCCAGCAGTGCAGAGTATTTCAGGAGAGGAGTTATAGAGGAAGGAGAGGAGTCCTCCAGCAGTGCAGAGTATTTCAGGAGAGGAATTATAGAGGAAGGAGCGGAGTCCTCCAGCAGTGCAGAGTATTTCAGGAGAGGAGAGTTATAGAGGAAGGAGCGGAGTCCTCCAGCAGTGCAGAGTATTTCAGGAGAGGAGTTATAGAGGAAGGAGCGGAGTCCTCCAGCAGAGCAGAGTATTTCAGGAGAGGAGTTATAGAGGAAGGAGCGGAGTCCTCCAGCAGTGCAGAGTATTTCAGGAGAGGAGTTATAGAGGAAGGAGCGGAGTCCTCCAGCAGCGCAGAGTATTTCAGGAGAGGAGAGTTATAGAGGAAGGAGCGGAGTCCTCCAGCAGCGCAGAGTATTTCAGGAGAGGAGAGTTATAGAGGAAGGAGCGGAGTCCTCCAGCAGAGCAGAGTATTTCAGGAGAGGAGAGTTATAGAGGAAGAAGCGGAGTCCTCCAGCAGCGCAGAGTATTTCAGGAGAGGAGAGTTATAGAGGAAGGAGCGGAGTCCTCCAGCAGCGCAGAGTATTTCAGGAGAGGAGAGTTATAGAGGAAGGAGAGGAGTCCTCCGGCAGCGCAGAGTATTTCAGGAGAGGAGTTATAGAGGAAGGAGAGGAGTCCTCCAGCAGTGCAGAGTATTTCAGGAGAGGAGTTATAGAGGAAGGAGCGGAGTCCTCCAGCAGCGCAGAGTATTTCAGGAGAGGAGTTATAGAGGAAGGAGAGGAGTCCTCCAGCAGCGCAGAGTATTTCAGGAGAGGAGTTATAGAGGAAGGAGAGGAGTCCTCCAGCAGCGCAGAGTATTTCAGGAGAGGAGTTATAGAGGAAGGAGCGGAGTCCTCCGGCAGCGCAGAGTATTTCAGAAGAGGAGTTATAGAGGAAGGAGCGAAGTCCTCCGGCAGCACAGAGTATTTCAGGAGAGGAGTTATAGAGGAAGGGGCGGAGTCCTCCGGCAGCGCAGAGTATTTCAGGAGAGGAGAGTTATAGAGGAAGGAGAGGAGTCCTCCGGCAGCGCAGAGTATTTCAGGAGAGGAGAGTTATAGAGGAAGGAGCGGAGTCCTCCAGCAGCGCAGAGTATTTCAGGAGAGGAGAGTTATAGAGGAAGGAGCGGAGTCCTCCAGCAGCGCAGAGTATTTCAGGAGAGGAGAGTTATAGAGGAAGGAGCGGAGTCCTCCGGCAGCGCAGAGTATTTCAGGAGAGGAGTTATAGAGGAAGGAGCGGAGTCCTCCGGAAGTGCAGAGTATTTCAGGAGAGGAGAGTTATAGAGGAAGGAGCGGAGTCCTCCAGCAGCGCAGAGTATTTCAGGAGAGGAGAGTTATAGAGGAAGGAGCGGAGTCCTCCGGCAGCGCAGAGTATTTCAGGAGAGGAGAGTTATAGAGGAAGGAGAGGAGTCCTCCAGCAGCGCAGAGTATTTCAGGAGAGGAGAGTTATAGAGGAAGGGGCGGAGTCCTCCGGAAGTGCAGAGTATTTCAGGAGAGGAGAGTTATAGAGGAAGGAGCGGAGTCCTCCAGCAGTGCAGAGTATTTCAGGAGAGGAGTTATAGAGGAAGGAGCGGAGTCCTCCAGCAGCGCAGAGTATTTCAGGAGAGGAGAGTTATAGAGGAAGGAGCGGAGTCCTCCAGCAGCGCAGAGTATTTCAGGAGAGGAGTTATAGAGGAAGGAGAGGAGTCCTCCAGCAGAGCAGAGTATTTCAGGAGAGGAGAGCTATAGAGGAAGGAGCGGAGTCCTCCAGCAGAGCAGAGTATTTCAGGAGAGGAGAGTTATAGAGGAAGGAGAGGAGTCCTCCAGCAGAGCAGAGTATTTCAGGAGAGGAGAGTTATAGAGGAAGGAGCGGAGTCCTCCAGCAGTGCAGAGTATTTCAGGAGAGGAGTTATAGAGGAAGGAGAGGAGTCCTCCAGCAGAGCAGAGTATTTCAGGAGAGGAGAGTTATAGAGGAAGGAGCGGAGTCCTCCAGCAGAGCAGAGTATTTCAGGAGAGGAGAGTTATAGAGGAAGGAGAGGAGTCCTCCAGCAGAGCAGAGTATTTCAGGAGAGGAGAGTTATAGAGGAAGGAGCGGAGTCCTCCAGCAGTGCAGAGTATTTCAGGAGAGGAGTTATAGAGGAAGGAGAGGAGTCCTCCAGCAGTGCAGAGTATTTCAGGAGAGGAGTTATAGAGGAAGGAGCGGAGTCCTCCAGCAGAGCAGAGTATTTCAGGAGAGGAGAGTTATAGAGGAAGGAGAGGAGTCCTCCAGCAGTGCAGAGTATTTCAGGAGAGGAGAGTTATAGAGGACGGAGCGGAGTCCTCCAGCAGTGCAGAGTATTTCAGGAGAGGAGAGTTATAGAGGAAGGAGCGGAGTCCTCCAGCAGAGCAGAGTATTTCAGGAGAGGAGAGTTATAGAGGAAGGAGAGGAGTCCTCCAGCAGAGCAGAGTATTTCAGGAGAGGAGAGTTATAGAGGAAGGAGCGGAGTCCTCCAGCAGTGCAGAGTATTTCAGGAGAGGAGTTATAGAGGAAGGAGAGGAGTCCTCCAGCAGTGCAGAGTATTTCAGGAGAGGAGTTATAGAGGAAGGAGCGGAGTCCTCCAGCAGTGCAGAGTATTTCAGGAGAGGAGAGTTATAGAGGACGGAGCGGAGTCCTCCAGCAGTGCAGAGTATTTCAGGAGAGGAGAGTTATAGAGGAAGGAGCGGAGTCCTCCAGCAGTGCAGAGTATTTCAGGAGAGGAGAGTTATAGAGGAAGGAGCGGAGTCCTCCAGCAGTGCAGAGTATTTCAGGAGAGGAGAGTTATAGAGGACGGAGCGGAGTCCTGCAGCAGTCTCTATATTCTCTTGTCTGATGTCTTTATGAACTTTAATTGATTCCAGTATTTCAGTAATATATTTAGGTCTTTCCAACTTTTGCGGTTTGGCCAATATGCCTCCAATGTTCCTCCAATGTTCCTCTAATATTCCTCCAATGTTCATCCAATGTTCCTCCAATGTTCCTCTAATATTCCTCCAATGTTCATCCAATGATCCTCCAATGTTCATCCAATGATCCTCCAATGTTCATCCAATGATCCATCCAATGTTCCTCCAATGTTCATCCAATGATCCATCCAATGTTCCTCCAATGTTCATCCAATGTTCCTCCAATGTTTCTTCAATGTTTCACTAATGTTCATCCAATATTCCTCCAATGTTCATCCAGTGTTCCTCCAATGTTCATCCAATGATCCATCCAATGTTCTTCCAATGTTCCTCTAATGTTTCTTCACTGTTTTACTAATGTTCATCCAATATTCCTCCAATGTTCATCCAATGTTCCTCTAATGATCCTCCAGTGTTCCTCCAATGTTTCCCCAATGTTCCCCCAATGTTCATCCAATGTTCTTCCAATGTTCCACTAATGTTCATCCAATGTTCCTCCAATGTTCCTCCAATGATCCTCCAGTGTTCCTCCAATGTTCCTCCAATGTTTCTCCAATGTTCATCCAATGTTCTTCCAATCTTCCACTAATGATCCTCCAATGTTCATCCAATGATCCTCCAGTGTTCCTCCAATGTTCCTCCAATGTTCTTCCAATGTTCATCCAATGTTCATCCAATGTTCATCCAATGTTCATCCAATGTTCCTCTAATGATCCTCCAGTGTTCCTCCAATGTTCCTCCAATGTTCATCCAATGTTCATCCAATGTTCCTCTAATGATCCTCCAATGTTCCTCCAATGTTCCTCCAATGTTCATCAGACATTGGGGGCGTGGTCTGGTTGTGACGCAATGATTGTACAATGTTGCAGCGCAGGAAGTCACATCAGGACGGCTCCTTTTATTGTTGACTTCTCGCCCTGTATGTTCATTTTGTCTTCCTGTCAGTACGGAAAACCCAAGTCAATTAATTTTTGCATCACAAATACGATTGCAGCGCCATATGGCGCCTTGTTCGGCCACTTTGCATATGAAAAGGCTCCTGTATGGCGCGACCTTCACAGCACATTTGGAGACGGCGCCTTTGATGAGCGCAGTCTGGGGAACGCACATCTGTCAGGACGGCAGCAGATGTCATCCTCGTCTCTTCTTATCAACTCACCTGCACAACCGGCGCCATGACTACACGAACTTATTCTGTGTCACTGAAAGCTGAACATTATCAACATGACAAGAACACAAAGCACTCCGAATCCAATCTACTCCGAGGGGAGGACTACGGCTAGAACCCCAAATAATGCATGGCAACAGGTTCTGCCAAGCTGCCAGTCTAAAGGGGCTCTCCACGGTCCCTTAAATGTCATCCAACCCGCGGTCAACCCTTTCACAAGATAAAGGTGTCACATCCTATAGGGTGGTTTCCAGGTTATCACTCACTGTTACTGAAAGGCCAACAGTGTCTAAAATGTCCTGCATGTTGGTGGGCAGGAAAGTGAAGTAGAGCAGCTTCTGTGCTGTAGAGGAAGTCGTAATGGCTTTGGGTTCATTTATTTCTTTACTTTTTTTTAGTTTGATGATTTTGAACTGGGGTTTGGTATTGTTCTATTGCTCAGGGCTCTCTGCAGAAGCTGCACGGCAACGTGGCGGCTACCAAGCTTTACCAGCACAGAGGATAAGGATGGACAACTGAGCATGTGCAAAAGGGGCCTAGAGCTCCACCTGTGGCTGAAAAAGAAATGACTAAATATTTAATATACTTACACTATATTGCCCCAAGTATTGGTCGGCCGGCCTTTCCACACACATGACCTTTAATGGCCCCCCAGTCTTAGTCCGTAGGGTTCAATATTGAGTTGGCCCCGCCCTTTCCACGCACATGACCTTTAATGGCCCCCCGGTCTTAGTCCGTAGGGTTCAATATTGAGTTGGCCCCGCCCTTTCCACGCACATGACCTTTAATGACCCCCCGGTCTTAGTCCGTAGGGTTCAATATTGAGTTGGCCCCGCCCTTTCCACACACATGACCTTTAATGGCCCCCCAGTCTTAGTCCGTAGGGTTCAATATTGAGTTGGCCCAGCCCTTTCCACGCACATGACCTTTAATGGCCTCCCAGTCTTAGTCCGTAGGGTTCAATATTGAGTTGGCCCCGCCCTTTCCACGCACATGACCTTTAATGACCCCCCGGTCTTAGTCCGTAGGGTTCAATATTGAGTTGGCCCCGCCCTTTCCACGCACATGACCTTTAATGGCCTCCCAGTCTTAGTCCGTAGGGTTCAATATTGAGTTGGCCCCGCCCTTTCCACGCACATGACCTTTAATGGCCTCCCAGTCTTAGTCCGTAGGGTTCAATATTGAGTTGGCCCCGCCCTTTCCACGCACATGACCTTTAATGGCCTCCCAGTCTTAGTCCGTAGGGTTCAATATTGAGTTGGCCCCGCCCTTTCCACGCACATGACCTTTAATGGCCTCCCAGTCTTAGTCCGTAGGGTTCAATATTGAGTTGGCCCCGCCCTTTCCACGCACATGACCTTTAATGGCCTCCCAGTCTTAGTCCGTAGGGTTCAATATTGAGTTGGCCCCGCCCTTTGCAGCTATAACAGCTTCAACTCTTCTGGGAAGGCCGTCCACAAGGTTTAGGAGGGTGTCTATGGGAAGGTTGGACCATTCTTCCAGAAGCACATTTGTCAGGTCAGGCACTGATGTCGGGGGAGGAGGCCTGGCTCGCAGTCTCCGCTCTAATTCATCCCAAAGGTGTTCTATGGGGTTGAGGTCAGGACTCTGTGCAGGACAGTCAAGTTCCTCCACCCCAAACTGGCTCCTCCATGTCTTTATGGACCTTGCTTTGTGCACTGGTCTAGGTGTTGGGGGCTGAGATGAGGGGGAGCTGAACTGAGCTGTTGAGTAAATGCTGGCAGGGGGGAGCAGAGCTGCTGAGTCACTGCTGAGACGGGGAGCTGAGCTGCTGAATCAGTGCTGGGAGGGAGAGCAGAGATGCTAAGTTACTGCTGAGAGAGGAAGTAGGGCTGCTGAGTCACTGCTGAGAGGGGGAGCTGAGCTGCTGAGTAGCTGCTGGAAGAGGAAAGCAGAGCTGCTGATTCAGTGCTGGGAGGGGGAGCAGAGCTGCTGAATCAGTGCTGGGAGGAGGAGAGTCGCTGCAGAGATGGGGAGGTGAGCTGCTGAATCAGTGTTGAGAGGAGGAGCAGAGCTGCTGAGTCGCTGCTGGAAGAGGAAAGCAGAGTGCTGAGTCAGTGCTGAGAGGGGAAGCAGGGCTGTTGAGTCACTGCTGAGAGGGGGAAGCTGAGCTGCTGAGTCACTGCTGAGAGGGGGAGCTGAGCTGCTGAGTCGCGGCTGAGAGGGGGATCTGAGATGCCAAGGCACTGATCACAGGGTGGAGCAGGGTAAACTGAGCTGCTGGGAGTCCCTGCTGGGAGGGGGTAGTAGGGCGAGTTAGGTTGCTGTGATAAAAACTCCATTTCTCACTCATTTCACAGGCATAGTCCACTGTTGTCACCATCAGGAAACCTGCCTATTCGGGAAACCCATCTCGTCACATGTTGGGGGAGTGGACAAGACCTGTAAGTGTTACCGAACAACACAAGAGAAAAATGAGGCCTCCTGCCCTGCCAGGCAAGGCAGTGCTGTGTGACAGAGCTGTGTAATTCTCAGGTCTGGATGGACAGAACTACAAATCCTTTGGCAGGTTGAAGCAGCTCCTGTACTCAAGGCTTACGAAGGGTTAAGTGACAGGGCCACTTTTTGCAGCAGGGCCACTCAGAAACACATTGGGATCTTCCTTGTCTTTATGCCTATACCCCCCCCCCCCCCCCCCGCTCTGAAAGGCAGCGTACGGATGACAGGTTCCCTTTTAATCCTCTCTGACTATTTGCCGAACAATGAGTGCGAAGACAAAGAAAACACATTGTGAAGCGGGATAAATGAAGGGGTAAAAATATCTCCACCGTGTCCCCGCAGGTCTGAATCTGCAAAGATGGAGAATGAATTAGAGCAAAAAGGATTTCAGCTCCGGGGCTCTATAAACACTTCGAAAAACGGAAAATTTGTGCAAACAATTTGTCAGAGCAGATGTCACTACTAACGTGCAGGCATCACTACGCCTTTATCTTTCCTAGAGAAAACCTGGCCTGGGGGGGGGGGGGCGGTATGGATCAAGAGTTTCATTAAGCGCATTCACTAACAAGAACCTACAGAGGCGGCGAGCGTTCCTCCGCTGTGCGCACCCAGATCCATTCAGGTTCTCATTAACTCCTCACAGCCCGCGCTGGGTCTACAGGCCATGGTCCTCTGTGCCTCTCTACAGCTGGAAACAATGTACCGCACTGACAGGTTCTATATAATGATCATTGTAGCCCTCTTTTGGGGGGGGGGAGGGGAAAGAAGGGAACCAGAACCTTCACTTATAGACGGTCGAAAATAGGCCGATTTTCGCACCATTAGTGGGTTAATTGGTCGGCCGTTTTTCAGGCTTTTTGCACATTTTTTTTTATTGGGCATGTTGGAAAATTTGCGGCCTATGTTGACGATCGGCCGATTTTCCCGGCAATGATGGGCAAATCGGCCGATCCTTTTACCGATAAAAAATCTGCGCATGAGCCGTGACCTGCAAGAAGAAGAAACAGAAGAAGAAAAAGAAGAAGAAGAAGAAAAGAAGAAGAAAAAGAAGAAAAAGAAGAAAAAGAAGAAGAAGAAGAAGAAGAGGAAGAAAAAGAAGAAGAATAAGAAGAATAATAATAATAAGAATTCCAGTCCGCTATTATATTTTTATATAAAAAGTCTTGCGGTTGCAACAATGTATCTATTTGTATCCGAATAAAAACATCATAAAAACAACCGCAAGACTTTTTATATAAAAATACAATAGCGGACTGGAATTCTTCCTCTTCTTCTTCTTCCTCTTCCTCTTCTTCTTCTTCCTCTTCCTCTTCTTCTTCTTCCTCTTCCTCTTCTTCCTCTTCTTCTTCTTCCTCTTCCTCTTCTTCTTCCTCTTCTTCTTCTTCTTCCTCTTCCTCTTCCTCTTCTTCTTCCTCTTCCTCTTCTTCCTCCTCTTCCTCTTCTTCTTTTTCTTCTTCTCTCCCCCGTGTGCTGCCCCATCTCTGCAGGGACAGAAGTAATTATGGGATTAAATGCCGGCCATAGACGGGACGAAAATCGGCCGATTTTTTCACTGTTGGTAATGTCAGCCGATCGAATAACCGATTTTTCGTTTTTTTTTTTAAAAAAACGTCCGATTTTCGACCCGTCTATGGCCTGCATGGGGAGGAGCGGGTTTGATAATAACGTTGTCAGTGCCTCCACCCAGGAAAGGACCTCTGTGAACATGTGAACGTGGGGGGGGGGGGTTCCCTTCCTGGAAAATCATTCAGTAATCTAACCAAACGGTAGCGCTACCCCCCAAGGGGCCGCTGTAAATTCTTTGCCAACACAGCGCAGAGGCAGCCAGGCTCACAGCAACGATCCATTCTCTCCGGCTCAATGCACAGTCTAGGGCTGGGGTCTCCAAATTTTCTAAACAATGGTCCAGTTTATTGTACCTCAGACTTTAGGGGGGGCGGACTGTGACCAGGCTGGCCAGCGGTAGTAGAAAATGCCCCATTATCAGTGGGAACAACCTTGCCTCAGCCTTCGGAGTAAGAAAATGACATAACATCTGTGGCCAGTAGGAGGAGGAATAGGACCCCATTACTGATATTAACTGAAGGAATATCGCCCTATCGTCAGTGATTATGGGAGGAATAGTGCTCCATCATTAATGATAAATTGGAGGAATAGTGCTCCATCATTAATGATAAATTGGGGGAATAGTGCTCCATCATTAATGATAAATGGGAGGAATAGTGCTCCATCATTAATGATAAATTGGAGTAATAGTGCTCCATCATTGGTGATAAATTGGAGGAATAGTGCTCCATCATTAATGATAAATTGGAGGAATAGTGCTCCATCATTAATGATAAATTGGGGGAATAGTGCTCCATCATTGGAGATAAATTGGAGGAATAGTGCTCCATCATTAATGATAAATTGGAGTAATAGTGCTCCATCATTAATGATAAATTGGGGGAATAGTGCTCCATCATTAATGATAAATTGGGGGAATAGTGCTCCATCATTAATGATAAATGGGAGGAATAGCGCTCCATCATTGGAGATAAATTGGGAGAATAGTGCTCCATCATTAATGATAAATTGGAGGAATAGTGCTCCATCATTGGAGATAAATTGGGAGAATAGTGCTCCATCATTAATGATAAATGGGAGGAATAGTGCTCCATCATTAATGATAAATTGGGAGAATAGTGCTCCATCATTGGAGATAAATTGGGGGAATAGTGCTCCATCATTAATGATAAATTGGGGGAATAGTGCTCCATTGTTGCTGATAAATGGGAGGAATAGTGCTCCATCATTAATGATAAATTACAGGAATAGTGCTCCATCATTAATGATAAATTGGAGGAATAGTGCTCCATCATTAATGATAAATTGGGGGAATAGTGCTCCATCATTAATGATAAATTGGGGGAATAGTGCTCCATCATTAATGATAAATTGGGGGAATAGTGCTCCATCATTAATGATAAATTGGGGGAATAGTGCTCCATCATTAATGATAAATTGGGGGAATAGTGCTTCATCATTAATGATAAATGGGAGGAATAGTGCTCCATCATTGGAGATAAATTGGGAGAATAGTGCTCCATCATTAATGATAAATTGGGGAATCGTGCTCCATCATTAATGATGAATTACAGGAATAGTGCTCCATCATTAATGATAAATGGGAGGAATAGTGCTCCATCATTGGTGATAAATTGGAGGAATAGTGCTCTATCATTAATGATAAATTGGGGGAATAGTGCTCCATCATTAATGATAAATTGGGGGAATAGTGCTCCATCATTAATTTATAAATGGGAGGAATAGTGCTCCATCATTAATGATAAATTGGGGGAATAGTGCTCCATTGTTGCTGATAAATGAGAGGAATAGTGCTCCATCATTAATGATAAATTGGGGAATCGTGCTCCATCATTAATGATGAATTACAGGAATAGTGCTCCATCATTAATTTATAAATGGGAGGAATAGTGCTCCATCATTGGTGATAAATTGGGGAATCGTGCTCCATCATTAATGATGAATTACAGGAATAGTGCTCCATCATTAATTTATAAATGGGAGGAATAGTGCTCCATCATTAATGATAAATTACAGGAATAGTGCTCCATCATTAATGATAAATTACAGGAATAGTGCTCCATCATTAATGATAAATTGGGGGAATAGTGCTCCATCATTAATGATAAATTGGAGGAATAGTGCTCCATCATTGGCCAATGGATCCAGAGAGGGTGCTTCCTGGGCCATGCATCCAAGAGGGTGCTTCCTGGGCCATGCATCCAAGAGGGTGTTTCCTGGACCATCGATCCAGAGAGGGTGATTCCCAGGCAATGGATCCAGAGAAGGTGCTTTCTGGACAATGGATCCAGAGAGGATTCCCTAGGGACAATTGATCCAGATAGGGTGATTCTTGGACAGTGGATCCAAGGTGGGTGCTTCCTGGGAGATGGATGGCCGTGAGCTCCATATTTTGGGTGCTGCATAACAGGATACACAAGATCCAAGATATATAGTTTTCTTTTCTCTGAGAAGCAGAGGGAATGTGTGGGATTATGGGTAACCAGTTCTGTCAGAAGGGACACAAGTAGTTTGGGGCTTTCTAGGTAGGCCACTTGTAAAGGATATCCTCAGTGACTGGGTTGGTGGGTGTGTATGTAGGTGGAGTCAAGGCATGGGGTGGGGCACTAGTCTATCTCCAACACCCATCTCCTGGTGACTGCATGGCTGTAGGCGACTTCTGCCCATTGTAGCTGTGTGGGAGGGGTATGGCAGTCAGGTGAACACCGAATCTCTTTCCATTTTGTGTACATGACCAATAGAGTGATCAAATGACTGCCATGTTGATGCTGGAACTAGGGGCAGCCTGGCATTGGTTTAATGAGTTCACTGCCATGGGCTCCGGGTGCCATTTTGGGAAAGCCTTTGTCTAGACCAGTTTTGACCTCTCACAAGATTTTGGCAGCCATTTTGGGATGTGGAAGTACTATATATAGCACATTCTGTGTCCTAGGTGTGCCCCTGGATTAGGAATTGTTAGGTAGTGGCAGCACCCCATCTTATGCAGGGACAGTGAGAACCAGGGGCGGACTGACTATTTGGGAACTCGGGGACTGCCCAAGGGCCCGGGGTCAGTAGGGGGCCCCATGAAATGCTCCTGGTACCCTTCATAGGCTATTTTGGGTGTGGTTTGAGTGTGGGAGAGGACACAGGGGCCCCATGATTCCCTATTGCCCGAGGGCCCATGAGTTGTCAGTCCGCCCCTGGTTAGAACTTGTAGACTTCCTCACCAATTCAGTCAGAAGAGGTGAGGACTTTTCCGGGAGTAAGAAGAAAGATCCATTACCTGCAGAGGGGCCCCATTGTGAAGCACTCAGGGGCCCTGAAAAGCCTTATGAGAGGACCTGTGTGTAGTCACTGTTGAAGCCCAGCACTTGCATGGATTGTGAGCTTAACGGAGGCGTCCTCTGATAATAACTGCCTTCCTGCCCTATACTTCTGTATACGGATGAAGAATTGTTCCAGGAAGAGCCCTGTCATCTGTCTACAAAGTCATTCTAGCAAGTAAACCTGTGGCCCAAATGCTCACAGAGAGGGGTGGGGGAGGGCCAGACAAGGACATCCTCAGGGGCCAGGCATCCCCATTATTAATCTGTGATGTCATGAGTCGTCTTCTCTGCCTTTTGGCTAAGATCAAGTGAAGTATCTGTTCTTATCAGTTGTCTGGGACAGGACCCTGACTCTCTTCACCAATTGGGGCACCAGTAAGTAATCCCGGATGTAATAAGGTGGGAATGGGAGAGCCTTTTTCTTCCGGATTGATTCTGGCCTGGTGCACCAGGCTTGTCCCCGGTGGTAGTCAAGGATTTTCCAGCATGAAGGTCATGCCACAGCACCTACATCGAATTTAAGTCCGGACTTTAACTAGACCACTCCAAAACCTTCATTTTGTTTTTGTTTTTTATTCAGGGTGGACTTGTTGGTGTTTTTGGATCATTGTCCTGCTGCAAAACCCAAATGCGCTTGAGCTTCAGGTCAGGAACTGCTGGCTGGACATTGTCCTTCAGGATTTTCTGGTAGAGCATAGAATTCATGGTTCCATCGATGGTGGCAAGTCCTCCAGGTCCTGACCATCACACTACTGCCACCATGTTTCACTGTTGGGCTGATGTTCTTTTTATGAATCGCTGTGTTAGTTTTACGCCAGATGTAACGGGATGCACACCTTCCACCAAGTTCAACTTTTGTCCCATCAGTCCACAGAATATTTGCCCAAAAGTCTTGGTGGTAGTCAAGATGGTTTTTGGGAAATGTGAGATGAGCCTTTGTGTTCTTTTTGGTCAGCAGTGGCTGTGGCCTTGGAACTCTCCCATGGCGGCCATTTTTTTCCCGGTCTCTTTCTTATTGTTGAATCATGAACACTGACCTTACCTGAGGCAAGTGAGGCCTGCAGTTCTTTAGATGTTGTTCTGGCTTCTTTTATGACCTCCTGGATGAGTTGTCGTTGGGCTCTTGGAGTAATTTTGGTAGGCCACCCACACCTGGGAAGGTTCACCACTGTTCCAAGTTTTCTCCATTTGTGGATAATGGCTCTCACTGTGGTTCACTGGTGTCCCAAAACCTTAGAAATAGCTTTGTAACCCTTTCCAGACTGATACATGCAAATTACTTTGTTTATTGTCTGTTCGTAAATTTCTTTAGATCGGTACATGATGTGTTGCTTTTTGAGATCTTTTAGCATGCTTCACTTTGTCAGAAAGCTTCTATTCAAGTGACTGTTGATTCAACAGGTCTGGCAGTAATCATGGTGTGGCAAGTGAAGCTTAACTCAGCTTTCCAAAAAATGGAACAGTTCATTCATGATTTAACAAGGAAGTTGGAGGGGGGGGGGGGCAGCTACTTTTTCACATAGGGCCAGGCAGGTCTGGACAGCTTTTTTCCTTTAATAAATGAAATCAGGAAGGGGAAAATATTTTTTTCTAGCACTGTCTGCTAATGTATGCTGCCATTGGGATGTGCCAGGAAAGGGTCAGGATACAATGTTTCTATTAGTTCCTGTTTTTATGTAGAGAATGGATGTCTCCCCATCAGAAATTTGTTTCTAATTGATATAATTTTGTCCTTTTTTGTTCTCCTCCTCCTTTCACTCACCTTTAATCTTTCTTTCTTTTTCTCTCTGTGTCTCCTGTTGCTGTACGAGGCGCCCGAAGCCGGCAAATGATTATGGATCGTCCTGTTTAAAATTCGGTATTATTTATGTCCCATATGTGCACCGATTCTCGGCATCCATTTATAACCGTCAGATTAATGTGAACAATTTCATGAGTATAAATCTTTTTGCTTTTCTGGGAGAGAGATGGCGAAAAACAGCTGAATCGTATCATTTTTACAGCGCACTGAACGCCTGTGAGCTCGGCGAGTGTTCTGTGTTGTAATTATGAAAAAATCTGCTCATTGTTAGCAAAACCTGCTGATTCTCAACGAGGCGGACTGGTCACTGCATTCAGTGACACTAAGGGCTGCGTACACAGATATGATCAGTTGAAACATCCAGTCTTGCACAGGTGTACCGACTCCTCCCCTTCAGTCCTGCACAGGTGTACCGACTCCTCCCCTCCAGTCTTGCACAGGTGTACCGGCTGCTCCCCTTCATTCCTACACAGGTGTACTGGCTCCTCCCCTTCAGTCCTGCACAGGTGTACCGGCTCCTGCCCTTCAGTCTTTCACAGGTGTACTGGCTCCTCCCCTTCAGTCTTGCACAGGTGTACCGACTCCTCCCCTTCAGTCCTGCACAAGTGTACCAGCTCCTCCCCTCCAGTATTGCACAGGTGTACCGGCTCCTCCCCTTCAGTCTTGCACAGGTGTACCGGCTCCTCCCCTTCAGTCTTTCACAGGTGTACTGGTTCCTCCCCTTCAGTCTTGCTTAAGTTATAGGCCCCTCCCCTTCAGTCTTGCCAGGTGTACCCCCTCCTCAGCGGCAAATCCACAGTCCTCGGAGAGGAGGTGGTTGTCCTCCCTACCCATCTGCAGTGTAGGGACTCGGGATCACAGGAAATTGTCCTTGTTCCGCAGTGGGAGTCTGGGAGTCCAGAAAATGGAGCAAATGGCTCATCTTCCCAGCAGCAGTTCCACAGTCCAGGAGCGGAGGTGGTTGCCCTCCCCAGCAGCAGTTCCACAGTCCAGGAGAGGAGGTGGCTGCCCTCCCTCCCCAGAAGCAGTTCCACAGTCCGGGAGAGAAGGTGGCTGCCCTCCCTCCCCAGAAGCAGTTCCACAGTCCAGGAGAGGAGGTGGTTGCCCTCCCTCCCCAGAAGCAGTTCCACAGTCCGGGACAAGAGGTGGACGTCCTCCCTCTGGAATAGTTAGCCAGAGTGGAGGCTGACTGAAGCGCTGGCAACAGGGCAGAGCACCGCTGGCCTCTATCCAGCACCTACCATGTCTTCACAGCTCCTGGGAGTTGGGGCAGTCAACCCCTCTCCCCAGCAGCAGACTGAGCCCCAGAACAGTAAACACCTCCCAGCTGAAGAGGGTCCATTCCTCTGCCCCACACTTACCGATAACAACTCTTCCCTGAACGAAGATCATGTGGACCGACTGTGTGGGTTCACTCTGCTGGACTAATGCATGTCCAGACCAGGTGGAGGTCCGGGACCTGGTTAGTCTACTTTTGAGAGGGGAGAAATGTGACAGACCCAACCAGGACAGGGGCTTTTGGAGGGTACTGCATGCTAGCATCTTGCCTACTGACCATGGGCCCTGACATCTTAGGGGCTCTATTCTTTGGGAGGTATTTGCCTGGGGGAACATTTTGTAGTTTCACTTCAGCTACAGATTTGGGGTCTCTGTGCCCAAACCAGCATTGACTGCTTCAAACCCATCCTAGACTCAGAGACTCATAGTAGATGTTAATATAATCAGCTCAAAACAACCTAAAGCTGAGGTCTCTGTAATCCATTTTTAAGGTGTGATGTGTTTTCTGTTGTGCCTTTCTCCCATTGTTAATTGGGTCACCTTTCCTTTGGTCCTCCTGAAGGTTCCTACATGATGGGATTAGTCTGGTGTCAACTTTACCTTGTTACCTAATCAGTGTGGGATGTTATCCCAATGTATAATATTTGTTTTTATTGTTCATGTCTGGGCTGCCCCTATTTCTGAAGTGTATAAAAACCTGTATTTCTGTTCAATAAAAAGAGTTCCTTGTGGCACCTAAGCAAGTGTCGTCTAGTTCTTGGGTGCGATAATACCTTGTTCCTGTGTCCCAGCGGCGGGGAAGCAGTTCTCTGACGGAAGCACCCAGGCGGCCAAGCTGTCTGTCACACATACCATCTTATCAAATGCAAATTTTCAGGAAAAAGATTAATTTTAGTGCACATAGACATGATAACATACCCAATTTTTGGGAAAACATAAAAGATGATGCTGTGGCAAGCAAATAGTTACCAAACATGTCAAAATGTACAATTGTGCGATTCTGTGAAATGGTGACTAATGGAGGTCAGAAACACTGGAGTTTTTATTTTATTTTTTATTATTCGTTTTAAGAAATCAACAATCTGTAATCCAGATGCAAAGTCAATGTATCTGCATGGTGTGGTATGTGAGCTCCTGTGTCCCCACAGGGGGCAAGACATGAAGCTGCCCTCTAAAGCTGCCCTCAGGGGCAGGACATGAAGCTGCCCTCTGAAGCTGACCTCAGGGGGCAGGACATGAAGCTGCCCTCTGAAGCTGCCCTCAAGGACAGGACATGAAGCTGCCCTCTGAAGCTGCCCTCAAGGACAGGACATGAAGCTGCCCTCTGAAGCTGCCCTCAGGGGGCAGGACATGAAGCTGCCCTCTAAAGCTGCCCTCAGGGGCAGGACATGAAGCTGCCCTCTGAAGCTGACCTCAGAGAGCAGGACATGAAGCTGCCCTCTGAAGCTGCCCTCAAGGACAGGACATGAAGCTGCCCTCTGAAGCTGCCCTCAGGGGGCAGGACATGAAGCTGCCCTCTAAAGCTGCCCTCAGGGGCAGGACATGAAGCTGCCCTCTGAAGCTGACCTCAGGGGGCAGGACATGAAGCTGCCCTCTGAAGCTGACCTCAGGGGGCAGGACATGAAGCTGCCCCCTAAAGCTGCCCTAAGGGGCAGGACATAAAGCTGCTCTCTGAAGCTGACCTCAGGGGGCAGGACATGAAGCTACCCTCTGAAGCTGACCTCAGAGAGCAGGACATGAAGCTGCCCTCAGGGGGCAGGACATGAAGCTACCCTCTGAAGCTGCCCTCAGGGGGCAGGACATGAAGCTACCCTCTGAAGCTGACCTCAGGGGGCAGGACATGAAGCTGCCCTCTGAAGCTGCCCTCAGGGGTCAGGACATGAAGCTGCCCTCTGAAGCTGCCCTCAGGGGGCAGAACATGAAGCTGCCCTCAGGGGGCAGAACATGAAGCTGCCCTCTGAAGCTGCCCTCAGGGGGCAGGACATGAAGCTGCCCTCAGGGGGCAGGACATGAAGCTGCCCTCTGAAGCTGCCCTCAGGGAGCAGGACATGAAGCTGCCCTCTGAAGCTGCCCTCAGAGACAGGACATGAAGCTATCCTCTGAAGCTGCCCTCAGGGAGCAGGACATGAAGCTGCCCTCTGAAGCTGCCCTCAGGGGGCAGGACATGAAGCTGCCCTCTGAAGCTGCCCTCAGAGACAGGACATGAAGCTGTCCTCTGAAGCTGACCTCAGGGAGCAGGACATGAAGCTGCCCTCTGAAGCTGCCCTCAGTGTGTGCCTGAATTCAACGTACCATAGATAACAATGAAGGGTGTCAGACTGTTCAAGGTTCACTCCAGTGATGGGCAGAGGAGCTCATGGCTGCAGGTCTCCTTAGAAGGAGTCTTGAAAATACATGGACCTGCTGACTTTGCTTTCTGCACTGCTGGGACTTGTAGTTCTGTGTGGCGTTCTGGACCCTGGGGCTTTACTCTATCCTCTGCTCTTCTGTCAGCTGCGGCCTATCTGGCCCTGAAGCTGAGGCCAAGACTTGCAGCCCTCCGAGGACCCCATAATGGTTTTGTGAAGGACCTCTGCCCTTTGGGCCTCCTTTTCCTTGCTCTCTGCCTGGACGTCCTCTGCTGAGGTCACTGGTGGGTGGTGAGTCCCGGAATTGCTGCTCTGTGCTCCGGGACTTTGCTGTGCTGGATTGTGGCCTGCTGCTCACTGTGCCGGATTGTTGCCCTTTGACTCTGGACCAAGTCCTTGCTGTACCAGATTGCTGCCCATCCTTCATGCCTGGACTGTTGCCCTGTGACCCTGGACTGTGATTGTGCCCTGCTACTCCCTGTGCCCGGATTGTACCCTGTGACCCTGGACTGTGATTGTGCCCTGCTACTCCCTGTGCCCGGATTGTGTCCTGTGACCCTGGACTGTGATTGTGCCCTGCTACTCCCTGTGCCCGGATTGTGCCCTGTGACCCTGGACTGTGATTGTGCCCTGCTACTCGCTGTGCCCGGATTGTGCCCTCCAACTGTTGCCAAACTACAAGTCCCATAAGGCATTGCAAGATTGACAGTTACAAGCATGACTCCCAAAGCAGAGGCATGATGGGACTTGTAGTTTCCCAACAGCTGGAGGGCCACCAGATTGGCACCCCCTGCTCCAGAGGAGCTGGGGAGCCCAGGAACCAGAGGAGATCAGGGAGCAGATGTTCCTCCAAGCCATCCTGGCCGTTTGCAGCAGTCCCAGACCATCCAGAGCATGGGTGTCAAACTGACGGCCCTCCAGCTGTTGCCAAACTACAAGTCCCATCATGCCTCTGCCTTTGGAAGTCATGCTTGTAACTGTCAATGTTGCAATGCCTTATGGGACTTGTAGTTTGGCAATAGCTGGAGGGCCATCAGTTTGACACCTCCTGCTCCAGAGGACCAGGGGAGCCCAGGAACCAGAGGAGATCAGGGAGCAGATGTTTCTTCAAGCCATCCTGACCTTTTGCAGCAGTCCCAGAGCCTCCAGAGCATGGGTGTCAAACTAGCGTCCCTCCAGCTGTTGCCAAACTACAAGTTCACAGGATTATACAAGTGATCAGGTGGCTGTAAAGCCCCCCCCCCCCGATCGCTACAAAACAACTGATTTCCGGATGAAAATCGGTCCCAGGATCATGGCTCCAGCTGCAGCCATGGTCTTATAATACCCACTCGCTGATTGGATGTTTTGATACGTACGTCGGTCAGCAAGTGGATACAAATACATTTTAAAAAAAAGGAAAGTATCAATTTATTTATTGAGAATGAGATTGAATGAAGCCTGTTATCCTTTCCCTTTAAAACTGACATTATCAGTGTCTGGGTGGCTCCCTATGTGGGGTAGGCTGCGATCCCTTCGTACATATGCCCGGAGTTCCTCCTCCGACATATCACAAATGTTCAGGAACCTCTTCTTTCTGGTTGATTACGGCACGGATGATACTTTGCTGTCTTTGCCCGGAGCGTGCATCACGGATCATCAGGATTCATTAGTTCATCTTAAACATACACAGCTAGGAAGCCTCCACCGTCTATGAATTCGCCAAAGTGCTCAATAAGAACGACATTCAGATTTCCTCCCCAGTTTGTGGTCTCTCCTTCCGGACAATGAATGCACAATGACCCCAAGGGGGTGGGCATGGTCCAGGATTCATTAATGGGCATCAACACTATAAAAAGAAGGCGCTGGAGAAGGTTGGTATCAGTGAAGATCACAATCTGGAGAAGGTTGGTATCAGTGAAGATCACAATCTGGAGAAGGTTGGTATCAGTGAAGATCACAACCTGGAGAAGGTTGGTATCAGTGAAGATCACAATCTGGAGAAGGTTGGTATCAGTGAAGATCACAACCTGGAGAAGGTTGGTATCAGTGAAGATCACAATCTGGAGAAGGTTGGTATCAGTGAAGATCACAATCTGGAGAGGGTCGGTATCAGTGAAGATCACAATCTGGAGAAGGTTGGTATCAGTGAAGATCACAATCTGGAGAAGGTTGGTATCAGTGAAGATCACAACCTGGAGAAGGTTGGTATCAGTGAAGATCACAACCTGGAGAAGGTTGGTATGAGTGAAGATCACAATCTGGAGAAGGTTGGTATCAGTGAAGATCACAATCTGGAGAAGGTTGGTATCAGTGAAGATCACAATCTGGAGAGGGTCGGTATCAGTGAAGATCACAATCTGGAGAAGGTTGGTATCAGTGAAGATCACAATCTGGAGAAGGTTGGTATCAGTGAAGATCACAATCTGGAGAAGGTTGGTATGAGTAAAGATCACAATCTGGAGAAGGTTGGTATGAGTGAAGATCACAATCTGGAGAAGGTTGGTATCAGTGAAGATCACAATCTGGAGAAGGTTGGTATGAGTGAAGATCACAATCTGGAGAAGGTTGGTATCAGTGAAGATCACAACCTGAAGAAGGTTGGTATCAGTGAAGATCACAACCTGGAGAGGGTCGGTATCAGTGAAGATCACAATCTGGAGAAGGTTGGTATCAGTGAAGATCACAACCTGGAGAGGGTCGGTATCAGTGAAGATCACAATCTGGAGAAGGTTGGTATCAGTGAAGATCACAATCTGGAGAAGGTTGGTATGAGTAAAGATCACAATCTGGAGAAGGTTGGTATGAGTGAAGATCACAATCTGGAGAAGGTTGGTATCAGTGAAGATCACAATCTGGAGAAGGTTGGTATGAGTGAAGATCACAATCTGGAGAAGGTTGGTATCAGTGAAGATCACAACCTGAAGAAGGTTGGTATCAGTGAAGATCACAACCTGGAGAAGGTCGGTATCAGAGAAGATCACAATCTGGAGAAGGTTGGTATCAGTGAAGATCACAACCTGGAGAAGTTTGGTATCAGTGAAGATCACAACCTGGAGAAGGTTGGTATCAGAGAAGATCACAACCTGGAGAAGGTTGGTATCAGTGAAGATCACAACCTGGAGAAGGTTGGTATCAGAGAAGATCACAATCTGGAGAAGGTTGGTATCAGAGAAGATCACAACCTGGAGAAGGTTGGTATCAGTGAAGATCACAACCTGGAGAAGGTTGGTATCAGTGAAGATCTTGTCTTTGATGAGACTTTGTTCTCAGATCGTTCGATTCAACAATTCAGGTCCAATAAGATTACACTGTATGTCCATTTATTGTATTTTATTTGTCTTCTTTACCAGTAAAATCCTCCATTGTGCAGCCAACCCAAAGCCCCGACACTGCCGCTGGGAGCCGCCTTCTTGGATGCGATGAAGACTCAGAGCTCTCACATCTCCAGCAGTCTTTCTCAGCCTTTTCGAAGAACCATTGAAAACATCTTCAATCTCGGGGAACCCTGAAATGATTGTCTCATCTACAGCTCGGGATACATCGGTGCGGTCGGTGAGTTGCAGAAATTGCAACAAATGCAGATACAAACGCTAAAGAAACATCCAACACAATTGTATCCGAAATATAATGCAGTCGCAGGAGACTCTGAATTTGCATCAGTGCTCAACGGTGACAACCTGTACATGGGTGCTCAATGGTGACAACCTGTACATGAGTGCTCAACGGTGACAACCTGTACATAGGTGCTCAACGGTGACAACCTGTACATAGGTGCTCAACGGTGACAACCTGTACATAGGAGCTCAGTATTGTTGGGCTGGATGTTCCGGTTGAACATAAGTTTGACTCAAACGTCGGCCCATTATGAGTTTGGTGAACACATGGATGGTAAGGGCATTGGGTGGGCTGTTCACCAGCCATGCCCCACAATGCACTGCGCTCTGACAGCACGATTGACGTTGGATCGATTTCGGGGGACAATTTATAGTTTTTGTTTTTAATAAAGGACTTGCCGTAGGCCGACTCCTGTAGTTTTTTTATACTACACTTTTTTTTTGTGAATGAGTAGCGGTACCATGTACCCCATACCCATTCACATGGCGGGGGGGCGGGATCTGGGGGCCCCCTTCTTAAAGGGGGCTTCCAGATTCATATAAGCGCTTCACCCGCAGACCCCCACAACCACTGGCCACGTTATGGGGAAAAGACCCTTGTAACAGTGGTAACGCTAACTTTACACGAACGCTCAGTGGTAACACTAACTTTACATGGGCGCTCAGTGGTAACGCTAACTTTACATGGGCGCTCAGTGGTAACGCTAACTTTACATGGGCGCTCAGTGGTAACGCTAACTTTACATGGGCGCTCAGTGGTAACGCTAACTTTACATGGGCGCTCAGTGGTAACACTAACTTTACATCTGCGGTCATTGGTAACACTAACTTTACATGGGCGCTCAGTGGTAACGCTAACTTTACATGGGCGCTCAGTGGTAACGCTAACTTTACATGGGCGCTCAGTGGTAACGCTAACTTTACATCTGCGGTCATTGGTAACACTAACTTTACATGGGCGCTCAGTGGTAACACTAACTTTACATCTGCGGTCATTGGTAACACTAACTTTACATGGGCGCTCAGTGGTAACACTAACTTTACATCTGCGGTCATTGGTAACACTAACTTTACATGGGCGCTCAGTGGTAACACTAACTTTACATGGGCGCTCAGTGGTAACGCTAACTTTACATGGGCGCTCAGTGGTAACACTAACTTTACATCTGCGGTCATTGGTAACACTAACTTTACATGGGCGCTCAGTGGTAACGCTAACTTTACATGGGCGTTCAGTGGTAACGCTAACTTTACATCTGCGGTCATTTGTAACACTAACTTTACATGGGCGCTCAGTGGCAATGCTAACTTTACATGGGCGCTCAGTGGCAATGCTAACTTTACATGGGCACTCGGTGGTAACAATAACTTTACATTGACAATGAATGATAATACTCACTTTATATTGGCGCTCAGTGGTAACATTAACTTTGTAAACCTGAGATGGGCCTGGAGGAGTTCATTGGATAAAATAATGAAGACGGGATAGATATTGTTTTGTTTTCTCATTGATGAATTTCTGCTGAGAATTACGGCGGTTGTACAAAATGATGGAAACCCGGGTACAAGAAGGAAATCGTTCCCTAATATGGTGATGGACGCCTTTGAGCCCGGGTTCACACGTGTGTGGTGCAGCATATCGCATGTGATTCACACAGGAACCGGCACCACATTCCTATATGAATCACATGCGAATTATGTGCGGTGCAATTGGAGCCGTACGTTTTGTATGGTTCAAATCGCACCGCATCCGCACCAAAAACGTGCAGGACTCTTTTTTTGGTCCGCACTAGATTCTGCACATCGCACCGCGGTTTGCGGACTGATTTCAGGGTGTTGTTAACATACTCTCCCGCAGCGTTCCGCATGAACGGGGTGAGATTGTGGTGCGGTGCCAAATTTGCACAGAAAACACTGCAAATTCTGCACCTCATCAGTGTGAACCCGGCCCCAAGACGGCCTGAATTCTCCCGGAATACGACAAATAGAATAATGGAATCTGACGGGAAAATCGTTCCAGTCCCGGCAGAGATGCTGGAGGAGGAAGGACTAGCCAATCTAAAACCGCGATGTCACTTGTGTAACAATGCCACGCTCAGCTGCACCCTGCACAAAGATTTTCCAGTTAATGGACCACAATCTATGTACCTGCAGCCTGGGAGCGATTGTTACTGGGTCAGGTTAATTACGCAATTAACCCTTCACACTGCCACCACCTCCTTTTTGTACAGAGAAAGAGGAAACTCAGCAATATCAGCAATAACAATATAATGGTTGAGATAATCATCTGTATAACACGGTCACCGCAGGCAGAGATATACTGAAGTTTAAAACACACACAGTAGCGCTCTTTAGAGGCAGGAATTTGTAGTTTGCATTAAAGGCTTTAGAAACAGTTCAACACTTTCAGAAAGTAAGATTTATTACTAAAAGGTCAAAAGGGTGCAATAAAAATATTTACAGAAAAAGATGTAACCAATATATATATAAATATACAGAGAACAATAGCACAGCAAAGAGATAACAGAAAGGAATTTAGATAGATAAAGTACTTGCCAGTCAGCCTTGATTTAAGCAGCTTCCAAGTTTCAGAGCCAAAAGGATGCTTTGATCTCCCACTGTTAGTTTTGATGTTAAAGCAGGGAGATCTTCAACTCTCACACACAGCTCCACTCAGCCTAGCTTAGCTTTTCTAGTAACTCCACAGGGTGTCTCCCTGGAGCAGTAAACCAATCCTCTCATTTGGGGAGGGAGGTGTAGGTAGAGACCGAAGTTATGACCAAAAACTCTCCTAGCTTCTATTATGATTCATAACTTATTCTCGGGGCATTTAGCAGCCTTGCCACTAGTAGATTAATATGCAGCCGCATCTGCTGAATGGTAAGATATGAAATATGACATATCTACTTGAATGGTTCAGGATATACAATTTTCTGCTCTCCTATATATGTCAGATAAGGGGTGTAATATATCAGGAAACTGGTCTTGACGTAAGCCATCCGACTATGGGCTCCATGTTTATGTAAGTTTTTCATAATCCAAGATATGTAATCATGGGGGAAAATGGATGTTGAATGTGGTGTCTATGACTTATCTGGAATGTCTTTGAACTCAGTGAAGGGCTCGGTTTACGCTTTTACGATCCCTTTCCAAGCAAGAGTTTCTTAGACAGGGGGGCACCTAGCTAGTGAGGTTTTATAGCCAGGAGGCCTTCCCACTGAGTGTGTTGCCTGTGATCTCTGCAAACACACACCGACCACATGTCACTCAACAGAGAGGGAGAGGGGATAAGGACAGAGGGAGAGAGATAAATATACAAGATGGACGATCCTTTGCCAAAATGGAGGTTCGCATCCATCTCTGTGTGCATGATTGCTACATCCATGTCTACACCATGAGGTGCACATACTCGGCCAACATTCGTACATAGTCACTGGCAGTGACTCTACCTTTCAAGGTGATGATGAGGCCTGCAGAATACCAAGATACGACTGCCCAAACCTTGATTACACCACCACCATTGACCACACCACCACCATTGACTACACCACTACCATTGACCACACCACCACCATTGACCACACCACCACCATTGACCACACCACCACCACTGACCACACCACCAGCATTGACCACACCACCAGCATTGACCACACCACCACCATTGACTACACCACCACCATTGACCACACCACCACCATTGACCACACCACCACCATTGACTACACTACCACCACCACCATTGACCACACCACCACCACTGACCACACCACCAGCATTGACCACACCACCACCATTGAGTACACCACCAGCATTGACTACACCACCACCATTGAGTACACTACCACCATTAACTACACCACCACCATTGACCACACCACCACCATTGAGTACACCACCACCATTGACTACACTACCACCATTAACTACACCACCACCATTGACCACAACACCACCATTGACCACCCCACCACCATTGACTACACCACCACCATTGACCACACCACCACCATTGACCACACCACCACCATTGAGTACATCACCACCATTGACTACACCACCACCATTGACCACACCACCACCATTGACTACACCACCACCATTGACCACACCACCACCATTGACTACACCACCACCATTGACTATACCACAACCATTGACTACACCACCACCATTGACTACACCACCCCATGCTTTACTACTGACCCAAGACAGCCATGGTGGTAAGCTTGGGATGGTGTTGGTCACACGAAAGACGTCCGGTGGTTGGGAACAATGTGACACTCAGTTCATCCGACCATATTACAGTCTTCCATCGATCGATAGTCCACCATTTATGGGCGTTGCACCACTCTCTCCTCTTCTGAGCATTATTATCGGTCACTAGTGGTTCGGCCATAGCAGCTCGCCTGTGAATGATCTGCTGATGGAGTTCCCTCCACACAGTGTTTGTGGACACGGGCAAGAAGACTGAGATTGAGCTCTGCAGTCACTTTTGTTGTTTTCTTACTTCGGGTCACAATCCTGAGCAAAGCCCTTTTGTCTCTTTCGGTCAGGTGACCATGTGGACCGCACTTATAGTTACATAGTTAGTCTGGCTGAAAAAAGACAAAAGTCCATCCAGTTCAACCATAAAAAAAAAAAGTTATAATCCTACACCCACAGTTGATCCAGAGGAAGGCAAAAAAACTCAGCAAAGCACGATCCAATCTGCTCCTCCAGGGGAAACATTCCTTCCTGACCCCCCGAGAGGCAATCGGATATTCCCTGGATCAACGTTCCCTATAAATGTTATATCCAGTTATATTCTGTGTATCCAAGAAAGGATCCAGGACTTTCCTACAGCAATCCACTGAGCTGGTCACACCCAACTCTGGAGGGAGTCTATTCCACATTCTCACAGCTCTCACTGTGAAGAAACCTTTCCGTGTTTGGAGATGACATTTCTTTTCTTCTAGCTTATGCTTATCAGACGCCATTTTCCCGGACACCTTTGACACTGAACCTCCCCACACGGCAAATAAATCGGCAACTTCAGCCACAGAGGCGCCAGCTAAGCGGCACCAACCATTGGAAGCTCAGTAAGCTCCGACCCGGCTCCGTATTACTAGCAATGAATGAGGAAAGTGAGGCCTCCCACCTGTTAGCTAGGTGTCTCATCACACAGCGGGAGCCAAAGAATGTGGCATCACTTCCGCTTTCACCGCCGAACACGTCGTCACTTCCACACCTGCCGGTCATGGAGTGTTTCCGTATTTTTGTCCAACATGCAAAAAAGTCAAACGGAGACATTTCTTTTTCAAACACAAGAAGATACAATGTAACCGATGGAATCAATGGAATGTATCACAATGTTACAAAGTATGATGTCAGAGTTAGGAGCGCCCCGAGATGGATACAAATCAAATATTTGTTTTCACTTTTTGTTTTTTATTTCCTATTTTCTGGATGTCAGTTTACATCCGTTTTTTCATTTGTTTTTCATCAGTTTACATCCATTTACATCCATTTTTAGTCCGTTCTAATTTTTTTTTACAGAAGAAACATAGGCCCCTTTCACACAGGTGTTCTGTTTTTTCCATCAGTTGGTGACGTTTTTTCCAAGCAAAAATGGGTCAGTTTTCATCTGTTTTTCATCCGTTTTTTCATTTGTTTTTCATCAGTTTACATCCATTTTTCATCCATTTACATCTGTTTACATCCGTTTTTCATCAGTTGACATCTGTTTTTTCATTTGTTTTTCATCCGTTTTTTCATTTGTTTTTCATCCCTTTTTTCATTTGTTTTCCATTTGTTTACATCAGTTTTTCATCAGTTTACATCCGGTTTTTCACTTGTTTTTCATCCGTTTACATCCGTTTTTCATCAGTTTACATCCATTTTTTCATTTATTTTTCATTTACATCCGTTTTTCATCCATTTACATCTGTTTACATCCGTTTTTCATCAGTTTACATCTGTTTTTTCATTTGTTTTTCATCCGTTTTTATCAGTTTACATCCGTTTTCATCCGTTTACATCCGTTTTTCATCAGTTTACATCTGTTTTTTTCATTTGTTTTTCATCCATTTTCATTCGTTTACATCTGTTTTTCACCAGTTTACATCTGTTTTTTCATTTGTTTTTCAACCATTTTCATCCGTTTACATCTGTTTTTCATCAGTTTACATCCATTTCTTATATTTGTTTTTCATCCGTTTACATCCATTTTTCATCAGTTTAAATCCATTTTTACATTTGTTTTTCATTCGTTTACATCTGGTTTTCATCCATTTACACCTGTTTACATCCGTTTTCATCTGTTTACATCCATTTTTATCAGCTTTTCATCATTTTATGTCCGTTTACATCCATGTTTTGTCCATTCTCGTTTTTTTTACTTAAGAAAAATAGGCCCCTTTCACACGGGCGTTCCATTTTTTCCATCAGTTTGGTCACGTTTTTTCCAAGCAAAAATGGGTCAGTATTCATCTGTTTTTCATCTGTTTTTCCTTTTTTTTTTCATCCGTTTACATCCATTTTCAGCAGTTTACATCCGTTTTTTCATTTGTTTTTCATCCGTTTCCATCTGTTTTTCAATAGTTTACCTGTTTTTTCATGTTTTTTTTAATTCGATTAAATCTGTTTTTCATCAGTTTACATCTGTTTTTTGTCTGTTCTGGGTTTTTTTTTTACAAAAGAAAAATAGGCCCCTTTCACACAGGTGTTCCGTTTATTTCATCAGTTCGGTCACGTTTTTTCCAGGCAAAATTGGGTCAGTTTACATCTCTTTTTCATCAGTTTACATCAGTTCTTTCATTTGTCATCCGTTTACATCAGTTTTTCCATTTGCTTTTCATCCATTTACAACCGTTAACATCCGTTTTTCATCTGTTTACATCTGTTTTTGTCCGTTCCGTGGTTTTTTTTACGGAACAAAAATAGGCCCCTTTCCCCCGGGCGTTACGTATGTCCGGTGTTCATCTGTCTGTTAATGGATGAAAAACGGACCTCCATGTATTTCTATGGACTAGCGGATGTAAATGGATGATCATCTGTTTACATTCATTAATGTCCGCATCTGTTAACATCCATTTTTTTGAACGAAAGAAAACCCTATTTTTCTTCCTTTGAAAAAAATGGAACGGATGAAAAACAGATGTAAACAGATGAAAATGGATGAAAAATGGATGAAAACGGATGAAACCAGATGTGAACGAATGAAAATGGATGTAAGCAGATGTAAATGGGTGTAAACGGATGAAAACAGATGAAACAGATGTCTATGGATGGAAACAGATGAAAACGGCTGAAAATGGATGTAAACCAATGAAAATGGATGTAAGCGGATGTAAATGGATGTAAACGGATGAAAACAGATGTAAATGGATGAAAACGGATGTGAACGAATGAAAACGTATGTAAACAAATGAAAATGGATGTAAGCGGATGTAAATGGATGTAAATGGATGAAAAGAGATGTAAATAGATGTAAACGGATGAAAACAGATTTAAATGGATGTAAACGAATGAAAACAGATGTAAATGGATGTAAACGGATTAAAACAGATGAAAATGGGTGTAAATGGATGTAAACGGATGAAAGCGGATGTAAATAAATTAAAAATGGATGCAAATGGATGTAAATGGATGAAAACAGATGTGAACGGATGAAAATGGATGTAAATTGATGAAAACAGATGTAAACAAATGAAAAATGGATGTAAACAGATGTAAACGGACAAAAAAAGGGATGTAAACAAATGAAAAAATGGATGAAAAATTGATGCGAACTGTCTGAACATGGATCAGACGTTGATCAATAAAACGACCCTCCTATCATATCATTCAGGATCCCCATTATTTTGTATCACCCCCTTCATTCCCTTCTCCCCCGGATTCATTCTCCTTGTGTATAGATGTAACATTGTTGCTGTTTCGCGGTGAACAGACTCCAGACTCCTGCACACGGGTAACAACCGTAACACAGCCTCACACTCTGCCCCCCCCCCCCCACCTCCAATGTCCGGGACACGCCCACCGTGTCATGTATGTAACACGTGGCTGTATGAAGCCTCGGATTCCCGGAGAAGTGTGCTGGAAATGAATGCAGCCTTCCCGGCCGCGGTTTGC
The DNA here is from genome assembly GCF_062004578.1 of Staurois parvus. Classification (NCBI taxonomy): domain Eukaryota; kingdom Metazoa; phylum Chordata; class Amphibia; order Anura; family Ranidae; genus Staurois; species Staurois parvus. The sequence goes on along the minus strand of NW_028319524.1, from coordinate 387,691 downwards.
TGTTTGCGCCTTTCCTGCTCGGAGGGATTAGACACGGAAGATTGGGAGAGGAATTGCAGATTGGGATCAGCCGCCACCTACACTGAGCCGATTATGTAAATCCCGGATAATTCCGGCGTTTTTCACAGCAGTCATGTGACCCGCGACGCGTCCGCACTTACCTCTTCATAGTAAGTGGCGGTTTCTCCATCATTGTCACCGTCACATCTCAGATTGCCTGGCGTCATTCCGTCTACATACCTAGAACACGCGTGCAAAGCCTATGTTTAGACTTGGGGGCTAACATTGCCGCCGCTCTGAAAAGTAACCTGTGGTGGATCACTTTTCAGAGGTGTTGGCCTGGCAGTGGGACGGCGATATGCCAGATCCTCTCTAGACATGCGAAACAAACAAACAAAAAATTGTTTTGTTTCAATTTGAAATCTAACATATTTGGTGTGGTTGGATGCGCTAAATTCGTTCGGTTCGCTTTCAGGATTCAATTCGGTAATTTGAATTCTATTTGAATTTAATTCGACCAAATTGGAAAAGCTGTTCGGATTCAAAAAAGAGCATAACCATGGAAATGCTCCACCCCCGAGCTACCACCGCATGCGTTACACGTGGCCGGGGCAGACTGGGGGCCCCCGGGCAATAGGGGATCATGGGGCCCCTGTGTCCTTGCCCACACCCAAAAAAAGCCTATGAAAGGTACCAGGGGCATCTCATGGGGTCCCCTACTGACCCCGGGCCCTCGGGCAGTGTGGCGCAGCTCCATTCACTGCACTGATCCCAGAGGGGCCAACAGTGACACCTTTACATGCCTTCCATTAAAGCTGACACCCAAAATGGGAGCCACACCCCTACTCCTCCCTTCATCTGCTGATTGGCTGAAGCCTACGCTGTTCCTGCTTTACTGATTACAGGGGGTACCATCCACTATCCGGACGTTTGAGGGGACCGGCCCCACATACACTATATTGCCCAAAGTATTGTCTCCCCCCTCCATATCATGTGATTCAGGTGTTCCAATCCCCTCCATATCATGTGATTCAGGTGTTCCAATCCCCTCCCAATCATGTGATTCAGGTGTTCCAATACCCTCCCAATCATGTGATTCAGGTGTTCCAATACCCTCCCAATCATGTGATTCAGGTGATCCAATCCCCTCCCAATTATGTGATTCAGGTGTTCCAATCCCCTCCATATCATGTGATTCAGGTGTTCCCATCCCCTCCATATCATGTGATTCAGGTGTTCCCATCCCGTCCATATCATGTGATTCAGGTGTTCCAATTCCCTCCCAGTCATGTGATTCAGGTATTCCAATCCCCTCCATATCATGTGATTCAGGTGTTCCAATCCCCTCCATATCATGTGATTCAGGTGTTCCAATCCCCCCCCAATCATGTGATTCAGGTGTTCCAATCCCCTCCCAATCATGTGATTCAGGTGTTCCAATTCCCTCCCAGTCATGTGATTCAGGTATTGCAATCCCCTCCATATCATGTGATTCAGGTGTTCCAATCCCCTCCCAATCATGTGATTCGGGTGTTCCAATACCCTCCATATCATGTGATTCAGGTGTTCCAATCCCCTCCCAATCATGTGATTCAGGTGTTCCAATACCCTCCATATCATGTGATTCAGGTGTTCCAATACCCTCCCAATCATATGATTCAGCTGTTCCAATCCCCTCCATATCATGTGATTCAGGTGTTCCAATCCCCTCCCAATCTTGTGATTCAGGTGTTCCAATACCCTCCATATCATGTGATTCAGGTGTTCCAATCCCCTCCCAATCATATGATTCAGCTGTTCCAATCCCCTCCATATCATGTGATTCAGGTGTTCCAATCCCCTCCCAATCATGTGATTCAGGTGTTCCAATACTCTCCATATCATGTGATTCAGGTGTTCCAATCCCCTCCCAATCATGTGATTCAGGTGTTCCAATCCCCTCCATATCATGTGATTCAGGTGTTCCAATCCCCTCCCAATCATGTGATTCAGGTGTCCCAATCCGCTCCATATCATGTGATTCAGGTGTTCCAATCCCCTCCATATCATGTGATTTTGGTGTCCCAATCCTCTCCAAATAATTGGATTCAGGTGTTCCAATCCCCTCCAAATCATTAGATTCAGGTGTTCCAATCCCCTCCATGGACACAGGTGTATACAATCAAGCCCCTAGGCATGCAGACGGCTTCTACAAACATTGGTGAAAGAATGGGTCGCTCTCAGGAGCTCAGTGACTCCAAGCGTGGTCCCGCGATAGGTGGCCACCTGGACAATAAGTCCATCCGTGACTTTTCCTGGCTACTAAATATTCCACGCTCAACTGTTAGTGGGATTATAACAAAGTGGAAGCAACTGGGAACAACAGCCACTCAGCCACCAAGTGGTAGGCCACGTCACATGACAGGGCGGGGTCAGCGCATGCTGAAGCGCACAGTGCGCAGAAGTCGCCAACTGTCTGCAGAGTCAATAGCTAAAGACCTCCAAACTTGGTGTGGCCTTCAGATGAGCCCAACAACAGTGCGTAGAGAGCTTCATGGAATGGGTTTCCATGGCCGAGCAGCTGCATCCAAGCCTTCCATCACCAAGTGCAATGCAAAGCGTCGGATGCCATGGTGTAAAGCACGCCGCCACTGGACTCTAGAGCAGGGGAGGCGTGTTCTCTGGAGGGACCAATCACGCTTCTCTGGCAATCCGATGGACGTGTCTGGGTTTGGCGGTGGCCAGGAGAACGGTACTTGCCTGACTGCATTGTGCCAAGTGTAAAGTTTGGTGGAGGGGGGATTATGGTGGGTGGTTGTTTTTCAGGGGTTGGGCTTGGCCCCCTAGTTCCAGTGAAGGGAACTCTAAAGGCAACATTTTGGACAATTTCATGCTCCCAACTTTGTGGGAAGAGTTTGGGGATGGCCCCTTCCTTTTCCAACATGACTGCGCACCAGTGCACAAAGCAAGGTCCATAAAGACATGGAGGAGCCAGTTTGGGGTGGAGGAACTTGACTGTCCTGCACAGAGTCCTGACCTCAACCCCATAGAACACCTTTGGGATGAATTAGAGCGGAGACTGTGAGCCAGGCCTCCTCCCCCGACATCAGTGCCTGACCTGACAAATGTGCTTCTGGAAGAATGGTCCAACCTTCCCATAGACACCCTCCTAAACCTTGTGGACGGCCTTCCCAGAAGAGTTGAAGCTGTTATAGCTGCAAAGGGCGGGGCCAACCCAATATTGAACCCTACGGACTAAGACTGGGGGGCCATTAAAGGTCATGTGTGTGGAAAGGGCGGGGCCAACTCAATATTGAACCCTACGGAGTAAGACTGGGGGGGCATTAAAAGTCATGTGTGTGGAAAGGGCGGGGCCAACTCAATATTGAACCCTACGGAGTAAGACTGGGAGGCCATTAAAGGTCATGTGCGTGGGAAGGGCGGGGCCAACTCAATATTGAATCCTACGGACTAAGACTGGGGGGCCATTAAAGGTCATGTGCGTGGGAAGGCCGGCGGACCAATACTTGGGGCAATATAGTGTATGTCTTTATCAGTCATGCTGCTGCAGCCTTTCTGATATTATCAGGTACAATGGAGGTCTAGTGGTCCATCAATGGGCATGAGAACATTGAAGGCCCAACTCCAGAGCATCAGTTCACATCCATTTTTCATCAGTTTACATCTGTTTTCCATCAGTTTACATCTGTTTTTCATCAGTTTACATTTGTTTTCCATCAGTTTAGACCCGTTTTTCATCAGCTTACATCTGTTTTTCATCAGTTTACATCCATTTTTTAAAAATCCATTTACATCTGCTAGTCCATAGAAATACATGGGTTCCTGTTTTTCATCCGTAAATGGACAGATGAAAAACAGACATACGGAACGCCCGTGTGAAAGGGGGCCGTAATATCCTCCCAGCAAGCAGCACCAGGTGCAGACTGATTACTGGAGACTACTGGCTGCTGGGAGACACCTGCTGGTGGACACTGGAACTGCAAGCTCCCGCTCTGGGAAGCACAGTGCCACCAGCAGGTGATGCAGGTCCTGATAGGAGGAAGCTTCTTCAATTTTCACCTAGGCAAGAAATACGGAAGTATTCATCGATTTGACCCCAAACTAATCATTATAAAATCAAATGAATATTCTTGAGCAGGGGCGGACTTACCATTTGGGTACTTGGGCACTGCCAAGGGCCTGGGGTCAGTAGGGGCCCCATGAGATGTCCCTGGTACCTTTCATAGGTTTTTCTGGGTGTGGCTTGAGTGTGGGCGAGGACACAGGGGCCCCATGATTTCCTATTGTCCAGGGGCCCCATGAGTTGTCAATCCGCCTCTATGAAAATCTATACGTGTATGTCCAGTCTTAGCAATCGGGTGTCATCAGTTCTGTAAGCCGTTCCTGTCATCAAAGGGGCACCAATGGCAGGTGATGCAGGTCCTGACACCTCCTGGGAGGGAAACGTCCATCAAAGGGGCACCCATGGCAGGTGATGCAGGTCCTGACACCTCCTGGGAGTGAGACTTCCATCAAAGGGGCACCGATGGCAGGTGATGCAGGTCCTGACACCTCCTGGAAGGGAAACTTCCATTAAAGGGGCACCGATGGCAGGTGATGCAGGTCCTGACACCTCCAGGGAGAGAAACTTCCATCAAAGGGGCACCGATGGCAGGTGATGCAGGTCCTGACACCTCCTGGAAGGGAAACTTCCATCAAAGGGGCACCGACGGTAGGTAACCTCATGAGCGGGTAGGGGCTCCGATGGCAGGTGACGCAGGTCCTGACACCTCCTGGAAGGGAAACTTCCATCAAAGGGGCACAGATGGCAGGTGATGTAGGTCCTGACACCTCCTGGAAGGGAAACTTCCGTTAAAGGGGCACCAATGGCAGGTGATGCAGGTCCTGACACCTCCTGGAAGGGAAACTTCCGTTAAAGGGGCACCTATGGCAGGTGATGCAGGTCCTGACACCTCCAGGGAGAGAAACTTCCATCAAAGGGGCACTGATGGCAGGTGACGCAGGTCCTGACACCTCCTGGAAGGGAAACTTCCATCAAAGGGGCACCGATGGCAGGTGATGCAGGTCCTGACACCTCCTGGAAGGGAAACTGCCATCAAAGGGGCACCGATGGCAGGTGACGCAGGTCCTGACAGTTCCTGGAAGGGAAACTCCCTTCAAAGGGGAACCGATGGCAGGTGATGTAGGTCCTGACACCTCCTGGAAGGGAAACTTCCGTTAAAGGGGCACCTATGGCAGGTGATGCAGGTCCTGACACCTCCAGGGAGAGAAACTTCCGTTAAAGGGGCACCTATGGCAGGTGATGCAGGTCCTGACACCTACAGGGAGAGAAACTTCCATTAAAGGGGCACTGATGGCAGGTGACGCAGGTCCTGACAGTTCCTGGAAGGGAAACTCCCTTCAAAGGGGAATCGATGGCAGGTGACGCAGGTCCTGACACCTCCTGGAAGGGAAACTCCCTTCAAAGGGAACCGATGGCAGGTGACGCAGGTCCTGACACCTCCCGGGAGGGAAACTTCCATCAAAGGGGCACCTATGGTAGGTGATGCAGGTCCTGACACCTCCAAGAAGGGAAACTTACATCAAAGGGGCACCGACGGTAGGTAACCTCATGAGTGGGTAGGGGCACCGATGGCAGGTGACGCAGGTCCTGACACCTCCTGGAAGGGAAACTTCCGTCAAAGGGGCACTGATGGCAGGTGACGCAGGTCCTGACACCTCCTGGAAGGGAAACGTCCATCAAAGGGGCACCAACGGTAGGTAACCTCATGAGCAGGTAGGGGCAGACTGATTGGGCAAGGGCCTGTAAAAATCAACGTTCATCGTTCACAAACACCGACTACCCCCCTGGCAACACGAATCCTAACCAAATGTTTGTCCCGTCGGTGTAAAAACCGTCTCTTCCCTCGGCTGACATATGTTCGAGCGGCTCAACGTTCAGATAATGGGGCCACCTGGCAAACTGCGAGGCTGCCATAAAAAAAAAGAAAAAAAATCCATAATTTGGTACATATCATATTTATAGCCGCATTAACGCGCCACAATAAAGGCGCGGAGGTGAGCGGGTAATGATTCTGCTCTGCTGTGCTAATACCGGCCGAATGAGGAGGATTTGATGAGTTTTTTACACAATGGCATAAAGAGTTATGGCGGCGAACGGGCGCATCCATCAGCCGGCTGACGGCAGAAAATTAGCAGAAAATATAGCGGCAATATATTTTGGGGAAAAATGCTTACTCCTGCGCCTTTTTAGCAATGCAGATGAGGAGAGCGGATTATTGCATAAATAATGATCAGAGGTTTAAACACACTTCATCTTCCATTCCTACGGCTGTCGCCGTCGTTGTTGCCGCTGCGCTCGCACGTTGAGGATGAGAAGGGGGAGGGGCCGCGCTCTGCTTCCAATAATGAAACTGTTAAAAGCATTAAAGCCCAACACCGGTTTATTCTTTTTCATACAAATTAAAATTTTTTTTTTAACAAATCGGCTTCTCGATTGACCTACCAGGGCGATTTTTAAAAAATTTTCCACCCATTTTTTTTGTGGCTAGAAAATGAGCGTAAATTCCCAAACGGCGATATGTTTGAGAGAAGCAGAGGCCCCATGGAATGAAATGGCGGCAGATGTGATTTCTGTTCCACTGGATCGAGGGACAGGTGAGGACACCGCTGGATCATGGGACAGGTGGGGACACTGCTGGATCGAGGGACCGATGATGACACCGCTGGATCATGGGACAGGGGAGGACACCACTGGATTGTGGGACAGGTGAGGACACTGCTGGATCGAGGGACAGGTGAGGACACTGCTGGATCGTGGGACAGGTGAGGACACCGCTGGATTGTGGGACAGGTGAGGACACCGCTGGATTGTGGGACAGGTGAGGACACCGCTGGATTGTGGGACAGGTGGGGACACTGCTGGATCGAGGGACCGATGATGACACCGCTGGATCATGGGACAGGGGAGGACACCACTGGATCGAGGGACAGGTGAGGACACCGCTGGATCATGGGACAGGTGGGGACACTGCTGGATCGAGGGACCGGTGATGACACCGCTGGATCATGGGACAGGGGAAGACACCGCTGGATTGTGGGACAGGTGAGGACACTGCTGGATCGAGGGACAGGTGAGGACACTGCTGGATCGTGGGACAAGGGAGGACACTGCTGGATTGTGGGACAGGTGAGGACACCGCTGGATCGTGGGACAGGTGAGGACACTGCTGGGTTGTGGGACAGGTGAGGACACTGCTTGATTGTGGGACAGGTGAGGACACCGCTGGATCGTGGGACAGGTGAGGACACCGCTGGATCGTGGGACAGGTGAGGACACTGCTGGATTGTGGGACAGGTGAGGACACTGCTTGATTGTGGGACAGGTGAGGACACTGCTTGATTGTGGGACAGGTGAGGACACCGCTGGATCGTTGGACAGGTGAGGACACCGCTGGATTGTGGGACAGGTGAGGACACCGCTGGATCGTGGGACATGGGAGGACACCGCTGGATTGTGTGACAGGTGAGGACACCGCTGGATCGTGGGACAGATGAGGACACCGCTGGATTGTGGGACAGGTGAGAACACCGCTGGATCATGGGACAGGTGAGGACACTGCTGGATTGTGGGACAGGTGAGGACATCACTGGATTGTGGGACAGGTGAGGACACCGCTGGATTGTGGGACAGGTGAGGACACCACTAGATTGTGGGACAGGTGAGGACACTGCTGGATTGCGGGACAGGTGAGGACACCGCTGGATCGGTTGACAGGTGAGGACACTGCAGGATTGTCGGACAGGTGAGGACATCACTGGATTGTGGGACAGGTGAGGACACCACTAGATCTTGAGACAGGTGAGGACACCGCTGGATTGTGGGACAGGTGAGGACACTGCTGGATTGTGGGACAGGTGAGGACACCGCTGGATCGAGGGACAGGTGAGGACACCGCTGGATTGTGGGACAGGTGAGGACACCGCTGGATCATGGGACAGGGGAGGACACCGCTGGATCATGGGACAGGTGAGGACACTGCTGGATCATGGGACAGGTGCGGACACTGCTGGATCATGGGACAGGTGAGGGCACCGCTGGATCGAGGGACAGGTGAGGACACCGCTGGATTGTGAGACAGGTGAGGACACCGCTGGATCATGAGACAGGGGAGGACACCGCTGGATTGTGGGACAGGTGAGGACACCGCTGGATTGTGGGACAGGTGAGGACACTGTTGGATTGTGGGACAGGTGAGGACACTGCTGGATTGTGGGACAGGTGAGGACACTGCTGGATTGTGGGACAGGTAAGGACACTGCTGGATTGTGGGACAGGTAAGGACACCGCTGGATCATGGGACAGCTGAGGACACCGCTGGATCATGGGACAGGTGAGGACACTGCTGGATCATGGGACAGGTGAGGACACCGCTGGATGGTGGGATAGGTGAGGACACCGCTGGATCCTGGGACAGGTGAGGACACCACTGAATCGTGGATCAGGCGAGGACACCGCTGAATCGTGGGACAGGTGAGGACACCGCTGGATCGTGGGACAGGTGAGGACACCACTGGATCATGGGACAGGTGAGGACACCGCTGGATCATGGGACAGGTGAGCACCGCTGGATCATGGGACAGGTGAGGACACTGCTGGATCATGGGACAGGTGAGCACCGCTTTATCATGGGACAAGTGAGGACACTGCTGGAACTGCACTGAGAGGTGCAGGATTTGGCAGAGGAGTTCTAATCTCCTCTCTGCTGCTGACTGCTGAGACAAGGTGGGGGCAAAGACAAGGGGGTACCTGCAGGAGAGGTGCAAGGGCCACATGAAATGGCCTGGAGGGCCAGTTTGGCCCACAGGCCTTGTGTGTGACACCTGTGCTCTACAGAGGGACCACTGCCGCTTCCACACAAAGAATCACGGTCCCTGTCTGCAGGCGCTGGCAGCGGACAGGCTTCTCTACTCCCGCTGTGGCTGCTTTCTGAAGACAAATCAATGGGACGTTGTACATCTTTTGTTTTACAGCAACTGATGGAAAAACCAGTCAATAAAAATGCGAATGTCATTTCGTGAAATGATCTGATAAATCGTATAAAACGTGAATTCCACAAATTGATACATTTTTAAAATATTAAACTACAAATGTTGCCTCTGCAATGATATCATCGGAAGAGTTCCTGGGGTGCTGCCCTCCCCCGCCGATGGAATATTTCATGTGAATTACGATCGGGGATAAATCTTCATGAATTCGGCTCCTATGTTTTTATCGTATTTTCTGCAGATGGAAGGATTCCGGTCATGCCGTAAAACACTTGTCTACCTTTTCCTGGAAAAAAGACGGAATATCACCAGGTATGCAGAATCTGTGCGTCCAGGGGGGCGGGGCTTGTGTGCGTCCAGACAACACATATATCTCTCCATTCCACTTCAATCCAAACCCACCACTGAAGATCTAATATGGGAAAGTCATTGAAAAAAGTCATTTTCAGTCATGGCGTGAAAAGAGTTCCTGGTGATCCTGCCACAGAGATCCAAAATCAGGCACTTCCTGCTATAGGGTGACAACGCTCTGCCCCAGTCATTGAAATGTTCTCCTGCGTTGTCACCACAAGTGACCATGTCAGCACACATTACATAGACATGAGCAGGAAACCCACCGCCTGAGGAATGCCATGCAGCCATTGATGGAGCAGGGGCGGACTGACAGCTCATGGGGCCCCTGGGCAATAGGAAATCATGGGGCCCCTGTGTCCTCGCCCACACTCAAACCACACCCAAAAAAGCCTATGAAAGGTATCAGGGGCATCTCATGGGGCCCCCTATTGACCCCGGGCCCTTGGGCAGTGCCTGGGAGCCTGAATGGTCAGTCCGCCCCTGTGCTGGAGTATGTGTAGACAGAACCCGGACAAGGGGTGGGCAGGAGGGGCGGCTGCGTATGGCTGGGGGAACCAGTACGCTCATTCTGATACAAGGCATCAGGGGGAGAGCATCCACCTGAGCTCACACATTATGAAGTGGGGGGGGGGGGGGCCGAGTTTGGCTTTGCCCTGTCCCGGCACTGTGTGTAGATGGGAAGTGGCTGCAAAGAGGTGGCAGGACTGAAATGTAATAAAGGATGAAATAGGTGACAGCAAGGCTTTTCCTGGCCTCTGGTTGGACAGCCCTTTACGGCTCAAACTGGTCGAATAAAAATACACAAAAACATTAAATTCTGTCAAAATTGTCTTAAAGTGGAACTCCACCCTCCCTCCACCTCCACTTTTCTTTTTTTTTCTTACAGTCTTCAGGCTGGTTCAGTGACATCACAGATCACTCCTCTTCTTCCTCCAGGGTGGTGGCGGTGGGCGGCCTTCCTTCCCGGAACTGAGCAGCTGTGCAATACTGTTTAAGGCATGCTAAAGTGGCCTTTCAGATAATGTAGTGCCCCTCTGACACCCCAAAGGTAGGAGAGCACCTCCAGAGGCCAAAGCATTTCACCCCGAGTCTGTGGCTAAAATGGGGGGACCGAGGAGGGATATTTGGCGCCAGTCACTTTTTATTGCAGAACGGTGAAGGAGGTGAGGGTTAGGGGTCCCAGATACCGCAGAAGATCACCTACAGATTCTGCAGATCAATGTCCAGTCTCACAGTGTCAGATCCTTTAAGCCAGGGCCCAGGGGTGTCAAACTCCATTTCATCGCGGGCCGTATCTGCATTATGGTTGGCCTCAAAGGACTGGTTGTAACTGTAAGACTAGATGTCCAGAGCACCCCCCCCCCACCACCACCATTACATCAGATGTTAAGAATCCCACACTCTCCCTAACATCATCGCGCAGAGCTGGAAAGCAGAAAGTGCAGGGTCTGGAGGAGGACCAGAGGAGCAGTGGAGTCAGTTACCGGAGTCTGCTGAATGCTGAGACCAGGGGAGGCAGAGATGAGGGGGTGAGGCAGCTGCACTGAGAGGTGCAAGATTTTGCAGAGGAGTTCCATTCTCCTCTCTGCTGCCAACTGCTGAGACAAGGTGGGGGCGGAGACAAGGGGTCCAAAAAATTCACTTTCAATAGTGTCCCAAAACTCCAAATCAAATAGTGTCCAATGTCCAAGTCCCAAACTTTCACTTTAATCCTTTAATCCTCAATATTCCATGTCAACCTCAAAATAAAAAGAAAAAACTGGACTTCGAAGTCCGGAAGTGACGAGGCGCGTTGGGGGAGTGACGTCGGGACGCACGCGCGCCGGACCGGGGGTGTCGCCGCGGCCATTTTTTTGGTTGTCTACATGCAGTTTTCAACCAATTGTTTGATCAGTTAGTATCCCCTTGCCTACCAGGCACTTATACCCCCTTCCTTACCAGGCCAATTTTCAGCTTTCAGCGCTGCCGCACTTTGATTGACAATTGCGCCGTCATGCAACATTGTACCCATATGAAATTTTGATCATTTTTTTCTCACAAATAGAGCTTTCTTTTGGTGGTATTTAATCGCCACTGGGCGCTTTACTTTTTGCGCTATAAATTAAAAAAAGTGCAAAAAATTTGAAAAAAAAAAAAAAGTTTATTTGTTTCTTTTATAAAATTTTTCAAACAGGTATTTTTTCTTCTTCACTGATTTGCGTTGATGAGGCGGCACTGATGGGCACTGATAGGCGGCACTGATGGGCACTGATAGGCAGCACTAAAGGGCACTGATAGGCAGTACTAATGAGGTGGCACGGATAGGCGGCACTGATAGACAGCACTAATTAGGGGTCACGGATAGGCGGCACTGATATGCAGCACTGATAGGCGGCACTGATAGGTGACACTGATTATGGGTACTGATAGACGGCACTGACTGGCATCACTTCTGGGCACTGACTGGCGGCACTGACTGGCACAACCCCTGGGCACTGACTGGTGGCACTGACTGGCAGCACTGCTGGGCTGCACTGGTGGGCGGCACTGGTGGGCACCACTGGTGGGTGGGCACAGGTGGGTGGCACTGGTGGGCACAGGTGGGTGGGCACAGGTGGGTGGCACTGCTGGCACATGTAGGTGGCACTTCTGGGCACAGGTAGGTGGCACTGCAGAGTGGCACAGGTGGGGGCACTGCTGGGCACAGGTGGGGGCACTGCTGGGCACAGGTGGGGGCACTGCTGGGCATGGGTGGGCGGGGCTAGTGGGCGCACTGCTGGGAGGAACTTGCGGGGGTCACTGCTGGGCACCGATCATCAGGGCACTGATCATCAGTGCCCTGATGATCGGTGCCGATCCCCGCTCTGACAACTGCCGGTTCTCGGCAGTACTTTCCTCACGATCTGACAGCGTGAGGAAAGTGCAGCCGAGAACCGGCACTTGCATTTTCCTGTGATCAGCGTGTCATTGGACACCGCTGATCACGTGGTAAAAGGCCGGTGGGATCGGCCTTTCACCACATCTCGTGATCAGCTGTGTCCGTAGGACACAGCGATCACGGAGATCGCCGGGTGCGCGCCCCCTGGGGCGCGCAGGAGAGCGCGTTCTGGGAGGACGTCATATGACGTCCACCCAGAACTAGCCGGCCGCGGTGCAGCCGTCATTCGGCTATGCGCGGTCGGCAAGTGGGTATAGAGCCATGGAAGGAGTAATGCTGGGAGCTGGATTTTCCTGTCTTTTAATGTAAGTTTGGATTAAAATTGTTTCCTTAATGCGAATTTTGCCTAAGAGCTTGTTTATCTCTATGAGGATTCGGGAGAAGTGCCCGATGTGAACTATTGGGAAAAATGGAGTCCTTAAGATAGTCTATGCTTGAAAACAACTACAAAAGGGTAAAAGTACCTGCTATCACCTTTGGCTGGAATACAGAGGGTACTAGTACCTAGGATCACAAGTCACAAGTGGCTGATCACAGAGTGTGTTTATATTTGTTTGAAGTGATCACGGAGTTTTCACGTTTTGGGTTTAATTTATATATTCTAAGAAATAAGGATATATTCGTAAATATTTACACAAGTTTTTTTTTTTTCTCACCATTTGAAGGGTGGTTTTGGGTCTTACACTGAGTGAAGTATATATACCGTATTTTTCGCTCCATAAGAGACACACTTTTTTCCCCCCAAAAAAGGGGGGAAAATGTCAGTGCGTCTTATGGAGCGAATATAAAGTGGCCGGTCCGGTATTTCTGCTGCCACCATGTCAGAATACCGGGCTGGCCGCTCAGCTCTTCTCCCCTGCAGGGCCTTACCTGTTCCTCGCTCCAGCGCTGCACAGTCTTTCCGCGCCGGCTTCTGTGACAGCCAGGTGTCCACTGCGCATGTGCTGGGCTTTGTGAATGATCCGCTGTCTTCTGGGACACATGACAGGTTCCAGAAGGCGCCGGGCCATTCACAAAGCCCAGCACATGCGCAGTGGACACCTGGCTGTCACAGAAGCTGGCCCGGGAAGAAGAGGGAAGGACAACTCCGCAGAAGTGGGAGCGGGTACCTGTCAAATTCAGGTACCCGCTCCCCCTCCCTCCCTAAAGGTCAACAGTCTCTGGTCATTCCCTGCACTGTGTCCGCAGTCTCTGGTCATCTCCTGTACTATGTCCGCAGTCTCTGGTCATCTCCTGTACTGTGTCCGCAGTCTCTGGTCATCTCCTGTACTGTGTCCGCAGTCTCTGGTCATCTCCTGCACTGTGTCTGCAGTCTCTGGTCATCTCCTGTACTGTCCGCAGTCTCTGGTCATCTCCTGTACTATGTCCGCAGTCTCTGGTCATCTCCTGTACTGTGTCTGCAGTCTCTGGTCATCTCCTGTACTGTCCGCAGTCTCTGGTCATCTCCTGTACTGTCCGCAGTCTCTGGTCATCTCCTGTACTATGTCCGCAGTCTCTGGTCATCTCCTGTACTGTGTCTGCAGTCTCTGGTCATCCCCTGTACTGTGTCCGCAGTCTCTGGTCATCCCCTGTACTGTGTCCGCAGTCTCTGGTCATTCCCTGCACTGTGTCCGCAGTCTCTGGTCATTCCCTGCACTGTCTGCAGTCTCTTGGTCATCCCCTGCACTGTCTGCAGTCTCTGGTCATTCCCTGCACTGTCTGCAGTCTCTTGGTCATCCCCTGCACTGTCTGCAGTCTCTGGTCATTCCCTGCACTGTGTCCGCAGTCTCTGGTCATCTCCTGCACTGTGTCCGCAGTCTCTTGTCATCTCTTGTACTGTGTCCGCAGTCTCTTGTCATCTCCTGTACTGTGTCCGCAGTCTCTGGTCATCTCCTGTACTGTGTCCGCAGTCTCTGGTCATCTCCTGTACTGTGTCCGCAGTCTCTGGTCATCTCCTGTACTGTGTCCGCAGTCTCTGGTCATCTCCTGTACTGTGTCCGCAGTCTCTGGTCATCTCCTGTACTGTGTCCGCAGTCTCTGGTCATCTCCTGTACTGTGTCCGCAGTCTCTGGTCATCTCCTGTACTGTGTCCGCAGTCTCTGGTCATCTCCTGTACTGTGTCCGCAGTCTCTGGTCATCTCCTGTACTGTGTCCGCAGTCTCTGGTCATCTCCTGTACTGTGTCCGCAGTCTCTGGTCATCTCCTGTACTATGTCTGCAGTCTCTGGTCATCCCCTGTACTGTGTCTGCAGTCCATTGGTTCAGAATATTTTTTTTCTTGCTTTTCGCCTCTAAAACCTAGGTGCGTCTTATGGAGCGAAAAATACGGTAATTAAAAAGTTAATGCACTATGGATTTTCTTTTTTCTTTTTATTTTGAGGTTGACATGGAATATTGAGGATTAAAGTGAAAGTTTGGGACTTGGACATTGGACACTATTTGATTTGGAGTTTTGGGACACTATTGAAAGTGAATTTTTTGGACACAAATTACGTATTTGTATTTTTATATTATCTTATTTTATTTATATTTATTTGTATATGAATTAAGTATTTGTGGAATTCATTCTAGGGTTGTATGTGGGATTTAGATGGTTTTCACAAAAAGGATATGTTGGATTGTGTACTTTCCTAGGGAGAAAGTGTGACTTTTTGGTGGGAATTGAAGGAATTTATTGATTGATGGAGACAAGGGGGTACCTGTAGGAGAGGTGCAAGGGCCACATGACATGGCCTGGAGGGCCGGTTTCGGCCCGCGGGCCTTGCGTTTGACACCTGTGCTTTAAGCCATCCCTAGGACACTGGAAGCACGTTCCCAAATTCCAGTGTTTCCTCCTAGTGGATCAGCAGGCCCTCCTGAGAGACCAGCCTTCTTCCTAGCTCTCTCCAACAAGGTGCCTCCACAGGGTCTCATCCTTGGTCCAGCTTCCTTCAGCCCAGGCAGGATGGCTTCAGGACCACTTCAGCACATGTTATGTCCCACACGGGCTATTGGACCCAACAGCAGAGCTCCATTCAGCAGCACCTCCCCAGAGGAAGAGAGCGAGCACATGGCTTGTCCCAAATATTTATATCCTCCCCCAGCATGCACTAGCGGCATACACCTTCTACTGGATTGGCTGAAGGGAATATAAATATTTTCTTGGCAATAAATATTGTTAGTTTTGTTGATGAAATCTCATACTATTCTAGTGACACCTACTGGCCATAGTGAGAAATCACAACCCACCTTAAGCTGAGGAAAAAACCAAGTGAACTATACAATCTGAGCTAAGTACATCCCAGCCAAGGACTAAACTGACATAATAGTCCCTATTTAGAAAAAGGGGCTACAGTAATATCACATCCCATAGCGGGCCCCACGGGGGCCCCCACAGAAAGTATTAGAAAGCAGAGTGGAAGGTTTCACCTTTTTTTATGCTGATTATTTTGTTTTATTCTTTGCTTTTTATTTGGGGGTTCTTGCCTCAGGACTGAGGGCTCCTGAGAAGAGTACAGAGGGTGCTGTGATGTGTTCTGGAAGCTATGTACAGCCCCCCCTGCTGGCCCTTCCCACCAGCCATGAGCTGCCTGCCTTGCATAGAGAAGCAGAGAGACCCAGTGATGACATCATTGGGACTAAAATAAGGTATGCAATGTTTTTATTTAAAATGTCATTATCATATAGATGAGGGGGAACCAGAAAAAGCAGATCCGACTTCAGTGAAATGAATAATGACTGTAATATGTGGGAGAGAAGAAAACCCCTGATCACCGCACACCAACAAGACCCAACAGACATTAGAGCAAATCCAATCTCAGCCGAGCTCCATCCAAGGCCACAATTTTGGATGCGTTTTTGCCCTGCCCCTGAGGCTTAGTCATTGAGGGTTCCATGCCTCCATGACTAAGCCCTGGGAGTGGGGCGAAACACGTTGGGGCAGAGCCTGGACAGAGCTGGGCTGAGACTGCTTTTACTCTAATGACAGTAATACGTGGGAGAGAAGAAAACCCCTGATCACCGCACACCAACAAGACCCAACAGACATTAGAGCAAATCCAATCTCAGCCGAGCTCCGTCCAAGGCCATGACCTTGGATCATCCTGCCCCTGGGGCTTAGTCATTGAGGGTTCCATGCTTCCATGACAAAGCCCTGGGAGTGGGGCAAGACACGTTGGGGCAGAGCCTGGACAGAGCTGGGCTGAGACTGCTTTTACTCTAATGACTGTAATATGTGGGAGAGAAGAAAACCCCTGATCACCGCACACCAACAAGACCCAACAGACATTAGAGTAAAACCAATCTCAGCCGAGCTCCATCCAAGGCCACAACCTTGGATCGTCCTGCCCCTGGGGCTTAGTCATTGAGGGTTCCATGCCTCCATGACTAACCACTGGGAGTGGGGCGAAACATAATGGGGCAGAGCCTGGACAGAGCTGGGCTGAGACTGCTTTTACTCTAATGGCTGTAATACATGGGAGAGGAGAAAACCCCTGATCACCGCACACCAACAAGACCCGGCAGACATTGGAGCAAATCCAATCTCAGCCCAGCTCCGTCCAGGCCACGATCTTGCATCGTCCTGCCCCTGGAGCTTAGTCATTGAGGGTTCCATGACTAAGCCCTGGGAGTGGGGTGAAACACGTTGGGGCAGAGCCTGGACAGAGCTGGGCTGAGACTGCTTTTACTCTAATGACTGTCAGCTCTTGTTGGTGTTGGCGGGGATCAGGGGGGCTTCTTCTCTCCTACTGAATATATCGAGCCTCCTTCCAAGCCAACACTCTCAATGTGAGTCCCCGGACTTTGACGTGGAAACCTGGAGCGGCACCCAGAGATCTTTAGATCCACAGACTGTAATGTGTGCCTGGAGTGTCGCAGGTCTCTGCGGTGAGGATCGGACTCTTCGCTTTGTCTGGAAATCTTTCCAATAACACGTTTTCGGTGAGCGGCGCACTATACAGCCTCAGACGCGCTCTACTCTACGGACACAAAATAATGACCTTGTATCTCTGGGCTGTCGGTGGAATTGATCTTGTGCCGGGGCCCCTCCATCATACTTACTGAGACCTGCGGACTGCAATTACCTCGCAGACGTGGAACGTAATGCGCCTTCGTCCAACGCCATCCTGCCCTTTGTAGTGCGTGGAGAACGCGGCCCCGGTGACGAAGAGCGATCCATTGTTATCTATTCACCTCTATTAGAGATAAATGAGATGAGCGTGTCTTCCCTGTAATGTGATGTGAAACGTATTCCAATCCGCGCCGCGGCATGACGGGGGCTTAATTGGCGCTCAGCAAAATGGAGGACGCATGTTCTCCGTTCTGTATGAAGCTCCACACATGGCGTCCTATGATCCATCGGATGGTAGAAGAAGATTTCGGATACAATTTAATACATTCGGCAATGCAGCCTCTGGAGGGAAATGATCCGGAAAGCTGTGGGAGGGACGCTGAGCGATTGCACGCCATCCGGAAAGACGAAAGGTGTCCTTAAAGTCCAAGTCTGGGGTCTAGTCTCCTGCTCGATGGGACCCCTCCCCCTATTTGAGGCCCACCATGCGCACCTTTTGATTTTATACATACCTTTCCAAATGTCTTCAGGCCGGTCATGTGACACCAAGGCCATATTTACCATGAGGCAAACAAGGCATTTGCTTTGGGCGGCATTTTTCAGGGGGCGGCACCACCCTCTGGAAGAAGGGACATACGTGGCAGGTGACAGTAGATGGGGAATGGGGAGGCACTTCCTGAGCTCTGCCATGGGATCCAAGAGAGGCTGTGGGCTTCTGGAGGGTGTAGGTAGAGATCGTGACCATGGCTGGCTGCTTTCATTCCCGAGGAGAATGCTGGAGGAACATTGCTCTTCCATGTGAGTGCAGGGGCACCTCCTGCAGGGGGTGAGTCCATGGTGTCCTGTACTCACAGTGTGACCTCAGTCTTAAATTAAATCTGGTTGTCCTTTAACCCGGATGACTGCAGACAGTCTAGTGGTGGAGAAGCAGAACTGCAAGGACAGCACCGGTGAGGTGAGTATTGCAGCCTGAGACACTTTTTTTTTGTGTTTCCCTACACAATGTTTTGTAAATCATTTTATAATATACACTATCTCAGCAAAAGTATTGGCCCCGCCCTCCAAATCATGTGATTCAGGTGTTCCAATCCCCGCCAAATCATGCGATTCAGGTGTTCCAATCCCCTCCCAATCATGTGATTCAGGTGTTCCAATCCCCTCCATATCATGTGATTCAGGTGTTCCAATCCCCTCCAAATCATGTGATTCAGGTGTTCCAATCCCCTCCATATCATGTGATTCAGGTGTTCCAATCCCCTCCATATCATGTGATTCAGGTGTTCCAAACCCCTCCATATCGTGTGATTCAGGTGTTCCAATCCCCTCCCAATCATGTGATTCAGGTGTTGCAATCCCCTCCCAATCATGTGATTCAGGTGTTGCAATCCCCTCCCAATCATGTGATTCAGGTGTTCCAATCCCCTCCAATCATGTGATTCAGGTGTTCCAATCCCCTCCAATCATGTGATTCAGGTGTTCCAATCCCCTCCATATCATGTGATTCAGGTGTTCCAATCCCCTCCAAATCATGTGATTCAGGTGTTCCAATCCCCTCCAAATCATGTGATTCAGGTGTTCCAATCCCCTCCATATCATGTGATTCAGGTGTTCCAATCCCCTCCATATTATGTGATTCAGGTGTTCCAATCCCCTCCCAATCATGTGATTCAGGTGCTCCAATCCCCTCCATATCATGTGATTCAGGTGTTCCAATCCCCTCCCAATCATGTGATTCAGGTGTTCCAATCCCCTCCATGGACACAGGTGTATACAATCAAGCCTCTAGGCATGCAGACGGCTTCTACAAACATTGGTGAAAGAATGGGTCGCTCTCAGGAGCTCAGTGACTCCAAGCGTGGTCCCATGATAGGTGGCCACCTGTGCAATAAGTCCATCCGTGACATTTCCTGGCTACTAAATATTCCACGCTCAACTGTTAGTGGGATTATAACAAAGTGGAAGCAACTGGGAACAACAGCCACTCAGCCACCAAGTGGTAGGCCACGTCACATGACAGGGCGGGGTCAGCGCATGCTGAAGTGCACAGTGCGCAGAAGTCACCAACTGTCTGCAGAGTCAATAGCTAAAGACCTCCAAACTTGGTGTGGCCTTCAGATGAGCCCAACAACAGTGCGTAGAGAGCTTCATGGAATGGGTTTCCATGGCCGAGCAGCTGCATCCAAGCCTTCCATCACCAAGTGCAGTGCAAAGCGTCAGATGTCATGGTGTAAAGCACGCCGCCACTGGACTCTAGAGCAGAGGAGGCGTGTTCTCTGGAGTGACCAATCGCGCTTCTCTGTCTGGCAATTCGATGGACGTGTCTGGGTTTGGCGGTGGCCAGGAGAACGGTACTTGCCTGACTGCATTGTGCCAAGTGTACAGTTTGGTGGAGAGGGGATTATGGTGTGGGATTGTTTTTTAGGGGTTGGGCTTAGCCCCCTAGTTCCAGTGAAGCTAACTCTTAGGGCATCAGCTTACCAAGACATTTTGGACAATTTCATGCTCCCAACTTTGTGGGAAGAGTTTGGGGATGGCCCCTTCCTGTTCCAACATGACTGCCCACCAGTGCACAAAGCAAGGTCCATAAAGACATGGAGGAGCCAGTTTGGGGTGGAGGAACTTGACTGTCCTGCACAGAGTCCTGACCTCAACCCCATAGAACACCTTTGGGATGAATTAGAGCGGAGACTGTGAGCCAGGCCTCCTCCCCCGACATCAGTGCCTGACCTGACAAATGTGCTTCTGGAAGAATGGTCCAACCTTCCCATAGACTCAATATTGAACCCTACGGACTAAGACTGGGGGGCCATTAAAGGTCATGTGTGTGGAAAGGGCGGGGCCAACTCAATATTGAACCCTACGGACTAAGACTTGGGGGCCATTAAAGGTCATGTGCGTGGAAAGGGCGGGGCCAACTCAATATTGAACCCTACGGACTAAGACTGGGAGGACATTGAAGGTCTTGTGCATGGAAAGGGCGGCGGCCTGTATTGGAGGACCACAGTAATGTCACAGGGTAGGTATAACACTGCCACCAGGGACGTCACTGGGGACATTTGTTTGCAGGGGACAGACCCTTTAAAACGGGGACCTCCCCCAGCAAATGGGACAGATGGCAACCTGAATCCCTTAAAACGGGGACCTCTACCCGGCAAATGGGACAGATGGCAACCTGAATCCCTTAAAATGGGGACCTCCACCCGGCAAATGGGACAGATGGCAACCTGAATCCCTTAAAATGGGGACCTCCACCCGGAAAATGGGACAGATGGCAACCTGAATCCCTTAAAATGGGGACCTCCACCCGGCAAATGGGACAGATGGCAACCTGAATCCCTTAAAATGGGGACCTCCCCCAGCAAATGGGACAGATGGCAACCTGAATCCATAAAAAATATTCACAATCCACATTCACCTGCATCTTTGCTTCAGATGTCTGGAGGAAAAGAGATTTAACCTCCAATTATTGAAAGGCTTCTTCACAGTAAGAGCTGTGAAAATGTGGAATAGACTACCTCAAGAGCTGGTTCTGGCCACCTCAGTAGATCGTTATAAAAAAGAGCTGGATTTATTTATAAAAATATACAAAATATAAGTGGATACTAAAAGTTAGAGGGAGTAACACCAGGGGTAGGAATTCGGGTTTTTTTGCCTTCCTGGATCGACTGTGGGTAAAAGGTTCTGTATATTTTCTATTATTGGTTGAACTAGACGGGGTTGTGATTTCTCATAGTTGTCAGTGGGTGTCACTGGTGTCACTGCCAATAGTATGAGATTTCATAATAACACTGAGTTATGAATATTTATATTTCCTTCAGCCAACCCAATATGATGTTCATGGCCACTGGTGCATGCTGGGGGAAGATATAAATATATGGCCTTGCAATCTCTCTTCCCCCAGGCTCAGGCCTGGGGAGGTGCTCCTGTAGGGATCTCTGCTGTTAGGCCCAATAGCCTGTGTGGGGCCTAACATGTGCTGGATGTGGTCCTGGAGCTGTCCTGTTTGGTGATGGGGGAAGCAATAGATTTGAGTTGGTAGTGGTCCTGGAGCTGTCCTGCCTGGTGATGAGGGAAGCTATAGACTTGGGCTGGAAGTGGCCCTTGAACTGCCTTGCCTGGTAATGGGGGAAGCTAATGACATGGACTGGCAGTGGTCCTGGAGCTGTCCTGCCTGGTGATGGGGGACTGTGGACTTGAGCTGGCAGTCATCCTTGAATTATCCTGCCTGGTGATGGGGGAAGCTATAGACTTGGGCTGGAAGTGGTTCTTGAGTTGTCCTGCCTGGTGATGGGGGAAGTTATGGGCTTGGGTTACCAGTAGTCCTGGAGCTGTCCTGCCTAATGATGGGGGAAGCTAAGGACTTGGACTGGCAGTGGTCCTTGAACTGTCCTGCCTGGTGTTGGGGGAAGCAATGTATTTGGGCTGGCAGTGGTCCTGGAGATGTCCTGCCTGGTGATGGGGGAAGCTATTGACTTGGGCTGGCAGTGGTCCTGGAGCTGTCTTGCCTAGTGATGGGGGAAGCTATGGACTTGGGTTGGCAGTGGTTCCTGAGTTGTCCTGCCTGGTGATGGGGGAAGCTATGGACTTGGGCTAGCATTGGTTCTAGAACTGTCCTGCCTGGTGATGGAGGAAGCTATGGACTTGGGCTGGCAGTGGCCCTTGAAATTTCCTGCCTGGTGTTGGGGGAAGCTATAGACTTGGGCTGGCAGTGGCTCTGGATCTGTCCTGCCTGGTGATAGGGGAAGCTATGGACTTGAACTGGCAGTGGTTCTAGAGCTTTCCTGCCTGGTGATGGGGGTAACTATGGACTTGGGCTGGAAGTGGTCCTTGAACTGTCCTGCCTGGTGAAGTGGGAAGCTATGGACTTGAGCTGGCAGTAGTCCTTGAACTGTCCTGCCTGGTGATGTGGGGAAGCTATGGACTTGGGTTGGCAGTGGTCCTGGAGCTGTCCTGCCTGGTGATGGGGAATCTGTGCCAGGGGGAAGACCCAGGGGACGACCTTTTCTGGAGAGAACCAGGAAGAAGGCTGGTCTGTTCAGAAGGGACTTGCTTGGAGGAAGCACTGAGCGTAGACAATGGAGAGAGCAAAGTCTTTGAACCAGCTAAGTTGCTCTCTACAGTGTCCCCAGGTCAGCTTAAAGGTTCTGACACTGTGAATCTGGACATGGTGGGTCTGTAAGTGATCTGCTACAGTATCTGGGGCCCCTAACTCTCACCTCCTTAACTGTTCTGCCCAAAGTGATTGGAGCCCAATGTTCTTCTCAGTCCACCATTGTAGCCATGGACTCAGTCCTTGCCCACTCCTTGCCTCTGGAGGTGCCACCATGCCAGGCAGGTGCTTCCTATGTATTATACCCGTTGCCTGATTGGCCGCGAAGATGACAACTTACCTTAGGTGAAGTCCTCCAAGCATCCCTGTGATTTCTATCCATTCCTCTTTGCTCTTGCGAGGCTGCAGAGCGTTCCAAGTCTGTTACTGCGCAACATAAATGATAAAACTTTATTTGTTCCAATGATGAATGAACAGTTAGGCTTGATAATAAACACTCGGCGTTTTCCGATGCGCTGTGACTTTGGATGCCAATAAATCGCGGGCTTTTACAGAAACACTTGGAACGAAAAAAAAAAAAAAAGTCTTGGAGAAGACAAAACAGTTTAGAATATTTTATCCGCTCGCGGAACACTAACTTCCTATTAAGTTTATTTCACTTGACAGAGGCGGGAATGAGACAACAAACGGATAATTGGATCCCGAGATTAATGGGCGCGCAGCCTTGTTCCGACACCATGACACTTAGAACTAATCACATGTTGCTGCTATGTCAGAGCGCGCCCGCAGCATACAGAAATACGCCGTCATTTCAAACACTTGTCAACATTATTGTGAAAGGAAAACCGTTGCAGATTTTTATTTTCTGTTTTTCTGGATGGAGTTGGGAATCGTTGCAATCTGTCTGTCAGTAGGGATCCTGTCTAAGCTGAAGTGTCCCTACTTTAAATTTCGTGTTATTTGCCCGCTAGGCAATAGCCAGCCTGAGCTCTGTTTATATTTTCTGTGCTCGTTGGGTTTCTCCTGAGCTCAGGGCATTGATTATTTCTGCCTGCTGTTGTGGAGTTGTCTCCGGTAATTATTGCAAGTAACAAGGTATTGAGTTATGGATATTTCCCTGACTCGGCCAATCACTGAGGGTTTTATTCCTGTTGTAGCCACCCTGTCATCAGAGATGTCTGGTAAATTTTGTCTGCTCGGTAATAGTTTTACCAAGACCAATTTGTAGTCCCATCACTTGGCTCTCCCTCCTAGGTTCAGGGTTGTTGCCGTTCCATTGGGTGTCACTGGTACTCAGGACAATAATCATGGGGGTGGCGACAATCTTGGACTGATGAACATTTGTGTCTCCTCTCTGGCAACCACTTGTAGGCATCCACTGATCCATGAGGAATTCTGAAGGGGGCAATTAATGTAAGGGGGCACCATTGATGTAAGGGGGCATTCTGATTGGGCAATTGATGTAAAGAGGCTGCTGCCAATGGGTGTCCCTGGTACTAAGGACAATAATCATGGGGGTGGCGACAATCTTGGACTGATGAACATTTGTGTCTCCTCTCTGGCAACCACTTGGAGGCATCCACTGATCCATGAGGAATTCTGAAGGGGGCAATTAATATAAGGGGGCACCATTGATGTAAGGGGGCATTCTGATGGGGCAATTGATGTAAAGAGGCTGCTGCCAATGGGTGTCACTGGTACTAAGGACAATAATCATGGGGGTAGCAGCAATTTTGGACCGATGAACATTTGTGTCTCCTCTCTGGCAACCACCTGGCCGGTGGTGCATGCTGGGGGGGATATAAATGCTTTGGGAGTGGTCTGGTGACCTCTTCCCCCCCCCCGACCTGTGGCCTGGGCAGGGTGTGTGCAATGGTTTGTGCTGAGTAGTCCAGATCCTGGTTGGGGCCTATCTCAGTATCTTCAAGCTGCCCTTCCTGGATGGGGAAGGTACAGCATCCATGGTGGAAAAGCTAGAGAATCTCAGTATCTTCAAGCTGCCCTTCCTGGATGGGGAGGGTACAGCACCCATGGTGGAAAAGCCGGAGAATGGAAGTCCCCTGGAGGGGGTTTGGAGACCCCCCTCAGAGGATCCTGGCACCCCTTTGGACAGGGAAAACGTGGCCACATCTGGAGCCCTGTTGCTAGAGGAGACCGAGACCCTAACCCTTGTTCCCTGTCATTCAGAGCAATAAAACTTGAGAAAGGTCTAAACTGACTGGCGTCCATCATTGTGGTGAATATCTCTACTGAGGCCATAGATCCACCTTGGCATAATGCTTTACTTCTCCTTGCATTGGAGGCATGTTTCCCAGCCCCCAGCCAGGGGGGGGTGCTACACAGTGATGTGGGGAGAAGACAAAAATTTGAAGCAACCATCTGGAAGGGTTGTGGGGAGGTGTAGCATGGTGCCGGAGAAAACACATGGAGCTCGTTTACAGTAAACTTGGGACTTGTATTGAATAGAAAGCCAATGTTATAAACACCCTGGAGGGAGAGTGCCCCTAGGGAGATAACTCTCAGTTCAATGTGGTCACAGAGGGGCCCAGAAGAGGTGCTGACATGTCTGTTCAGAGGGTGAAGTGCAGCCCGGCCGGTCTGGTCCCACGAGGGGGGACTTCTAAAGGTGAGAAAGTCTCTAGCCTTTCCTTCCTAGATAGGAACCTTTCCCTACCGCTAGTTGCTGTCCATGACAAGCGGGTTTGTCTTCCTACACCTGCCACTCGTACAAAGTGCGCCAAACCCCGGGAGCAAGGGCTTGCTGACCAGGCCCGGATCTAGGGGGGTGCTTGGGAGGGCTGTGCCCCCCCCCCCATATTTTGGTTGTGTTCTGCCCCCCCTTCCCCAGGTCTGCATGCTCACTACATCCACTGATCCATGAAGAATTCTGAAGGGGGCAATTAATGTAAGGGGGCACCATTGATTTAAGGGGGCATTCTGATGGGGCAATTGATGTAAAGAGGTGCTCTGGTTGATGCAAGGGGGCGGTCTGATGGAAACAAGTGATGTAAGGGGGCACTCTGGTGGGGAAAATTGATGTAAGGGGGTAATTTGATGGGGACAGTTGATATAAGGGGGCTTCTGATGGGGACAGTTGATATAATGGGGCCTCTGATGGGGACAGTTGATATAAGGGGGCCTCTGATGGGGACAGTTGATATAATGGGGCCTCTGATGGGGACAGTTGATATAAGGGGGCCTCTGATGGGGACAGTTGATATAAGGGGGCCTCTGATGGGGACAGTTGGTATAATGGGGCCTCTGATGGGGACAGTTGGTATAAGGGGGCCTCTGATGGGGACAGTTGATATAAGGGGGCCTCTGATGGGGACAGTTGATATAATGGGGCCTCTGATGGGGACAGTTGATATAATGGGGCCTCTGATGGGGACAGTTGATATAAGGGGGCCTCTGATGGGGACAGTTGGTATAAGGGGGCCTCTGATGGGGACAGTTGGTATAAGGGGGCCTCTGATGGGGACAGTTGGTATAAGGGGGCCTCTGATGGGGACAGTTGATATAATGGGGCCTCTGGTGGGGACAGTTGATATAACGGGGCCTCTGATGGGGACAGTTGATATAATGGGGCCTCTGATGGGGACATTTGGTATAAGGGGGCCCCTGATGGGGACAGTTGATATAAGGGGGCCCCTGATGGGGACAGTTGATATAAGGGGGACTCTGATGGGGACAGTTGATATAATGGGGCCTCTGATGGGGACAGTTGATATAATGGGGCCTCTGATGGGGACAGTTGATATAATGGGGCCTCTGATGGGGACAGTTGGTATAAGGGGGACTCTGATGGGGACAGTTGATATAATGGGGCCTCTGATGGGGACAGTTGGTATAAGGGGGCCTCTGATGGGGACAGTTGATATAATGGGGCCTCTGATGGGGACAGTTGGTATAAGGGGGACTCTGATGGGGACAGTTGATATAATGGGGCCTCTGATGGGGACAGTTGATATAAGGGGGACTCTGATGGGGACAGTTGATATAATGGGCCCTCTGATGGGGAGAGTTGATATAAGGGGGACTCTGATGGGGACAGTTGATATAATGGGCCCTCTGATGGGGAGAGTTGATAAAATGGGGCCTTTGATGGGGACAGTTGGTATAAGGGGGACTCTGATGGGGACAGTTGATATAATGGGGCCTCTGATGGGGACAGTTGATATAAGGGGGACTCTGATGGGGACAGTTGATATAAGGGGGACTCTAATGGGACAATTGATGTAAAGAGGTATTCTGGTTGATGCAAGGAGGAACGCTGATGGAAACAAGTGATGCAAGGGGACACTCTAGTTGGGACAACTGATGTAAAGGGGGACTCTGATAGGGACACTTGATATAAGGAGGCACATGTTTGACTTAATTATACTAATCTAATGTGAAATACATGCTAGTGCTCTCTGCTCACTCCTACACCGCCTCTGCACTGTCTGTCAGATGTTGTTTCCATGTTTTTAATCTATTTATAAACTATATATTGGATTATAAATAAGAATATGTATGCATCAAACATATTAGGGGGTATAAGTGGGGGGGTCAATGGTGGAGAAGGATCTATGTACATGTAATACGTAAGGGGGGGATATGATCTCCATGTATAATACATAAGGGGGGACATGATTTCCATGTATAATACATAAGGGGGGATATGATCTCCATGTATAATACCTAAGGGGGGATATGATCTCCATGTATAATACATAAGGGGGGGATATGATCTCCATGTATAATACATAAGGGGGGATATGATCTCCATGTATAATACGTAAGGGGGGATATGATCTCCATGTATAATACATAAGGGGGGATATGATCTCCATGTATATTACATAAGGGGGGATATGATCTCCATGTATAATACGTAAGGGGGGATATGATCTCCATGTATAATACATAAGGGGGGGATATGATCTCCATGTATAATACATAAGGGGGGGATATGATCTCCATGTATAATACATAAGGGGGGATATGATCTCCATGTATAATACATAAGGGGGGATATGATCTCCATGTATAATACATAAGGGGGATATGATCTCCATGTATAATACATAAGCGGGGATATGATCTCCATGTATAATACATAAGGGGGGATATGATCTCCATGTATAATACATAAGGGGGGGATATGATCTCCATGTATAATACATAAGGGGGGATATGATCTCCATGTATAATACATAAGGGGGGGATATGATCTCCATGTATAATAAATAAGGGGGGATATGATCTCCATGTATAATACATAAGGGGGGATACGATCACCATGTATAATACATAAGGGGGGATATGATCTCCATGTATAATACATAAGGGGGATATGATCTCCATGTATAATACATAAGGGGGGGATACGATCTCCATGTATAATACAAAAGGGGGATATGATCTCCATGTATAATACATAAGAGGGGATATGATCTCCATGTATAATACATAAGGGGGATATGATCTCCATGTATAATACATAAGGGGGATATGATCTCCATGTATAATACATAAGGGGGGATATGATCTCCATGTATAATACATAAGGGGGGATATGATCTCCATGTATAATACATAAGGGGGGATATGATCTCCATGTATAATACATAAGGGGGGATATGATCTCCATGTATAATACATAAGGGGGGATATGATCTCCATGTATAATACATAAGGGGGTATGATCTCCATGTATAATACATAAGGGGGGATTTGATCTCCATGTATAATACATAAGGGGGGATATGATCTCCATGTATAATACATAAGGGGGATATGATCTCCATGTATAATACATAAGGGGGATATGATCTACATGAATAATACATAAGGGGGGATATGATCTCCATGTATAATACATAAGGGGGGGGATATGATCTCTATGTATAATACATAAGGGGGGATATGATCTCCATGTATAATACATAAGGGGGATATGATCTCCATGTATAATACATAAGGGGGGATATGATCTCCATGTATAATACATAAGGGGGATATGATCTCCATGTATAATACATAAGGGGGGATATGATCTCCATGTATAATACATAAGGGGGGGGGGATATGATCTCTATGTATAATACATAAGGGGGGATATGATCTCCATGTATAATACATAAGGGGGGATATGATCTCCATGTATAATACATAAGGGGGGATATGATCTCCATGTATAATACATAAGGGGGGAATATGATCTCCATGTATAATACAAAAGGGGGATATGATCTCCATGTATAATACATAAGGGGGGATATGATCTCCATGTATAATACATAAGGGGGATATGATCTCCATGTATAATACATAAGGGGGGATATGATCTCCATGTATAATACATAAGGGGGGATATGATCTCCATGTATAATACATAAGGGGGGATATGATCTCCATGTATAATACATAAGGGGGGATATGATCACCATGTATAATACTTAAGGGGGATATGATCTCCATGTATAATACATAAGGGGGACATGATCTCCATGTATAATACATAAGGGGGGGATACGATCTCCATGTATAATACATAAGGGGGATATGATCTCCATGTATAATACATCAGGGGGGATATGATCTCCATGTATAATACATAAGGGGGGATATGATCTCCATGTATAATACATAAGGGGGGGGATATGATCTCTATGTATAATACATAAGGGGGGATATGATCTCCATGTATAATACATAAGGGGGATATGATCTCCATGTATAATACATAAGGGGGGATATGATCTCCATGTATAATACATAAGGGGGATATGATCTCCATGTATAATACATAAGGGGGGATATGATCTCCATGTATAATACATAAGGGGGGGGGATATGATCTCTATGTATAATACATAAGGGGGGATATGATCTCCATGTATAATACATAAGGGGGGATATGATCTCCATGTATAATACATAAGGGGGGAATATGATCTCCATGTATAATACAAAAGGGGGATATGATCTCCATGTATAATACATAAGAGGGGATATGATCTCCATGTATAATACATAAGGGGGATATGATCTCCATGTATAATACATAAGGGGGATATGATCTCCATGTATAATACATAAGGGGGGATATGATCTCCATGTATAATACATAAGGGGGGATATGATCTCCATGTATAATACATAAGGGGGGATATGATCTCCATGTATAATACATAAGGGGGGATATGATCACCATGTATAATACTTAAGGGGGATATGATCTCCATGTATAATACATAAGGGGGACATGATCTCCATGTATAATACATAAGGGGGGGATACGATCTCCATGTATAATACATAAGGGGGATATGATCTCCATGTATAATACATCAGGGGGGATATGATCTCCATGTATAATACATAAGGGGGGATATGATCACCATGTATAATACATAAGGGGGGATATGATCTCCATGTATAATACATAAGGGGGGATATGATCTCCATGTATAATACATAAGGGGGTATGATCTCCATGTATAATACATAAGGGGGGGGGGGATATGATCACCATGTATAATACATAAGGGGGATATGATCTCCATGTATAATACATAAGGGGGGATATGATCTCCATGTATAATACATAAGGGGGATATGATCTCCATGTATAATACATAAGGGGGGGGATATGATCTCTATGTATAATACATAAGGGGGGATATGATCTCCATGTATAATACATAAGGGAAGAATATGATCTCCATGTATAATACATAAGGGGGGGGATATGATCTCTATGTATAATACATAAGGGGGGATATGATCTCCATGTATAATACATAAGGGGGGATATGATCTCCATGTATAATACATAAGGGGGGATATGATCTCCATGTATAATACATAAGGGGGGAATATGATCTCCATGTATAATACATAAGGGGGGGATATGATCACCATGTATAATACATAAGGGGGGATATGATCTCCATGTATAATACATAAGGGGGGGATATGATCACCATGTATAATACATAAGGGGGGATATGACCACCATGTATAATACATAAGGGGGGATATGATCTCCATGTATAATACATAAGGGGGATATGATCTCCATGTATAATACATAAGGGGGGGATACGATCTCCATGTATAATACATAAGGGGGATATGATCTCCATGTATAATACATAAGGGGGATATGATCTCCATGTATAATACATAAGGGGGGATATGATCTCCATGTATAATACATAAGGGGGGGGGGATATGATCTCCATGTATATTACATAAGGGGAGTATATGATCTCCATGTATAATACATAAGGGGGGATATGATCTCCATGTATAATACATAAGGGGGATATGATCTCCATGTATAATACATAAGGGGGATATGATCTCCATGTATAATTCATAAGGGGGATATGATCTCCATGTATAATACATAAGGGGGGGGTATGATCTCCATGTATAATACATAAGGGGGGTATATGTTCACCATGTATAATACATAAGGGGGATATGATCTCCATGTATAATACATAAGGGGGATATGATCTCCATGTATAATACATAAGGGGGGGATATGATCTCCATGTATAATACATAAGGGGGGATATGATCTCCATGTATAATACATAAGGGGGGATATGATCTCCATGTATAATAGATAAGGGGGGATATGATCTCCATGTATAATACATAAGGGGGGATATGATCTCCATGTATAATAGATAAGGGGGGATATGATCTCCATGTATAATACATAAGGGGGATATGATCTACATGAATAATACATAAGGGGGGATATGATCTCCATGTATAATACATAAGGGGGGGATATGATCTCTATGTATAATACATAAGGGGGGATATGATCTCCATGTATAATACATAAGGGGGGAATTTGATCTCCATGTATAATACATAAGGGGGGGATATGATCACCATGTATAATACATAAGGGGGGATATGATCTCCATGTATAATACATAAGGGGGGATATGATCTCCATGTATAATACATAAGGGGGGGATATGATCACCATGTATAATACATAAGGGGGGATATGATCTCCATGTATAATACATAAGGGGGGGATATGATCTCCATGTATAATACATAAGGGGGGATATGATCTCCATGTATAATACATAAGGGGGATATGATCTCCATGTATAATACATAATGGGGGATATGATCTCCATGTATAATACATAAGGGGGGATATGATCTCCATGTATAATACATAAGGGGGGATATGATCTCCATGTATAATACATAAGGGGGGGATATGATCTCCATGTATAATACATAAGGGGGGATATGATCTCCATGTATAATACATAAGGGGGGATATGATCTCCATGTATAATACATAAGGGGGGATATGATCTCCATGTATAATACATAAGGGGGGATATGATCTCCATGTATAATACATAAGGGGAGGATATGATCTCCATGTATAATACATAAGGGGGATATGATCTCCATGTATAATACATAATGGGGGATATGATCTCCATGTATAATACATAAGGGGAGGATATGATCTCCATGTATAATACATAAGGGGGGGATATGATCTCCATGTATAATACATAAGGGGGGGATATGATCTCCATGTATAATACATAAGGGGGGGATATGATCTCCATGTATAATACATAAGGGGGGATATGATCTCCATGTATAATACATAATGGGGGATATGATCTCCATGTATAATACATAAGGGGGATATGATCTCCATGTATAATACATAATGGGGGATATGATCTACATGTATAATACATAAGGGGGGATATGATCTCCATGTATAATACATAAGGGGGGGTATGATCACCATGTATAATACATAAGGGGGGATATGATCTCCATGTATAATACATAAGGGGGATATGATCTCCATGTATAATACATAAGGGGGGGTATGATCTCCATGTATAATACATAAGGGGGGATATGATCACCATGTATAATACATAAGGGGGGATATGATCTCCATGTATAATACATAAGGGGGGATATGATCACCATGTATAATACATAAGGGGGGATATGATCTCCATGTATAATACATAAGGGGGGATATGATCACCATGTATAATACATAAGGGGGGATATGATCTCCATGTATAATACATAAGGGGGGGATATGATCTCCATGTATAATACATAAGGGGGGGATATGATCTCCATGTATAATACATAAGGGGGGGATATGATCTCTATGTATAATACATAAGGGGGGATATGATATCCATGTATAATACATAAGGGGGGATATGATCTCCATGTATAATACATAAGGGGGGGGATATGATCTCCATGTATAATACATAAGGGGGGATATGATCTCCATGTATAATACATAAGGGGGGATATGATCTCCATGTATAATACATAAGGGGGATATGATCTCCATGTATAATACATAAGGGGGATATGATCTCCATGTATAATACATAAGGGGGGGGGGGGGATATGATCTCTATGTATAATACATAAGGGGGGATATGATCTCCATGTATAATACATAAGGGGGGATATGATCTCCATGTATAATACATAAGGGGGATATGATCTCCATGTATAATACATAAGGGGGATATGATCTCCATGTATAATACATAAGGGGGGATATGATCTCCATGTATAATACATAAGGGGGGATATGATCACCATGTATAATACATAAGGGGGATATGATCTCCATGTATAATACATAAGGGGGGATATGATCTCCATGTATAATACATAAGGGGGGATATGATCTCCATGTATAATACATAAGGGGGGATATGATCTCCATGTATAATACATAAGGGGGATATGATCTCCATGTATAATACATAAGGGGGATATGATCTCCATGTATAATACATAAGGGGGATATGATCTCCATGTATAATACATAAGGGGGGATATGATCTCCATGTATAATACATAAGGGGGATATGATCTCCATGTATAATACATAAGGGGGGATATGATCTCCATGTATAATACATAAGGGGGATATGATCTCCATGTATAATACATAAGGGGGGATATGATCTCCATGTATAATACATAAGGGGGGATATGATCTCCATGTATAATACATAAGGGGGGGATATGATCACCATGTATAATACATAAGGGGGGATATGATCTCCATGTATAATACATAAGGGGGTGTATATGATCTCCATGTATAATACATAAGGGGGGGATATGATCACCATGTATAATACATAAGGGGGGGATATGATCTCCATGTATAATACATAATGGGGGATATGATCTCCATGTATAATACATAAGGGGGGATATGATCTCCATGTATAATACATAAGGGGGGATATGATCTCCATGTATAATACATAATGGGGGATATGATCTCCATGTATAATACATAAGGGGGGATATGATCACCATGTAAAATACATAAGGGGGGATATGATCTCCATGTATAATACATAAGGGGGGGATATGATCTCCATGTATAATACATAAGGGGGGGGATATGATCTCCATGTATAATACCTAAGGGGGGGTATGATCTCCATGTATAATACATAAGGGGGGATATGATCACCATGTATAATACATAAGGGGGGATATGATCTCCATGTATAATACATAAGGGGGGATATGATCACCATGTATAATACATAAGGGGGGATATGATCTCCATGTATAATACATAAGGGGGGGATATGATCTCCATGTATAATACATAAGGGGGGATATGATCTCCATGTATAATACATAAGGGGGGATATGATCTCCATGTATAATACATAAGGGGGATATGATCTCCATGTATAATACATAAGGGGGGATATGATCTCCATGTATAATACATAAGGGGGATATGATCTCCATGTATAATACATAAGGGGGGATATGATCTCCATGTATAATACATAAGGGGGATATGATCTCCATGTATAATACATAAGGGGGGATATGATCTCCATGTATAATACATAAGGGGGGATATGATCTCCATGTATAATACATAAGGGGGGGATATGATCTCCATGTATAATACATAAGGGGGGGGGATATGATCTCCATGTATAATACATCGGTGGTTCATATAGTGAACTCGGTGTAGTCATTCCCCCTGAGGTCATCACAGAGGACAAGGGGGCGCTCTTTACATCTGAAGGAAAAGAAATGTAATCCCCAAACACGGAAAGGTTTCTTCACAGTAAGAGCTGTGAGAATGTGATATAGACTCCCTCCAGAGTTGGTTGTGGCCAGCTCAGTGGATTGCTGTAGGAAAGTCCTGGATTCTTTCTTGGATACACAGAATATAACTGGATATAACATTTATAGGGAAAGCTGATCCAGGGAATATCCGATTGCCTCTCGGGGGATCAGGAAGGACGTTTTTCCCTGCAGGAGCAAATTGGATCGTGCTTTGCTGGGTTTTTTTTTGCCTTCCTCCGGATCAACTGTGGTTGTAGGATTATAACTTTTTTTTTTAATAATGGTTGAACTGGCTGAACTTTTGTCTTTTTTCAGCCAGACTAACTATGTAACTATGTCTTAATTCTCGATATGGAAGTGTTGAGTGAACAGACAATATTGGTTCCCTGCATCTCTGTCACACTGTTGACATTGTGCCCCCTGACTTTTTATACTGCACCCCCAGATCAGAAAGGCTAGATCCAGCCATAGGTCACATGGGCGCTGCATAGCCAACCAGTACACTGCTTCATTTGACCCGGAAAACCATAGAGAAACCAAGCTTTCCTTGGACTTCTTCTGCAGGCTGAGCTTCCACTCGAGCTGAGCGCCACCTACATGGAAAGAATGTCACCGCAATGGAAGGACTTTGCCTTCACTCCTGAGCTTTGGGTCTGGTGAGGAAGCCAGTGTAAGGAGGTCTTTTCTTGGGGCCTGGTCCCCGGGGGGGGTTCATAATAAAAATGAATTAAATAGCGTTTTCAGTTTGGGGTGTGAAGTTTCACGAAGGTGTTGATGTGGCTCTTACAACGTTCAGTGCCGAGCTTGTCAATCGAGGTCTTGGATCATCCACGTGTCTGTCTCCCTCACTGATGTTTTATCCCTCCAGCAGATCTGGTTGGAGGAGAGTCTCCTGGGAATGGACGAAACTATTTCGGGCGTGGCAGCAAACACTTTTCTTTCTT
This sequence comes from Staurois parvus, assembly GCF_062004578.1. Lineage (NCBI taxonomy): Eukaryota > Metazoa > Chordata > Amphibia > Anura > Ranidae > Staurois > Staurois parvus. Next base: position 352,185 of record NW_028319524.1, on the reverse strand, counting down.
TTCTATTCATTCTTTCCACACATTTCCACGCTGTCACCTAAACTCCCAGGTGTATTTTCAGCAAGGCCCTGTAGAATAAAAAGATGGCGGGTGCAATTTTTTATGTCACATACAATTTGCGCACCTGTTTATCATATCTATATTTTCAGAAAAAAAACAAAACACTAAAATGAATTTTGGTGCATAGAGACACAAGCAGCACCAGGACAGGGTCATCCAGCACCCAGGGCACGGGGTTCAAACTGGCGGCCCTCCAGCTGTTTCCAAACTACAAGTCCCATGAGGCATTGCAAGACTGACAGTTACAAGCATGGCTCCCAAAGGTGGAGGCACAACGGAATGGTTCAAATCAAAGCATCTTCATGTGTTAGAATGGCCCAGTCACAGTCCAGACCCAAATCCAATGGAGAATCTGTGGCCAGACCTGAAAATTGCTGTTCCCAGACGCCCTCCATCCAATCTGACAGCTTGAGGGATTCTGCAAAGAAGAACGGGCAGAAATGTCCCTCTCTAGATGTGCAAAGAGACATCCCCAAAAAGACTTGCAGCTGGAATGGCAGCCAAAGGGGGTCCTACAAAGTATTGACTCCAGGGGGCCAAATACAAATGTACGCCACTATTGGATATAACATTTATAGGGAAAGTTGATCCAGGGAATATCCGATTGCCTCTCGGGGGATCAGGAAGGAATTGTTTCCCTGCAGGAGCAGATTGGATCGTGCTTTGCTGGGGATTTTTTACTTCCTCTGGATCAGCTGTGGGTGTAGGATTATAACGTTCTTTTTTTAATAATTGAACTGGATGGACTTTTCTCTTTTTTTTCAGCCAGACTAACTATGGAACTATGTAGCCTTACTTTTCACAGATTTATTGGTCAAAATTTCTCATTTTCCTTCCAATTCACAATTACGGGCCACTTTGTATCGGTCTATCACATCCAATCCCGATAGATACATCGTAACATGACAACATGGGGGACATTTCAGGGGGGAGGGGGAATACATTGTAACATGACAACATGGGGGACATTTCAGGGGGGAGGGGGATACATTGTAATATGACAACATGGGGGACATTTCAGGGGGGAGGGGGATACATTGTAATATGACAACATGGGGGACATTTCAGGGGGGAGGGGAATACATTGTAACATGACAACATGGGGGACATTTCAGGGGGGAGGGGAATACATTGTAACATGACAACATGGGGGACATTTCAGGGGGGAGGGGAATACATTGTAACATGACAACATGGGGGACATTTCAGGGGGGAGGGGAGTACATTGTAACATGACAACATGGGGGACATTTCAGGGGGAGGGGGAATACATTGTAACATGACAACATGGGGGACATTTCAGGGGGGAGGGGGAATACATTGTAACATGACAACATGGGGGACATTTCAGGGGGGAGGGGAAATACATTGTAACATGACAACATGGGGGACATTTCAGGGGGGGGGAATACATTGTAACATGACAACATGGGGGACATTTCAGGGGGGGGGAATACATTGTAACATGACAACATGGGGGACATTTCAGGGGGGAGGGGAATACATTGTAACATGACAACATGGGGGACATTTCAGGGGGGAGGGGAGTACATTGTAACATGACAACATGGGGGACATTTCAGGGGGGAGGGGATACATTGTAACATGACAACATGGGGGACATTTCAGGGGGAGGGGAATACATTGTAACATGACAACATTTCAGGGGGGAGGGGAATACATTGTAACATGACAACATGGGGGACATTTCAGGGGGGAGGGGAATACATTGTAACATGACAACATGGGGGACATTTCAGGGGGAGGGGGATACATTGTAACATGACAACATGGGGGACATTACAGGGGGGAGGGGAATACATTGTAACATGACAACATGGGGGACATTTCAGGGGGGAGGGGGATACATTGTAACATGACAACATGGGGGACATTTCAGGGGGAGGGGAATACATTGTAACATGACAATATGGGGGATATTTCAGGGGGGAGGGGAATACATTGTTACATGACAACATGGGGGACATTTCAGGGGGGAGGGGAATACATTGTAACATGACAACATGGGGGACATTTCAGGGGGAGGGGAATACATTGTAACATGACAACATGGGGGACATTTCAGGGGGGGAGGGGGAATACATTGTAACATGACAACATGGGGGACATTTCAGGGGGGGGGAATACATTGTAACATGACAACATGGGGGACATTTCAGGGGGGAGGGGGAATACATTGTAACATGACAACATGGGGACGTTTCAGGGGGGGGAGTACATTGTAACATGACAACATGGGGGACATTTCGGGGGGGAGAATACATTGTAACATGACAACATGGGGGACATTCCGGGGGGGGGGATACATTGTAACATGATAACATGGGGGACATTTCGGGGGGGATACATTGTAACATGATAACATGGGGGACATTTCGGGGGGGGATACATTGTAACATGATAACATGGGGGACATTTCGGGGGGAGGATACATTGTAACATGACAACATGGGGGACATTTCAGGGGGGAGGGGGGGATACATTGTAACATGACAACATGGGCGACATTTCAGGGGGGAGGGGGGGATACATTGTAACATGACAACATGGGGGACATTTCAGGGGGGAGGGGGGGATACATTGTAACATGACAACATGGGGGGCATTTCGGGGGGGGATACATTGTAACATGACAACATGGGGGACATTTCAGGGGGGGGGATACATTGTAACATGACAACATGGGGGACATTTCAGGGGGGAGGGGGGGATACATTGTAACATGACAACATGGGGGACATTTCGGGGGGAGGGGGGGATACATTGTAACATGACAACATGGGGGACATTTCGGGGGGGGGCATTTTCATGGCCCTGTAGCACACACATATACATTGCAGAGTATATACTGTATAATATGTAAATGCTGACAGATGTACGGGGAATATACTGACACTTCTTCCGTTCCCTTCATAGCTCAGCACACTGTAGCCAACTGTCACTTTCTCCTGCTAAAACGGCGTGTAAACAGCGATAACTGTCAGTTTCTGGCTGGAAGCACATTGGAATTTGGTGATTTATTGCCGCGTTTACGCATGTCATTAATTTTACCGCAAAACAGGGAATCCGGCCGCCCCCGCCCCGTTGTACCTCAGTACAAGATGGCTGACACGCTGCCATGTGTCTGGGAAAGGAACATCAGAACGGGAGTTGTCATTTTCTGGCGCGGCGTTTCCATTTTTTATTTTTTTCCGACATTATATTACAGATGGAGTTTTATTTTCCTCATAAATACAAAGATAAATGTACTTTTACGAGCCGTAAATTTATGGCGGGATCTGGAAGCGTTCTCGTCACATAAAAGCGCTCTCGCGCAGAGGGCGCCACGTGGAATACAACGGAGATGAATGATTCCTTTTGTTTGATGTCACACCTTCTCCGCATCGGCTTTTGTGTTCCTACGGAGCATATGGCCCTGTCAGCGCCGCTCTAGATATGCATGGGTAATGCGCTGGGGCTTTGGGGGCGGCGGATGATGAGCGGTTGTGCGGCGTATCCCTCTGCTAATTAAACAGGGAAGAGGGAAGCCACGAGCCGCGCCGCGCCGTCCAATTCACTTATTAAAACACCTGCTAATTACTCTTCTGACGGGGCCAAGGCAGCGGGGGATGCGTGCTGCTAAAGGGAACCTGCCAAGCGCAACTTCCCCGGATTCCATGGCTGACTTGCCCTGTAAATGCCGGGTGCCTGGCTGTCCTCCGTCCACAGGAACCGGTTCACAATAGGCGCAAGCCATGCATCTCGACGCATTTTTCATATTACACAAGCAAGGGACTTGGTTTTCTTCCATTCCAAGACGAATCGTGCTGGTTGTACGTTTCGTCACTTCGCCCGTAGCCTCGGTCACCTAGAACAAGCATGCGGCAAGTGAAGTCAGAGCAATGTAGGAATCTCGTTCTGCAGTGCCTTACGGGAACCTGTGTTAGGATACGAAATGGTGATATCCAGTAAAACACAGGCGTGACCAGGGGTGGACTGACAACTCAGGGGGCCCCCGGGCAATAGGAAATCATGGGGCCCCTGTGTCCTCGCCCACACTCAAACCACACCCAAAAAAGCCTATGAAAGGTACCAGGGGCATCTCATGGGGCCCCCTTACTGACCCTTGGCCCTCATACAGTGCTCGAGTGGCTAAATGGTCAGTCCGCCCCTGGGCTGGACGAAAGGGACCGGACCCAGACTGAGCGCAATACGATTTATTAACACGGAAAATAAAAACATCCAACAACATAAACAGAACACAAGTAAAACGCATGCAACAAGTGAAACCTATACAACTAACAAACTAGCTAAAATTGATTGTGACACAGAGCACACATCTATACACGGGTTAGGAGGAATCTATCATGTGTTCCAAAACTGGATCTGGGCCCCAACGTACTGGTCAGCAGGAAAATGATTTAATACAGACTGGCAGGCTGTTAGCGCTGAGTGGTGCTGTCGCCTTTTCTTTGTGAGAACGCCGCTGTCACTGACTGGTGCTGCTGAATGGTCACTGGAAGGAATGACTTTGCTGAGCCACTGAAGGGGAACAGAGGGAGACCAGCTTTCACTCCAGGAGTTGGTGAGAGGCGGCTGGCCAAACACTGCTGCACCCTATTAAAGAGGAACAGTATTGTTTGATTGTGACACACATCTATTCCCAGGTTAGGAGGAACCTATCTTGAGTGCTCCACAATTGGATCTGGTCCCCAAGATTCTGGTCATCAGGAAAATGGTTTAATACAGACTGGCAGACTGATAGCGCTGACTGGTGCTGTCGCCTTTTCTTTGTGAGAACACCGCTGTCACTGATGGGTGCAGCTGAATGGTCGCTGGAAGGAATGTCGCTGCCGCTGATTTTGTTGAACCACCCTATTAAAGAGGAACAGTATTGTTTGATTGTGATACAGTGCACACATCTATACCCAGGATAGGAGGAATCTATGTTGAGTGCTCCACAACTGGATCAGGGCCCCAACGTGATGGTCAGCAGGATAATGGTTTAATACAGACTGACTGTTAGCACTGGCTGGTGCTGCCACCTTTTCTTTGTGAGAACACCGCTGTCACTGATACTTCTGAATGGTCACTGGAATGAATGTCGCTGCCTTCACTGAGCCACCGAAGGAGAACAGAGGGAGACCGGCTGTCGCTCCAGGAGTTGGTGAGAGGCAGCTGGCCAAACCCTGCTGCACCCTATTAAAGAGGGACAGTATTGCTTGATTGTGACACACATCTATACCCTGGTTAGGAGGAACCTCTCTTGTGTGTTTCAAAACTGGATCTGGGCCCCAATGTGCCGGTCAGCTGAAAATGGTTTAATACAGACTGGCAGACTATTAGTGCTGACTGGTGCTGCTGCCTTTTCTTTGTGAGAACTCCGCTGTCACTGATTGGTGCTGCTGAATGGTCACTGGAAGTAATGTCGCTGCTGCTGACTTCGCTGAGCCACCGAAGGAGAACAGAGAGAGACCGGCTGTCGCTCCAGGAGTTGGTGAGAGGCAGCTGGCCAAACCCTGCTGCAATCTATTAAAGAGGAACAGCATTGTTTGATTGTGACATACATCTATACCCTGGTTAGGAGAAACCTATCTTGAGTGCTCCAAAACTGGATCTGGGCCCCAACGTGATGATCAGCAGGAAAATTGTTTAAAACAGACTGGCAGACTGTTAGCGCTGACTGGTGCTGCCGCCTTTTCTTTGTGAGAACGCTGCTGTCACTGACTGGTGCTGCTGAATGGTTGCTGGAAGGAATGCCACTGACTTTGCTGAACCACCCTATTAAAGAGGAACAGTATTATTTGATTGTGACATGGTGCACACATCTATACCCGGGTTAGGAGGAACCTATCTTGAGTGCTCCAAAAAAGGATCTGGGCCCCAACGTGATGGTCAGCAGGGAAATGGTTTATTACAGACTGGCAGACTGTTAGCGCTGACTGGTGCTGCTGCCTTTTCTTTGTGAGAACACCGCTGTCACTGACTGGTGCTGCTGAATGGTCACTGGAAGGAATGTCGCTGCCGCTGACTTCGTTGAGCCACTGAAGGGGAACAGAGGGAAACCAGCTTTAACTCCAGGAGTTGGTGAGAGGTGGCTGGCCAAACCCTGCTGCACCCTATTAAAAAGGAACAGTATTGTTTGATTGTGACACAGTGCACACATCTATACCCGTGTTAGGAGGAGCCTATTTTGAGTGCTCCACAACTGGATCTGGTCCCCAACGTGCTGGTCAGCAGGGAAATGGTTTACTACAGACTGACAGACTATTATTGTAACATTGTCCCCTAGGCAGGACCATCCCCGCTATTAGGGGGCTTAGGGGTCATCCTCTGGACCATCGGCTGATTATTACTGGTAGATCCTATTTGCTGTTTTATATAATTGAGGGGTTGTTGTCACTTCCATCTCTCTGATTATTGTAGTATTGTGTATATTTTCACTATAAATATCCCCTCTTTCGCCCGGGTGTGTCAGAGATTGTGGTGCTGCTTGGATGGAACAGGGTACCTGAGAAAAGAGTGGCTCCTCCAGCGGGTAAACGCTACATAAATATGATAATCTGTATACAAAGCAAGAGGGGAAATGCAGGGTCAGGCAAGAGGTGCAGAGAACAGCGGGTGTGACAGGTCAGGAATGGACCCAGAACAGGGTCCAAGGACAAGGGGAGAGGCAGCGAGATTAGGGTAACAGGTACAAAATCAGGACCAGGACATCAGGATGGCACACAGGGCAAAGCACTAAGACACTTTGGAAAGCTATAGGAGGGGCTAAATATCCTCCCAGCAGCCAGCATCAGGTAAGGTTTGCTGGCTACTGGGAGACACCCACTGGTGGACAATGGGACTACACTCTCCAGATCCAGGAACCACAATGCTACCAGTAAGCGATCCAGTTTCTGACACCCTGTCACCATACTAAACATTTACAGCCAAATCATACCTGTAAGGCCTCATTCATATGGGTGGCCGGGGATTGGGGGGCAGGACAAACCAGCAGCTGAACCCAAGGGTTTACCACCCACCTAAAAGATAGCATGCACTCAGGGCTGTACACATGGCTTGACAGCTCTGCATTGCTGTGCAGAGTATTTCAGGAGAGGAGAGTTATAGAGGAAGGAGAGGAGTCCTCCAGCAGCGCAGAGTATTTCAGGAGAGGAGAGTTATAGAGGAAGGAGCGGAGTCCTCCAGCAGCGCAGAGTATTTCAGGAGAGGAGTTATAGAGGAAGAAGCGGAGTCCTCCAGCAGCGCAGAGTATTTCAGGAGAGGAGAGTTATAGAGGAAGGAGCGGAGTCCTCCAGCAGCGCAGAGTATTTCAGGAGAGGAGTTATAGAGGAAGGAGCGGAGTTCTCCAGCAGTGCAGAGTATTTCAGGAGAGGAGAGTTATAGAGGAAGGAGCGGAGTCCTCCAGCAGAGCAGAGTATTTCAGGAGAGGAGAGTTACAGGGGAAGGAGAGGAGTCCTCCAGCAGTGCAGAGTATTTCAGGAGAGGAGTTATAGAGGAAGGAGCGGAGTCCTCCAGCAGCGCAGAGTATTTCAGGAGAGGAGTTATAGAGGAAGGAGAGGAGTTATAGAGGAAGGAGCGGAGTCCTCCAGCAGTGCAGAGTATTTCAGGAGAGGAGAGTTATAGAGGAAGGAGCGGAGTCCTCCAGCAGAGCAGAGTATTTCAGGAGAGGAGTTATAGTGGAAGGAGCGGAGTCCTCCAGCAGTGCAGAGTATTTCAGGAGAGGAGAGTTATAGAGGAAGGAGCGGAGTCCTCCAGCAGTGCAGAGTATTTCAGGAGATGATATTTACAGAGGAAGGAGAGGAGTCCTCCAGCAGTGCAGAGTATTTCAGGAGATGATATTTACAGAGGAAGGAGAGGAGTCCTCCAGCAGTGCAGAGTATTTCAGGAGAGGAGTTATAGAGGAAGGAGCGGAGTCCTCCAGCAGCGCAGAGTATTTCAGGAGAGGAGTTATAGAGGAAGGAGCGGAGTCCTCCAGCAGCGCAGAGTATTTCAGGAGAGGAGAGTTATAGAGGAAGGAGCGGAGTCCTCCAGCAGCGCAGAGTATTTCAGGGGAGGAGTTATAGAGAAAGGAGCGAAGTCCTCCAGCAGCGCAGAGTATTTCAGGAGAGGAGGTTTATAGATACATCTTATGTATCTGTCCGGAGTTCTGCTTTTCAGTGGCTGTAAACCCTCAGACTGGCCTCCGGTGATACACAGAAATATAGCAAATCTTTCTGTATAAGTTGTACCTGTTTATCTGCAACCCTCTCTCTCCTCTACAAGTTTACACAGCATTACTCAACTGCTCCAGAAGGCAGGGGCAGGGATCTGATGCCACACACTGCACAGCATAGAACAGGCAGCTGAGTGTCATTGGAGACCCGAGTGGAGAGAAAGGACACATCCCCTCTTTATACAGTCTCATGGGGAAACATGCACAGCTGAGGCTGTTAATCACCCATTGTGTGCTGGAGGGGTGGTGATCTCTTGGGATAGTCTGATGTCCCCATAGACAGAAGGGATGGAAGAATGAGAGAGAAGACAGAAATCACAGCCTTGGGGTGAGGTAAGTACACACTATGGAGGGATCAGCTTTCATCTTTTTTTGTTTCAGAGTGAAATTGTCTTCAGTTCTGAGCGTTCTCCATCCCCGGCTCCCCCCAGGTAGGATCACTGAGTGAGCTTCCCTCCGTGTGGCCGATGCGAGGACACTGATCTCTTCTTCATCAATCTGAGATTGTGACAATGCCGTCCCCTCTAATTATATCTCATCGATATTTCCAATTGAAGGTTCGATCGATGCGGCTTAATTCGTGGCCAGCAATTTACAAAAGCAATAAGGAATTATTCACCAGCTAAAGGCAACGTGGTGCTTAACCCTTGTAGGCAGAGTATTCCTAGTATTAGTAGGCAGAGTATTCCTAGTATTAGTAGACAGAGTATTCCTAGTATTAGTAGGCAGAGTATTCCTAGTATTAGTAGGCAGAGTATTCCTAGTATTAGTATGCAGAGTATTCCTAGTATTAGTATGCAGAGTATTCCTAGTATTAGTAGGCAGAGTATTCCTAGTATTAGTAGACAGAGTATTCCTAGTATTAGTAGGCAGAGTATTCCTAGTATTAGTAGGCAGAGTATTCCTAGTATTAGTAGGCAGAGTATTCCTAGTATTAGTAGGCAGAGTATTCCTAGTATTAGTAGGCAGAGAATTCCTAGTATTAGTATGCAGAGTATTCCTAGTATTAGTATGCAGAGTATTCCTAGTATTTGTAGGCAGAGTATTCCTAGTATTAGTAGGCAGAGTATTCCTAGTATTAGTAGGCAGAGTATTCCTAGTATTAGTAGGCAGAGTATTTGTAGTGTTTGTAGGCAGAGTATTCCTAGTATTAGTAGGCAGAGTATTTGTAGTGTTTGTAGGCAGAGTATTCCTAGTATTAGTAGGCAGAGTATTCCTAGTATTAGTAGGCAGAGTATTCGTAGTGTTTGTAGGCAGAGTATTCCTAGTATTAGTAGGCAGAGTATTCCTAGTATTAGTATGCAGAGTATTCCTAGTGTTAGTAGGCAGAGTATTCCTAGTATTAGTAGGCAGAGTATTCCTAGTATTTGTAGGCAGAGTATTCCTAGTATTAGTAGGCAGAGTATTCCTAGTATTAGTAGGCAGAGTATTCCTAGTATTTGTAGGCAGAGTATTCCTAGTATTAGTAGGCAGAGTATTCCTAGTATTAGTATGCAGAGTATTCCTAGTATTAGTATGCAGAGTATTCGTAGTGTTTGTAGGCAGAGTATTCCTAGTATTAGTAGGCAGAGTATTCCTAGTATTTGTAGGCAGAGTATTCCTAGTATTAGTAGGCAGAGTATTCCTAGTATTAGTATGCAGAGTATTCCTAGTATTAGTAGGCAGAGTATTCGTAGTGTTTGCAGGCAGAGGATTCCTAGTATTAGTATGCAGAGTATTCCTAGTATTAGTAGGCAGAGTATTCCTAGTATTAGTAGGCAGAGTATTCCTAGTATTTGTAGGCAGAGTATTCCTAGTATTAGTATGCAGAGTATTCCTAGTATTAGTAAGTAGAGTATTCGTAGTGTTTGTAGGCAGAGTATTCCTAGTATTAGTAGGCAGAGTATTCCTAGTATTAGTAGGCAGAGTATTCCTAGTATTAGTAGGCAGAGTATTCCTAGTATTTGTAGGCAGAGTATTCCTAGTATTAGTAGGCAGAGTATTCCTAGTATTAGTAGGCAGAGTATTCCTAGTATTAGTAGGCAGAGTATTCCTAGTATTAGTAGGCAGAGTATTCCTAGTATTAGTAGGCAGAGTATTCCTAGTATTTGTAGGCAGAGTATTCCTAGTATTAGTAGGCAGAGTATTCCTAGTATTAGTAGGCAGAGTATTCCTAGTATTTGTAGGCAGAGTATTCCTAGTATTTGTAGGCAGAGTATTCCTAGTATTAGTAGGCAGAGTATTCCTAGTATTAGTAGGCAGAGTATTCCTAGTATTAGTAGGCAGAGTATTCCTAGTATTTGTATGCAGAGTATTCCTAGTATTAGTAGGCAGAGTATTCCTAGTATTAGTAGGCAGAGTATTCCTAGTATTTGCAGGCAGAGTATTCCTAGTATTAGTAGGCAGAGTATTCCTAGTATTAGTAGGCAGAGTATTCCTAGTATTAGTAGGCAGAGTATTCCTAGTATTAGTAGGCAGAGTATTCCTAGTATTAGTAGGCAGAGTATTCGTAGTGTTTGTAGGCAGAGTATTCCTAGTATTAGTAGGCAGAGTATTCCTAGTATTAGTAGGCAGAGTATTCCTAGTATTTGTAGGCAGAGTATTCCTAGTATTAGTTAGCAGAGTATTCCTAGTATTAGTAGGCAGAGTATTCCTAGTATTAGTAGGCAGAGTATTCCTAGTATTAGTAGGCAGAGTATTCCTAGTATTTGTAGGCAGAGTATTCCTAGTATTAGTAGGCAGAGTATTCCTAGTATTAGTAGGCAGAGTATTCCTAGTATTAGTAGGCAGAGTATTCCTAGTATTAGTAGGCAGAGTATTCCTAGTATTAGTATGCAGAGTATTCCTAGTATTAGTAAGTAGAGTATTCGTAGTGTTTGTAGGCAGAGTATTCCTAGTATTTGTAGGCAGAGTATTCCTAGTATTAGTAGGCAGAGTATTCCTAGTATTAGTAGGCAGAGTATTCCTAGTATTAGTAGGCAGAGTATTCCTAGTATTTGTAGGCAGAGTATTCCTAGTATTAGTAGGCAGAGTATTCCTAGTATTAGTAGGCAGAGTATTCCTAGTATTTGTAGGCAGAGTATTCCTAGTATTAGTATGCAGAGTATTCCTAGTATTAGTAGGCAGAGTATTCCTAGTATTAGTAGGCAGAGTATTCCTAGTATTAGTAGGCAGAGTATTCCTAGTATTAGTAGGCAGAGTATTCCTAGTATTTGTAGGCAGAGTATTCCTAGTATTAGTATGCAGAGTATTCCTAGTATTAGTAAGTAGAGTATTCGTAGTGTTTGTAGGCAGAGTATTCCTAGTATTAGTAGGCAGAGTATTCCTAGTATTAGTAGGCAGAGTATTGCTAGTATTAGTAGGCAGAGTATTCCTAGTATTTGTAGGCAGAGTATTCGTAGTATTTGTAGGCAGAGTATTCCTAGTATTAGTAGGCAGAGTATTCCTAGTGTTTGTAGGCAGAGTATTCCTAGTATTAGTAGGCAGAGTATTCCTAGTGTTTGTAGGCAGAGTATTCGTAGTATTTGTAGGCAGAGTATTCGTAGTATTAGTTAGCAGAGTATTCCTAGTATTAGTAGGCAGAGTATTCCTAGTATTAGTATGCAGAGTATTCCTAGTATTAGTATGCAGAGTATTCGTAGTGTTTGCAGGGAGAGTATTCCTAGTATTAGTAGGCAGAGTATTCCTAGTATTAGTATGCAGAGTATTCCTAGTATTAGTAGGCAGAGTATTCCTAGTATTAGTAGGCAGAGTATTCCTAGTATTAGTAGGCAGAGTATTCCTAGTATTAGTAGGCAGAGTATTCCTAGTATTAGTAGGCAGAGTATTCCTAGTATTAGTAGGGAGGGTATTCCTAGTATTAGTAGGGAGGGTATTCCTAGTATTAGTAGGCAGAGTATTCCTAGTATTAGTAGGCAGAGTATTCCTAGTATTAGTAGGCAGAGTATTCCTAGTATTAGTAGGCAGAGTATTCCTAGTATTAGTAGGCAGAGTATTCCTAGTATTAGTAGGCAGAGTATTCCTAGTATTAGTAGGCAGAGTATTCGTAGTATTTGTAGGCATAGTATTCCTAGTATTAGTAGGCAGAGTATTCCTAGTATTAGTAGGCAGAGTATTCGTAGTGTTTGTAGGCAGAGTATTCCTAGTATTATTGGCAGAGTATTTGTAGTATTAGTATGCAGAGTATTCGTAGTATTTGTAGGCAGAGTATTCCTAGTATTAGTATGCAGAGTATTCGTAGTATTTGTAGGCAGAGTATTCCTAGTATTAGTAGGCAGAGTATTCCTAGTATTTGTAGGCAGAGTATTCCTAGTATTAGTAGGCAGAGTATTCCTAGTATTTGTATGCAGAGTATTCCTAGTATTAGTAGGCAGAGTATTCCTAGTATTAGTAGGCAGAGTATTCCTAGTATTTGCAGGCAGAGTATTCCTAGTATTAGTAGGCAGAGTATTCCTAGTATTAGTAGGCAGAGTATTCCTAGTATTAGTAGGCAGAGTATTCCTAGTATTAGTAGGCAGAGTATTCCTAGTATTAGTAGGCAGAGTATTCGTAGTGTTTGTAGGCAGAGTATTCCTAGTATTAGTAGGCAGAGTATTCCTAGTATTAGTAGGCAGAGTATTCCTAGTATTAGTAGGCAGAGTATTCCTAGTATTAGTAGGCAGAGTATTCCTAGTATTTGTAGGCAGAGTATTCCTAGTATTAGTAGGCAGAGTATTCCTAGTATTAGTAGGCAGAGTATTCCTAGTATTAGTAGGCAGAGTATGCCTAGTATTAGTAGGCAGAGTATTCCTAGTATTAGTATGCAGAGTATTCCTAGTATTAGTAGGCAGAGTATTCCTAGTATTAGTAGGCAGAGTATTCCTAGTATTAGTAGGCAGAGTATTCCTAGTATTAGTAGGCAGAGTATTCCTAGTATTAGTAGGCAGAGTATTCCTAGTATTAGTAGGCAGAGTATTCCTAGTATTAGTATGCAGAGTATTCCTAGTATTAGTAAGTAGAGTATTCGTAGTGTTTGTAGGCAGAGTATTCCTAGAATTTGTAGGCAGAGTATTCCTAGTATTAGTAGGCAGAGTATTCCTAGTATTAGTAGGCAGAGTATTCCTAGTATTAGTAGGCAGAGTATTCCTAGTATTAGTAGGCAGAGTATTCCTAGTATTTGTAGGCAGAGTATTCCTAGTATTAGTAGGCAGAGTTTTCCTAGTATTAGTAGGCAGAGTATTCGTAGTATTAGTAGGCAGAGTATTCGTAGTATTAGTAGGCAGAGTATTCGTAGTATTAGTAGGCAGAGTATTCGTAGTATTAGTAGGCAGAGTATTCCTAGTATTAGTAGGCAGAGTATTCCTAGTATTAGTAGGCAGAGTATTCCTAGTATTAGTAGGCAGAGTATTCCTAGTATTTGTAGGCAGAGTATTCGTAGTATTAGTAGGCAGAGTATTCCTAGTATTTGTAGGCAGAGTATTCCTAGTATTAGTAGGCAGAGTATTCCTAGTATTAGTAGGCAGAGTATTCCTAGTATTAGTAGGCAGAGTATTCCTAGTATTAGTAGGCAGAGTATTCGTAGTATTAGTTAGCAGAGTATTCCTAGTATTAGTAGGCAGAGTATTCCTAGTATTAGTAGGCAGAGTATTCGTAGTGTTTGCAGGCAGAGTATTCCTAGTATTAGTATGCAGAGTATTCCTAGTATTAGTAGGCAGAGTATTCCTAGTATTTGTAGGCAGAGTATTCCTAGTATTAGTAGGCAGAGTATTCCTAGTATTTGTAGGCAGAGTATTCCTAGTATTAGTATGCAGAGTATTCCTAGTATTAGTAAGTAGAGTATTCGTAGTGTTTGTAGGCAGAGTATTCCTAGTATTAGTAGGCAGAGTATTCCTAGTATTAGTAGGCAGAGTATTCCTAGTATTAGTAGGCAGAGTATTCCTAGTATTTGTAGGCAGAGTATTCGTAGTATTTGTAGGCAGAGTATTCCTAGTATTAGTAGGCAGAGTATTCCTAGTGTTTGTAGGCAGAGTATTCCTAGTATTAGTAGGCAGAGTATTCCTAGTGTTTGTAGGCAGAGTATTCGTAGTATTTGTAGGCAGAGTATTCGTAGTATTAGTTAGCAGAGTATTCCTAGTATTAGTAGGCAGAGTATTCCTAGTATTAGTATGCAGAGTATTCCTAGTATTAGTATGCAGAGTATTCGTAGTGTTTGCAGGGAGAGTATTCCTAGTATTAGAAGGCAGAGTATTCCTAGTATTAGTATGCAGAGTATTCCTAGTATTAGTAGGCAGAGTATTCCTAGTATTAGTAGGCAGAGTATTCCTAGTATTAGTAGGGAGGGTATTCCTAGTATTAGTAGGGAGGGTATTCCTAGTATTAGTAGGCAGAGTATTCCTAGTATTAGTAGGCAGAGTATTCCTAGTATTAGTAGGCAGAGTATTCCTAGTATTAGTAGGCAGAGTATTCCTAGTATTAGTAGGCAGAGTATTCCTAGTATTAGTATGCAGAGTATTCCTAGTATTAGTAGGCAGAGTATTCGTAGTGTTTGTAGGCAGAGTATTCCTAGTATTATTGGCAGAGTATTTGTAGTATTAGTATGCAGAGTATTCGTAGTATTTGTAGGCAGAGTATTCCTAGTATTAGTATGCAGAGTATTCGTAGTATTTGTAGGCAGAGTATTCCTAGTATTAGTAGGCAGAGTATTCCTAGTATTAGTAGGCAGAGTATTCCTAGTATTTGTATGCAGAGTATTCCTAGTATTAGTAGGCAGAGTATTCCTAGTATTAGTAGGCAGAGTATTCCTAGTATTAGTAGGCAGAGTATTCCTAGTATTAGTAGGCAGAGTATTCCTAGTATTAGTAGGCAGAGTATTCCTAGTATTAGTAGGCAGAGTATTCCTAGTATTAGTAGGCAGAGTATTCGTAGTGTTTGTAGGCAGAGAATTCCTAGTATTAGTAGGCAGAGTATTCCTAGTATTTGTAGGCAGAGTATTCCTAGTATTAGTAGGCAGAGTATTCCTAGTATTAGTAGGCAGAGTATTCCTAGTATTTGTAGGCAGAGTATTCCTAGTATTAGTAGGCAGAGTATTCCTAGTATTAGTAGGCAGAGTATTCGTAGTATTAGTAGGCAGAGTATTCCTAGTATTTGTAGGCAGAGTATTCCTAGTATTAGTATGCAGAGTATTCCTAGTATTAGTAAGTAGAGTATTCGTAGTGTTTGTAGGCAGAGTATTCCTAGTATTAGTAGGCAGAGTATTCCTAGTATTAGTAGGCAGAGTATTCCTAGTATTAGTAGGCAGAGTATTCCTAGTATTTGTAGGCAGAGTATTCGTAGTATTTGTAGGCAGAGTATTCCTAGTATTAGTAGGCAGAGTATTCCTAGTGTTTGTAGGCAGAGTATTCCTAGTATTAGTAGGCAGAGTATTCCTAGTGTTTGTAGGCAGAGTATTCGTAGTATTTGTAGGCAGAGTATTCGTAGTATTAGTTAGCAGAGTATTCCTAGTATTAGTAGGCAGAGTATTCCTAGTATTAGTATGCAGAGTATTCCTAGTATTAGTATGCAGAGTATTCGTAGTGTTTGCAGGGAGAGTATTCCTAGTATTAGTAGGCAGAGTATTCCTAGTATTAGTATGCAGAGTATTCCTAGTATTAGTAGGCAGAGTATTCCTAGTATTAGTAGGCAGAGTATTCCTAGTATTAGTAGGGAGGGTATTCCTAGTATTAGTAGGGAGGGTATTCCTAGTATTAGTAGGCAGAGTATTCCTAGTATTAGTAGGCAGAGTATTCCTAGTATTAGTAGGCAGAGTATTCCTAGTATTAGTATGCAGAGTATTCCTAGTATTAGTAGGCAGAGTATTCCTAGTATTAGTATGCAGAGTATTCCTAGTATTAGTAGGCAGAGTATTCCTAGTATTAGTAGGCAGAGTATTCCTAGTATTAGTAGGGAGGGTATTCCTAGTATTAGTAGGGAGAGTATTCCTAGTATTAGTAGGCAGAGTATTCCTAGTATTAGTAGGCAGAGTATTCCTAGTATTAGTAGGCAGAGTATTCCTAGTATTTGTAGGCAGAGTATTCCTAGTATTAGTAGGCAGAGTATTCCTAGTATTAGTATGCAGAGTATTCGTAGTATTTGTAGGCAGAGTATTCCTATAGTACTAACATCCACATGTGATGTATATAAAGTCCTGAGACACATACAGGGAGCACGGCCCAGAGATCACCAGGCACCAGTCCAACCTCATTCCTGCTGTCCATACTCTGATCACCTGGGAACCCCTGTTGTGACGCAGAATGGAAATTGCTAAACACGCCTACCGCAGGTTCCTCAGTGTTGCTCACACAGTGTCAGTACTAAGAGGCTTCTCATAGCTGCCAGTCATATTCAAACCGGCTGTGGATCTGTGACTGTGATTGGCTATACAGTAAAGAGAGAGAGAGGAATATGGAGTATAGGCTTCAGGAAGTACACTGCCAGTGACCCTGTGAGGTTCTCTGTGAAATCCGACTGAACATCAATACACAGAACTCAGATTACATCAGACAAGTACCTTCTGGAGCATTATAGACGGTGAGAAATGTCTTCTAGATTGTTTTCTTTAGAAAAGTCAGACCTATAGCTCTGAAATTTCCTTTCCTTCTTCCTTCTTAATTCTTCCTTTTCTTTCCTTCGTCCTTTCCTTCTTTCCTCTTCCTTTATCCTTTCCTTCTTTCCTTCGTCCTTTCCTTCTTTCCTCTTCCTTCTTCCTTTCTTTCTTCCCTCTTCCTTCCTTCCTCTTCCTTCTTCCTTTCCTACTTCCATTTTCCTTCTTCCTTTCCTTCTTCCCTCTTCATTCTTCCCTTTTCCTTCTTCTATCTTCCTTTCCGTCTTTCTTTCCTTCCTTTTTTTTCCTTCTTCCTTTTCTTTCTTTCCTTCCTTTTCTTTCTTTCCTTTCTTTCCTTCCTTTTCTTTCTGTCATTCCTTTTCTTTCCTTCTTCCTTTTCTTTGCCTTCTTCCTTTTCTTCTTCCCTCTTCCTTTTCTCTTCCCTCTTCCTTTCTTCCTTTTTTCTACTTCCCTCTTCCTTTCTTCCTTTTTTCTACTTCCCTCTTCCTTTCTTCCTTTTTCTTCTTCCCTCATCCTTTCTTCCTTTTTCCTCTTTCCTCTTCCCTCATCCTTTCTTCCTTTCCTTCTTCCCTCTTCATTCTTCCCTTTTCCTTCTTCCTTCTTCTCTCTTCCTTCTTCCTTTCCTTCTTCCTTTTCCTTCCTTCTTTCTTTTCCTTCTTCCTTTCTTTCTTCCTTTCCTTCTTCCCTCTTCCTTCTTCCGTCTTCCTTTTCTTCTTTCCTCTTCCCTCATCCTTTCCTCCTTTTCTTCTTCCCTCATCCTTTCTTCCTTTTCTTCTTCCCTCATCCTTTTCTTTTCCTCATCCTTTCCTTCTTTCTTGTATTTTATTTTCCTTTCCTACTTTCTCCACCATTCCTTTTTTTTTTCTTCCTTTCTTTTTTCTTCCTTTCTTTCTCCATTATTTCCCTTACCATCACCCTTCCATCTCCTCCTTGCCCTTCCTTCCTTCCTTCCTTCCTTCCTTCCTTCCTTCCTTCCTTCCTTCCTTCCTTCTTTCCCTTCAGTTGCTTTCATTCCTTCCTTGTCTTCATTCTTCTCTCCTTCCTTCCTTTGTTCCTTCCACCATGCTTTCTTTTTTCCTTTCCAGCTTTGTTTCTTCCTCCCCTCTCCATTCATTTATTCCACCCTTCCTTTTTCTTTCTTACCTTAATTTTCTATCATTGTTCCTTCCCCACCTTTCCTTCCCTCCCCTACCTTCCCTTCTCTTCCCCACCTTTCCTTCCCTCCCCTACCTTCCCTTCTCTTCCCCACCTTTCCTTCCCTCCCCTACCTTCCCTTCTCTTCCCCACCTTTCCTTCCCTCCCCCCCCCTTTCCTTTCCTTCCCCACCTTTCCTTTCCTTCCCCACCTTTCCTTTCCCACCTTTCCTTCCCTTCCCTTCCCACCCTTTCCTTTCCTTCCCCACCTTTCCTTCCCTTCCCTTCCCCCCCCCCTTTCCTTTCCTTTCCTTTCCCACCTTTCCTTTCCTTCCCTTCCCCACCTTTCCTTCCCTTTTCTTCCCCACCTTTCCTTCTCTTCCCCACCTTTCCTTCTCTTCCCCACCTTCTCTTCTCTTCCCCACTTTCCCTTCCCTCCCTCCCCACCTTCCTTCCTTCATTCATTTACCTGCAGGAAATGAGGGGATATCCCCCCAATATGGACACATCCAGGACTAAAGTTCTGAGGGGTTCTCCCCCCTTCCTTCCCTCCATCCATAAGATGTCAGTTTTGGTTGGAGTTGGGTTCCTTCAGGACAATAAATAGAAGGAGACCATGAAGGATGAATAAATGGATGAAGGTATTGGATTTCCCCTCCCCCTCCATACACCTCCTGTATGTAATGAGCCATCATAGCGCCGCAGACTGAACGATGTCATCTTTATATCCAGGAGCCCCTAATAGGCAGAATATGAGAAGTTCCACGACTGCGGGAAAATAATGAATGAAATCTGAATAAGCGCGGAGAAAATGGATTGTATGTTAGATGTGATGTCATTTCCCTGATGGAACCTGAATGTCTGCACTTTGCCAGAGGTGATAGCAGAGTGCGTCCATTACCCATCATGCCCTGCCTTAAACACGCCGTAATATCCTTCTACAGACCAAATGAACACAAAGTGCAATAAAAGGGAGAATCTCTGCGAGCATCGCCACGCGCGGCGGGATAATTACGCCGTGAAATATGACAGGCGCGTCGTGCAAATTGAATCGGCGGCGACTCTGATGAAACGATCGAGGTGTAATGAGGGGACGCCGGCTTCATGCTGCGCCATTCACGGCCTTTTATTTCCGCCTCATTCTGGTGTTTGTTTAAACGTCTCCCGGCGAAAGTAGAAAGTAGAAGCCGATCGCGTCCGTGTCCCCGCACTGCGGCGGTAAAATACGGTGTCCCGGGAGGAAACGAGACTTCTGGAACGCGTTTTTGTATCGTGCCACAACCCGCCAAGACGGTTGGCGAGGAGTATAAACGCTTATTTGGGCGTTATGTCCTATAATATCGGCTTCTGCTTAAAGGGGAACTCTGCCCCTGTAAAAAAAAAAATTGATTTGATCCCAATTGGCCGGCACCGTGCCGCCTCCCCTCCCTTCTTCAGTTTTCTAACGCCGGTCCGGGGGCAGACGAGGACACATCTTTGGGAAGAGAAGTCCTGGTTGCTCTGAGATTGCAATTCGCAGCTTAATGCGCGGGTGAACGTTCCGCTTTGTCTGCCGATATGTACGGCGAGCGAACCTTTTCCAATAAGCTGTCAAGCAGAGGAGGAAGAACGCCCTTCGCTGTGCGCTGAAGTGAGAACGCCGGCCGCCTCCAATCCCCCAAAGCGGAGAAAGTAGCGTAAAGAAAGTTCAAGAAGGACGGCGGAAAAGTTGTGCAATATCGAGCCCGGCGTGATTGGCATTCCTTCTTCATAAGAGAAGACCGCCGGGATTAATGTCTCTACGTCATCATCAATACAAACACGGCGATTGTTTTCTCTCCGGAGATCGCTCCGTACCTCTTCATTAATTATCAGGGAAGTCAGCGCCGACACCGGCACAGAAGAAAGACGGCCATGAATATTGGATGGGATTTGGAAACGTATTTTATTCCACGAAAAAAGGCTACATTCAGATCGAAGACTCCTTCAAGGACCATCAATGGTCAACAGGAAGCCATTGACTACGTCGTGTGATCCAACTAGTTCAACCCGCAATTAGATTCACTTCTTAGATCAGACGATCGTTCCACCGAGTTCTCACCGCCAGAGCCCATTGGAAGATTCCGGAATGGCGGTCCCGACTGTAAATCAATCAATGAATGGTGGCGGAGGCCGGCAACACCTGATTCTGCAAACTCGTCACCGGACACATTCACTTCACATTCAACCGCCTGAAAATAGTTGATGAGAAGGAAAGGAAGATAGATGAGGGGGGAGGGAAGGAGTGATGAAGGGGAGGGAGAAAAAGAGAGAGAGGAAGGGAGGGGAAGGAAAGGGAATGGGGAAGAGAAGGAAGGGAAAGGAGGAGAGGGGAAGGGAGAGGAAGGAAAGGGTTGGAAGGAAAAGAGAGGGGAAGGGAAGGAAGGGAGAGGAAGAGAAGGGAAGGAAACAGGAAGGGAGAGGAAGGGATGGGAAGGGAGGAGGGGAAGGGAAGGAAGGGAGGGGATGAAAAGGGAAGGGAGGAGGAAAAGGGTTAGGAAGGTAAGGGGGGGAAGGGAAGGGAGGAGAAGGGAAGAGAAGGAAGGGAAAGGAGGGGAGGGGAAGGGAAAGGAAGGGAGGGGAAGAAAAGGGTTGGAAGGAAAAGAGAGGGGAAGAGAAGGATGGGAGGGGATGAAAAGGGAAGGAAAGGGGAAGGGAGGAGAATGCAGTAGGGTAAGGGAAGGAAGGGAGGAGTAGAAGGGTTAGGAAGTGTAAGGAAGGGTAGGGGGGAAGGGAAGGGAGGAGAAGGGAAGAGAAGGGAGGAGGAGGAAGGGAAGGGAGGAGGAGGCAAAGAAAAGGGAAGGGAAAGGAGAAGGGAGAGAAAAGGAAAGGAGGAGAAGGGAGGGGGAGGAAGGGAGGACAGGAAGTGTAAGAAAGGGAAGGGGGGTAGGGAAAGGGAAGGATAGGGAAAATTAAAGGAGAGGAAGGGAAGGGAGGAGAAGGGAAGAAAAGTGAAGTAAGGGAAGGGAGAGGAAGAAAAGGGAAGGGAAAGGGAAGGGTTAAGAAGGGAAGGGGCAGGAAGTGTAAGGGGGGAGAAAATGAAAGGGAAAAGGAAAGTGATGGGAGAGGAAGGGAGGGGAAGGGAAGGGAGGAAGAAGAAGCGAAGGGAGGGGAAGAAAAGGGATGGGGAAGGGAGGGGAGAAGGAGGAAAAGGAAGGGAAATTAAAAGGGAAATGAGAGGATGGGAAGGGAGAAGAAGGGAACGGAAGAGAGGGGGGGACGGGAAGGGACAGGAACTGTAGGGAGGGGAAGAAAAGGGAAGAAAATGGAAGGGAAAGTAAAGGGAGGGAAGGGGTAAGGAATGGAAGGGAAAGGAAGTAAAGGTTCCCTCAGTCAGTGTTTGGAATTTTGCAGAGAAAGGCTTTCATAGGAAAGTCATTGTCTTCTTACACTTCAAAAAACTGAAACAACATCCTCTGTACTGCAATTAGCTGAAGTAAAATTGTGTCGGGTTCAACTTCTGTGTCACATTGAAGAGTTAAGCTGCCTGTGGATGTTGCCAAGTCGGCAGCTGACAATACTGCCTGGACAGACTGGGTCTAAGGAGGTATGTCAATGCATAAAGCGGCATTTAAAACAAAACAATGGTGCAATCGGAGAAAACTCCAGGCCAGTCCACGCTCTCCTGTAAGGCCTCATTTACATGTGTGGAGGCGTTCACTGACCCTCTGAAAAGGATCCGTTTTTATTCTCAGTGCAGGCCTTTGCGTATCAGGCAGACGTGCAAAATTGTGCGCTTTTCTGAGCAATGTGCTGCCATTTAGCAGACGTGTGGCAGTGCCGTTGACTGTTGATGGCACCAATCGCATCTGCAGGCGTGCATTTCGGTGTGTATGGTTCCACAGCACCATGCTGTTCATTGCGGCTCATTTTTTGGAAAAGAGATGGGGACTTCTTTTTGCATTTGTTGTAGATTTAGGTGTCACCGAAGCTTTGGAGCCATTTTCCGGGCTGCTCAGAGTTGACCTCCTGAATGCCCGTGTGAACTAGCCTGCCACAACCACATGCATTACTAAATGGTCATGGCGTGGTCCTGGGCATCTCGGTGCGGCTGGCGGTGGCTCCATCTACCAGATGGAACAAGTTGTAACTTTTTTTTACCACACTGCAACCCAGACTGTTTGTACCAGCATGGCCTTGGCTGTGGTAACTTCCAGCATGGCGGTTGAGGAGGTGGCATTAGATCCACCTTCATAAACAAAGCCTACAGGAGCCCATTGTTCGCTCCTGGCTGGAGATGAGTTCTCTTTCTGTGTTACATTGTTACAGCTCTGGTACTTTCATATTGTTTCCTGTGGATTCTTCTCTGTATTCATCACTTGAAGACGGAGATCTTTTTTTCCTCCCGTAGAATCCAACAAAAGATGTATAAAGATGGCCGAGAACAAGGAACCTTCTGCAGTTTGATTTGAGTGTTTTTCTGGCGGTAAACGGGTTACCCCATGGAGGAGACAATAAATATCACCTTGGATCCAGTCAGGCCTCCGGGAGGAGGTGGGCAGATTTATGGCGTCCCATCGATTTGTGACGCCGGTCTGGAGGAAATGGCCGTTTATTGAAATAAATTGACAGCTTTCATCTCTCCTCCACTTGATAATGGGGAGGCAGCCGGCCTCGCAGCCTCAATATAAAAGCTAATTTCCAATTTAGGATGCCTGAACACAGACGGATCGAGGTGGAGGGGCTGTTCATAAATCCTGCCATCATTCCATGAAAACATTGTTTACACGTTAGATATACCGGGAAATGTGCGCTCGCTCCTGGAACGGGGGAAGGCACAATAGCCGAGCGGCCTTCACTTACTTCTGAGATGTAGATTTGGATCTTTAAGGTTTGAGTTTAGAGCTGAACTCTGGCCTTTCCTTCAGTGTTCCAGCTAATCTCCTGTAGGGCCACGACAAGGGGGGCGGCTGCTCTGGATTTTCATGGGGGGGGGGGTGCCATGTGGCCCACCCATCTCTTGCCTTGGTGCCTGCCATATTTGTTGTCGCTTCTGCTACTGACCACGTGAGAGCGGCAAAGCCATGGACCAGTGAGTCAGGGGTAAGGGCGCCCCCTGGCGAAGCACCTTGTCCCCTTGTTGGTGAGAACAAGGGCCTCTCCCCCGCAACCCTGACCTAGTGATTGTGGGGGTCTGTGGGTGTGGAGTACTACATCATAATATGTGACCTGTGGCCCCTTGGGTGCCAAGGTCGCTTGCCATATTTGTTGTCGCTGCTGCTACTGAGAAAGTGAGAGCGGCAAAGCCATGGAGCAGTGAGTCAGGGCGCCCCCCTCCTGGCAAAGCACCTTGTCCCCTTGTTGATGATGACAATGGCCTTTTCCCTGCAACCCTGACCTGGGGATTGTGGGGGTCTGTGGGTGAGGAGTGCTACATCGTAATATTTGACCTGTGGTCCCCCCATCTGTTGCTTGGGTGCCAAGACCGCCAGCCATATTTGTTGTCACTGTTGCTACAGACCAAGTGAGAGCGGCAAAGCCGTGGAGCAGTAAGTCAGGGCGCCCCCTCCTGACAAAACACCTTGTCTCCTTGTTGATGAGAACAAGGGCCTCTCCCCTGCAACCCTGGATTGGTGGTTATGGGGGGTCTGTGGGAGAGGAGTTCTACATCATAATATGTGACCTGTGGCCCCTTGGGTGCCAAGGCTGCCCACCATATTTGTTGTCGCTGCTGCTACTGACCAAGTGAGAGCGGCAAAGTCATGGAGCAGTGAGTCAGGGCGCCCCCTCCAGGCAAAGCACCTTGTCTCCTGGTTGATGAGAACAAGGGCCTCTCCCCTGCAACCCTGGATTGATGGGTATGGGGGTCTATGGGTGAGTTCTACATCATAATAAATGACCTGTGGCCCCCCCATCTCTTGCTTGAGTGCCAAGGCCGCCCGCCATATTTGACAAAGCACCTTGTCCCCTTGTTGATGAGAACAAGGGCATCTCCCCTGCAACCCTGGATTGGTGGTTATGGGGGTCTGTGGACGTGGAGCACTACTTGTGACCAAGTGAGAGCGGCAAAGCCATGAAACAGTGAGTCAGAGCGCCCCCTCCTGACAAAGCACCTTGTCCCCTTGTTGATGAAAACAATGCCTCTCCCCTGCAACCCTGGACTGGTGGTTATGGGGGTCTGTGGGTGAGGAGTGCCACATAATAATATGTGACCTGTGGCCCCTTGGGTGCCAAGGCTGCTCACCATATTTGTTGTCGCTGCTGACCAAGTGAGAGCAGCAAAGCCATGGAGCAGTGAATCAGGGAGCCCCCTGGCAAAGCACCTTGTCCCCATGTTGATGAGAACAAGGGCTTCTCCCCCGCAACCCTGACCTGGTGATTGTGGAGGTCTGTGGGTAAGGAGTGCATCGTAATATGTGACCTCTGGCCCCCCCCCATCTCTTGCTTGGGTTCCAGGGCTGCCTGCCATATTTGTTGTCGTTGCTGCTACTGACCAAGTGAGAGTGGCAAAGCCATGGAGCAGTGAGTCAGGGCGCCCCCTCCTGACAAAGCACCTTCTCTCCTGTTTGATGAGAACAAGGGCCTCTCCCCTGCAACCCTGGATTGGTGGTTATGGGGATCTGTGGGTTAGGAGACCTAGATCATAATATGTGACCTGTATCCCCCCCATCTCTTGCTTGAGTGCCAAGGCCGCCCGCCATATTTGGCAAAGCACCTTGTCTCCTGGTTTATGAGAACAAGCTCCTCTTCCCCACAACACTGGCCTGATGGTTGTGGGGGTCTGTGGGAAGGGGCCATATTTGAATCTGAATGCCCCCTTTAACAAAAAGGAGGCCCCCAAAATACCACCCCCCATGTGAAGAGTAAGGGGTAAAAAAAAACACACTAAGTTTTTGACAAGTCCTTTAAAAAACACCTGAAAGTAATGTCCCACGTCCACTATCAAGCCTGATGTCCAGTGAAGTAGATCTATATCACACCCTACACACCCTACACACCTTACACACCCTACACACCTTACACACCCTACACACCCTACACACCCTACACACCTTACACACCCTACACACCTTACACACCCTACACACCCTACACACCTTACACACCCTACACACCTTACACACCCTACACACCCTACACACCCTACACACCTTACACACCCTACACACCTTACACACCTTACACACCCTACACACCCTACACACCTTACACACCTTACACACCCTACACACCCTACACACCCTACACACCCTACACACCTTACACACCCTACACACCCTACACACCTTACACACCCTACACACCCTACACACCTTACACACCCTACACACCCTACACACCTTACACACCCTACACACCCTACACACCTTACACACCCTACAC
The DNA here is from genome assembly GCF_062004578.1 of Staurois parvus. Lineage (NCBI taxonomy): Eukaryota > Metazoa > Chordata > Amphibia > Anura > Ranidae > Staurois > Staurois parvus. The sequence goes on along the minus strand of NW_028319524.1, from coordinate 326,876 downwards.
ACCCTACACACCCTACACACCTTACACACACTACACACCTTACACACCCTACACACCCTACACACTCTACACACCTTACACACCCTACACACCTTACACACCCTACACACCTTACACACCCTACACACCTTACACACCCTAGACACCCTACACACCTTACACACCCTACACACCTTACACACCCTACACACCCTACACACCTTACACACCCTACACACCTTACACACCTTACACACCCTACACACCCTACACACCTTACACACCTTACACACCCTACACACCCTACACACCTTACACACCCTAGACACCCTACACACCTTACACACCTTACACACCCTACACACCTTACACACCCGACACACCTTACACACCTTACACACCTTACACACCCTACACACCTTACACACCCTACACACCTTACACACCTTACACAACCTACACACCTTACACACCCTACACACCCTACACACCTTACACACCCTACACACCCTACACACCTTACACACCTTACACAGCTTACACACCCTACACACCTTACACACCCTACACACCCTACACACCCTACACACCTTACACACCCTACACACCCTACTGCCATTGGAATTGGAGGCTGCTCACTATTTAGCAAGGTGTGGCTTTGGGATCGAGTCTCCTTGGGCATCGTCTCCACTACCCCCATCCCCCCATCCTAGTACTGCCCACTCCTTTCCCCCCATACTTCACTCTGGCCCCTGCTGTGTTTTTCTATCTCTTGACCACTCAACTGGTATAGCCAATCGTCTCTTTGTATGTTGGTGGTGAACATCGAATGCATCGAACGTTGTACTACATAGAAATAATCGGATGCTGTGAATGTATGAGAGGTATGAGCAATTCTGATGGTAGCAACCCCCCCCCAGTGTCCCAGTGTGGGGCAGGCTGCTGGGTACATGTACTTAGCTCCTCTGTAATCAGTGGGGCCGGGGTTGATTGTTTAGGTCTGATTAGTGTCTATGATTGCTTCCCCTAGTGGTGCACCGAAATGAAAATTCTGGTGCCGAAACCAAAAATTCAGGATGCACTTGGCTGGAAACCAAGTCAACCTGGACTTGACTTTGCATGAACGTCTATGAGACGCAACTTTACATTGAAGTCAGTAGAGGGAGTTTTTGAACTATGTTTCAGGCTTGGTAGTCAGTGGGATTAAAACATTTCATATAATGGCTGTGCCCAGTAGGTGGATAAATAGTGCCCCATCATTGGTGTCAGTGGGAGGAATGTTTCCCCATCATTGGTGTCAGTGGGAGGAATGTTTCCCCATCATTGGTGTCAGTGGGATGAATAGTGCCCCATCATTGGTGTCAGTGGGAGGAATGTTGCCCCATCATTGGTGTCAGTGGGAGGAATGTTGCCCTATCATTGGTGTCAGTGGGAGGAATAGTGCCCTGTCATTGGTGTCAGTGGGAGGAATAGTGCCCCATCATTGGTGTCAGTGGAAGGAATTTTGCCCCATCATTGGTGTCAGTGGGAGGAATGTTGCCCCATCATTGGTGGCAGTGGGAGGAATAGTGCCCCATCATTGGTGTCAGTGGGAGGAATAGTACCAAATTTTTTATATCAGTGGGAGAAATAGTGCCCTGTCATTGTGCCAGTGGCAGGGATAGTGTCCAATTGTTTATATCAGTGGGAAGCAATAGTGCCCCATGGTTGGTGTCAGTGGGGAGAATAGTGCCTCATCATTGGTGTCAGTGGGAGGAATAGTGCCCCATCATTGGTATCAGTGGGAGGAATAGTGCCCCATCATTGGTGTCAGTGAGAGGAATAGTGCCCCATCATTGGTGTCAGTGGGAGGAATAGTGCCCCATCATGGGTGTCAGTGGGAGGAATAGTGCTCCATCATTGGTGTCAGTGGGAGGAATAGTGCCCCATCGTTGGTGTCAGTGGGAGGGATAGTGCCCCATCGTTGGTGTCAGTGGGAGGGATAATGCCCCATTATTGGTGTCAGTGAGAGGAATAGTGCCCCATCATTGGTGTCAGTGAGAGGAATAGTGCCCCATCGTTGGTGTCAGTGGGAGGGATAATGCCCCATTATTGGTGTCAGTGGGAGGGATAATGCCCCACCTTTTATATCAGTGGGAGAAATAATGCCCTTCATAGGTGTCAGTGGTAGGAATAGAGCCCCATCACTGGTGTCAGTGGGATGAATAGTGCCCCATCATTGGTGTCAGAGGCAGGGATAGTGTCCAATTGTTTATATCAGTGGGAAGGAATAGTGCAGCATGGTTGGGATCAGTGTAAGAATTGGTGCCTCATAAATGGTGTCATTGGGGGAATGGTATCTCATCAATGGTGTCAGTAGGAGATATAATGCCTCCCATCATTGGGAAGATCGGTGCCCCAAGGGCCAGATAAAGGCAAGCAAAGGGCCACATTTGACCCATGGGCTGCACTTTGGAGATCACTGCACTATAAAGTATTTACTACAATCCCAAACAAAATTTCAACAGACCACAACCTCACCCCAGATTCCATCCCCAGTCTCAGCCCTCCTGGGTGTCACCTCTCTGTACTGTGCCGGGTCTGGGCTCCTCTGGCCTCCTGGACACTGAGGGGTTACACAGAAGATGGAACAATCAGGCAGTAGAAGCCGTTTGCAGCGATTGCTGAGATTCATCTGTCAAAATTTATAAAGCATCAAATCTGAAATAGTCTTCAAACATTCGACTGTTCATGTGGAAAATCCGCCTCAAACCGAATCTGTAAAGAACACTCAGAAGAGCCATTCCGGCCGTCTTCACATCTAGCAATCACCTCCGTCCGAGGGGCCACCAAAGGGGATGCCGGTTAAAGGAGACGGAAAACCAATCCCTGACATCTCAGATTGATTTCGGCTTCAGGTCATTTCAAAAGTTGGATCGAATGTTGATATTGTCAGTAGCGGGATTTTATTGTTTACTTTCCAGGATTCGCGTTTAGCGCCCTTTGAAGAATAGCTGGTGGCAGCCATCTTGGCTGTGGGCTTCAGAAGCCGGTGACAGTGAGTTCCGGGATTTAGTTCAGCTGCCCAGCATGCACCTCCCGTGGCTGGTATGATGGGGGCTCTGAAGGTTAGTACCAGCTGGAAGAGAAACCGAGGCGCCCACAGGCAGTTGGGGTCCGGTAGTAATTCTTCCCCCGGGAAAACGGGATGGGCCCAGTTCCTCCTAACTTGAATGGGTCTACCTTATCTGGCAGGGACTGGAGAGGCGGAGAGTCCGCAGAGCAGTGGCCCGAGAGTGGTCGTCTCAGGGTGCTCTTAGTAACACATGGGAATGGGATCCCATGTGTGAAAAGTGCACATGGTCACGGTTCAAATCACTTTTTCTGTGAGGGCTAGGCAATTTTTTTGCTACGGGCCTCAGGGCCTAGCCAGTTCACCATTGCATGGCCACTTGTTTATTTTTTTTTTTCTCCACTTTTTGTCACTTTGTCACTTTCCTGCGTGTTTTTTTTTCCTCCACTGGATGGAGGGTGTGAGCCCTTGGACCTGCCCTGACATCTAGGGGGAGGATGTGTGACCCTCAGGTTCCTTCCTCCCCCGATCCTTGGGGCTTTCTCTTCGGGAGAGCCCCTCGACCAAGTACTTGGTGGTCGGCTGATCACAAGAAAAAGGGCCTTTTGGCTAGGTGGACCATGTTGGAAACCTTTGTCTCTGTCAGCAGCCTTGCACCCCGGGGGGATCAGGGTAGAGGTCCTACCCCTTCAGGGGGTGGACTAAAAGCACACCCCTAAGTGCACTTTTTCTGTTGGTGTTTTTAAGGATCCCTTCCTCACAAGGGTCTCCAATTCCCCATTCCAGCTAGCACTCTGTCCGTGGTCAGAGGTGTAATAATTATTTATGACTCATGACATGAAACTACTGATGACATCTGAATGGTGAATCCTGGAGAAAGTGGTCCTTGTTCCAAGAAAAGTGTTGGGTGTATCAGCATAGACAAGAGTATGGCCAATGGATGGCATGTCATCATGTGATTGTAATGGGTCTTCTATGTATGATTTTAACTGAGAAGGTTTAAGTATGTTCAAACAAATTCTCCCTGGTGGATGGTGGCTGACATCAGGTGGGGAGGTCCTTACAGACAGATCTACCTTACCTTAGAGATCCCTTCCTCACATGGGGCACCAATTCCTCATGCCAGCTGCCACTTAAAGAATACATTTGCTACCATTTTTGTCCATGGCTAGAAATGTGATACATAATTATCTATGACCTATCATAGGAGGCTACTTACGCTAGTTATAATATTCGTTAGAAGATCTGCTTTAAGGAACCCTTCCTCATAAGGGTCTCCAATTCCCCATTCCAGCTAGCATTTTGTCCATGGTCAGAGATGTAATAATCATTGACATGAAACTACTGATGACATCTGAATGGCATGAACATTCTTCGAAGAGTAGGCCTTGTTCTCGGAAACATGTTGGATGAATCGGCATAGACAAGAGTATGGCCAATGGATGGCATGTGGTCATGTGACTGTAACTGGACTACTTTGAATATAACTGGGAGAGTTTATGTATGTTCAATCAAATTCTCCCTGGTGGCTGGTTACTGGGGTGGTCTTCCAGACAGATCTACCTTACCTTGGGGAGCCGTTCCTCACATGGGGCACCAATTCCTCATTCCAGATGCCTCTTAAAAAATAATTTTGCTAATGTTATTGTCCATAGCCAGAATAGTAATACCTAATTATCAATGACCTATTACATGAGGCTACTGATGGTATCTGAATGGCATGAGCATTCTTCACAAAGTGGACTTTGTTCCAAGAAATGTGTTGGATGAATCAGCATATGCAAGAGTATGGCCAATGGATGGCATGTGGTCATGTGACTGCAACTGGACTTCTTTGTATGAATATAACTGGGAGAGTTTATGTATGTTCAAACACATTCATCCTGCTTGCCTTAGGTGGGGAGGTCCATGGCATGAAAATTCTGGCTGGCATCAGGTGGGGAAGTCCTTACAGACAGATCTTCCTTACCTTAGGGAACCGTTTCTCATTTCAGCTGCCTTTTAAAGAATACTTCTGCTAACATTTTTGTCCATAGCCAGAAATGTAATACTTAATTATCAATGACCTATCACATGAGGCTACTGATGGTATCTGAATGGCACGAGCATCCTTGAAAAAGTGGTCCTTGTTCCAAGAAACGTGTTGGATGAATCAGCATAGACAAGAGTATGGCCAATGGATGGCATGTGGTCATGTGATTGTAATGGGTCTTCTAGGTATGGTTTTAACTGGGAAGGGTTATGTATGTTCAATCAAATTCTCCCTGGTGGCTGGTTGCTGGGGTGGTCTTCCAAACAGGTCTACCTTACCTCCAGAGATCCCTTCCTCACATGGGGCACCAATTCCTTATTCCAGATGCCTCTTAAAGAATACTTTTGTTAACATTTTGGTCCATAGTCACAAATGTAATACTTAATTACACTGTTCAACAGGTAAAAAGTTTTGGGCATAAAATTAGCTAATCTTACATAATTTTGGGGTGCTGAAAACGAAAATGACGCTAAAAAATGTTGATTGGCTCTAGTTTCCATGATATATTCACCCATCTAATGACGTAAGCCATTCAAAATGATGATGCAACTTCAGCTGCATATTGCGCAATTGATACTGGTGACCAATAGAAAATGTCATGTATACTGAGATGATGCAATATTAGCCTTTAATTGCATCACTTCACTGCATAAAAGCTGCAGTATCTGTAGCTGATTGGAGTTCGTCTTTACATTTCGTTTTATGCTTATATAGGCTACTCAGTAATGCCTCGAACTTGTGTGAATAAAGCAGATAATTTCTGCTATATCTGCGGTGAAATAACTTTTATCTCACAAAAAAGGAGGATAACAGGAATGATTAAGAAAGCCTACAACTTGTATTTTGGCTGAAAGATAGGAGACCAGGACAAGAGCTGGGCACCACATATATGCTGCAATTCTTGTGGGACGGCACTGGAGCAATGGTTGAATGGAAAAAAGGCATCTATGCCTTTCGCTGTGCCAATGATTTGGAGAGAGCCAACAGATCATGTTAGTAATTGTTACTTTTGTATGGTGCCTCCAATTGTAAAAGGGCTAAATAAGAAGAAAAAGTTATCTGTGCACTATCCAAATATTCCATCGGCAATACGTCCAGTTCCTCATGGAGAGGGGCTACCAATTCCTAAAGCACCAGAATCCTTCGTGGTTGAGTCAAGTGAGGAAGAACCTGAAGCGTGTCGTCACGTGCAGTTGTAAGAGATAGCCCTTTCCTCGAATACAAGAGAAAAGCCAAGAGAAGCAAAACCGACACAAACTGAAGACAAAACTAGTGAGAATCCTAAGTATTAAAATGATTCAACTTAGCTTATGGCTATCATTTTTCTTGGTAATCCTATGCAATATATTCTGCCATTTAGGCTTTGTTATGTAGTCATATCACTTGCTTTATATTTGTGGAAAGACATCTATCTATATAATTATTGTGCATTATGTAGTCATTACGCCTATAGTAGAAAACTTTCTGTTTACAGAAAAACTAGAGCCAATTGACAAATTTCATTGTTATATTTGAACTCAGAATGTGAAATTCATTAAGAAATGGATCCTTTTGTTTCCAAAACTGGCAAAAAATAAAAATTTGTTGAACAGTGTTATCAATGACCTATCACGTGAGGCTACTGATGATATGTGAATGGCATGAGCATTTTTGAAAAAGTGGACCTTGTTCCAAGAAACATGTTGGATGAATCAGCATAGACAAGAGTATAGCTAATGGATGGCATGTGGTCATGTGACTGCAACTGGACTTCATTGTATGAATATAACTGAAAAGGTTTATGTATGATCAAACAAATTCACCCTGCTGGATGGTGGCTTGCATCAGGTGGGGAGATCCATGGAATGAACATTCTGACTGGAATCAGGTGGGGAGGTCCAAGGCATGAACATTCTGGCTGGAATCAGGTGGGGAGGTCCATAGAATGAAAATTCTGTCTGACATCAAGTGGGGAGGTCCTTACAGACAGATCTACCTTACCTCAGGGATCCGTTCCTCACATGGGGCCCCAATTCCTCATTCCAGATGCCTCTTAAAGAATACTTTTGCTAACATTTTGGTCCATAGTCACAAATGTAATATTTAAATATCTATGACTTATCACATGAGGCTACTGATGGTATCTGATTGGCATGAACAGTCTTCAAAAAGTGGACCATGTCCCAAGAAACGTGTTGAATGAATCAGCATAGACAAGACTATGCCCAATGGGTGGCATGTAGTCATGTGACTGTAACTGGACATCTTTGTATGAATATAACTGAGAAGGGTTATGTATGATCAAACAAATTCACCCTGCTGGATGGTGGCTTGCATCAGGTGGGGAGGTCCATGACATGAACATTCTGGCTATCATCAGGTGGGGAGGTCCATGGCATGAACATTCTGGCTGGCAGCAGGTGGTGAGGTCCATGGCATGAACATTCTGGCTGGCATCAGGTGGTGAGGTCCATGGCATGAACATTCTGGCTGGAATCAGGTGGGGAGGTCCAAGGCATGAAAATTCTGTCTGGAATCAGGTGGGGAGGTCCATGGCATGAAAATGCTGGCTGGAATCAGGTGGGGAGGTCCATGGCATGAACATTCTGGCTGGATTCAGGTGGGGAGGTCCATGACATGAACATTCTGGCTGGCATCAGGTGGGGAGGTCCATGGAATGTACATTCTGGCTGGAATCAGGTGGGGAGGTCCATGGAATGAACATTCTGGCTGGAATCAGGTGGGGAGGTCCATGGAATGAACATTCTGGCTGGAATCAGGTGGGGAGGTCCTTACAGACAGATCTACCTTACCTTAGGGATCCGTTCCTCATATGGGGCACCAATTCCTCATTCCAGATGCCTCTTAGAGAATACTGTTGCTAACATTTTGGTCCATAGTCAGAAATGTAATACTTAATTATCAATGACTTCATCACGTGAGGCTACTGATGATATCTGAATGGTATGAACATTCTTGAAAAAGTGGGCCTTGTTCCAAGAAACGTGTTGGTTGAATTAGCATAGACAAGAGTATGCCCAATGGATGGCATGTGGTCATGTGATTGTAATGGGTCTTCTAGGTATGATTTTATCTGGGAAGGGTTATGTATGTTCAATCAAATTCTTCCTGGTGGCTGGTTGCTGGGGTGGTCTTCCAAACAGATCTACCTTACCTCCAGAGATCCCTTCCTCACAATGGGCACCAATTCCTCATTCCAGATGCCTCTTAAAGAATACTTTAGCTAACATTTTGGTCCATAGTCACAAATGTAATACTTAATTATCCTGACCTACCACATGAGGCTACTGATGATATGTGAATGGCAGGAGAATTTTTGAAAAAGTGGGCCTTGTTCCAAGAAACGTGTTGGATGAATGAGCATAGACAAGAGTATGCCCAATGGATGGCATCTGGTCATGTGACTGTTATGGGTCTTCTATGTATGACTATGTAGGTTCCATGAAATTCTCTTTTCATATGTAAAAATAAAAACTAAGATACAAGTGATTGTATGCCTATCAGAAATCTCCCCGATTTTCTCTTTTTGCATTCGGTAAATTTGCTCTTTGCCTGTACGCGTCTCCTCCTCCCACGCTCTATCACAAATACGAGGTCACATTTGGTCACATTTGTCTTTTTTTTTTCTCTTCATGTGGAACTTTAGTCTCTCGGAATCTCTCCATGTTCCTGTCTATTGTCTGTTTTATTGAACGCAGTAGTCGTGTATACAGGTATTTATTATAGAGCCGCAGCTGTTGCGGCGAGGTTTACAGCATCCGCCATATGTGATCCGCCATAGATTTTTTACACGGTAATTAGGTCGTTGGAGATGAACATAGACAGATGGTTAGGTAAGAGCGCTAAACGCTTAAAGTGTTGATCACACGTGAAGTCATGCAAAGCGTTCATAGAAGAAGTTTCGGAAAGAGATTTTGAACTTGATACAGACTGGAGGAGATGAAGAAGTCAGTCAAAAGGTTTCAGGAATTGGGGTCACTTTAACGGCAGAGTTTGGGCAATTTTATACGTTTTTTATGTCAGCAAATGAAAAAAAAACCCAACTCATGCCGAGGCACTAACGTTGCATCCTAAAGCGGACCTTCAATGGCAAAACAACCTTCCATGGACAATGGAAAGTTCACTTTTCGGTCCCCCCTCAACACAAATGGCTTTAAAAGTCAATTTGTAATCAAACCATCCAGCCCCCACCTACATTGCTTCGTGGGTGCTGTCACCATGCCCCCCCCCCCCCGACAGAGCTGAGAGCAGGGGGGGGGGGGGGCAGGGAGCTGGTCGAAAAGTGGACCTTCCTTCAGCTTCAGCTGCACCAACCAAGAAGGGGACAGTGAAGCTTGGAATCCAAGAGGGCCTAAAAAGCCAACTGAAAATGAGGCAGTGGAGCCTGGATACTAAGAGGGTCTAAAAGGCCAAATGTATATGGGGCAGTGAAGCCTGGAAATCAAGAGGGCCTAAAGGGCTAACTGAGAATGGGTCAGTGGAGCCTGCACACCAAGAGGGCCTTAACCACTTGCCTACCGGGCACTTATACCCCCTTCTTTACCAGGCCAATTTTCAGCTGTCAGCGCTGCCGCACTTTGATTGACAATTGCGCGGTCATGCAACATTGTACCCATATGAAATTTTGATAATTTTTTTCTCACAAATAGAGCTTTCTTTTGGTGGTATTTAATCACCACTGGGCGCTTTACTATTTTCTCTATAAATAAAAAAAGTGCAAAAAATTTGGAAAAAAAAAAAAAGTTTCTTTGTTTCTATTATAAAATTTTTCAAACAGGTAATTTTTCTCCTTCACTGATGTGCGTTGATGAGGCAGCACTGATGGGCACTGATAGGCGGCACTGATGGGCACTGATAGGCGGCACTGATGGGCACTGATAGGCAGCAATAAAGGGCACTGATAGGCAGAACTAATGAGGTGGCACGGATAGGCGGCACTAATATGCAGCACTGATAGGCGGCACTGATAGGTGACACTGATGATGGGTACTGATAGACGGCACTGACTGGCATCACTGCTGGGCACTGACTGGCACAACCCCTGGGCACTGACTGGTGGCACTGACTGGCAGCACTGCTGGGCTGCACTGGTGGGTGGCACTGGTGGGCGGCACTGGTGGGTGGGCACAGGTGGGTGGCACTGGTGGGCACAGGTGGGTGGGTACAGGTGGGTGGCACTGCTGGGCACAGGTAGGTGGCACTTCTGGGCACAGGTGTGTGACACTGCAGAGTGGCACAGGTGGGTGCACTGCTGGGCACAGGTGGGTGATCTGCTGGGCACAGGTGGGCGGAGCTAGTGGGCGCACTGCTGGGCACAGGTGGGCGGAACTTGTGGGTGGCACTGCTGGGCACCGATCATCAGTGCCCTGATGATCGGTGCCGATCCCCGCTCTGACAACTGCCGGTTCTCGGCAGTACTTTCCTCACGATCTGACAGCGTGAGGAAAGTGCAGCCGAGAACCGGCAATTGCATTTCCCTGTGATCAGCGTGTCATTGGACACCGCTGATCACGTGGTAAAAGGCCGCTGTGATTGGCCTATTACCACATCACGTGATCAGCTGTGTCCGTAGGACACAGCGATCACGGAGATCGCCGGGTGCGTGCCCCCTGGGGCGCGCAGGAGAGCGCGTTCTGGGAGGACGTCATATGACGTCCACCCGGAACTGGCCGGCCGCAGTGCAGCCGTCATTCGGCTATCTGCGGTCGGCAACTAGTTAAAGGGCCAACCAAGAATGGGGTGGTCAATTTGTAATCAAACCATCCAGCCCCCACCTCCATTGCTTCCTGGGTGCTGTCACCATGCCCCCCCCGACAGAGCTGGGAGCAGAGCTGAGAGCAGGGGGGGGGGGGCAGGGAGCTGGTCGAAAAGTGGACCATCCTTCAGCTTCAGCTGCACCAACCGAGAAGGGGGCAGTGGAGCTTGGAATCCAAAAGCGCCTAAAGGGCCAACTGAAAATGAGGCAGTGGAGCCTGGATACTAAGAGGGCCTAAAAGGCCAAATGTAAATGAGGCAGTGAAGCCTGGAAATCAAGAGGGTCTAAAGGGCTAACTGAGACTGGGTCAGTGGAGCCTGGGAATCAAGAGGGCCTAAAGGGCTAACTGAGAATGAAGCTGTGGAGCCCGGAAACCAAGAGGGCCTAAAGGGCCAACTGAGAATGAAGCTGTGGAGCCCGGAAATCAAGAGGGCCTAAAAGGCCAACTGAGAATGAAGCTGTGGAGCCCAGAAACCAGGAGGGCCTAAAGGGCCAACTGAGAATGGGTCAGTGGAGCCTGCACACCAAGAGGGCCTTAAAGAGCCAACCAAGAATGGGGTGGTCAATTTGTAATCAAACTGTCCAGACCCCACCTACATTGCTTCCTGGGTGTTGTCACCATGCCCCCCTGACAGAGCTGAGAGCAGGGGGGGGGGCAGGGAGCTGGTCGAAAAGTGGACCTTCCTTCAGCTTGAGCTGCACCCATCACAGTACTCATTGTCCTCATTTTTGGGGGCTTAATTAAGCCTTGAGGGGAAGTGACACCTGTGGCCCTGCACACATTAGTTCAGAACTGCTCCCCACATCATAGAGGGCCACTCTGTGCCATGTGAGGACAAACGAGAAATGGGGACTCTGTGGAATCATATGACCACCCTGCAAATTTCAGAAAAACGTAAGTATGAAAAAAAAAATCAAAAAAATACTGCTGGTGGGGACTTTGGTGGGTTGGAGGGCAGGAGAGGTAAGCCTGCAGTTGGGCTTTAACCAATAATGGCCTTTACCCTTGGCCAATCAAGAGTGGGGTACTGGAGCCTGCAATCAAGAGGGCCTAAAGGGCCAACAAAAAATGGGTTAGTGGAGCCTGGAAACCAAGATGGCCTAAAAGGCCAACCGAGAAGGGGGCAGTGGAGCTTGGAATCCAAGAGGGCCTAAAGGGCCAACTGAAAATGAGGCAGTGGAGCCTGGATACTAAGGGGGCCTAAAGGGCCAAACGTAAATGGAGCAGTGAACCCTGGAAATCAAGAGGGCCTAAAGGACCAACTGAGAATGGGTTAATGGAATCTGGGAACCAAGAGGGCCTAAAGGGCCAACTGGGAATGAAGCTGCGGAGCCCGGAAACCAAGAGGGCCTAAAGGGCCAACTGAGAATGAAGCTGTGGAGCCTGGAAACCAAGAGGGCCTAAAGGGCCAACTAAGAATGGGTCAGTGGAGCCTGCACACCAAGAGGGCCTTAAAGGGCCAACCGAAAATGGGGTGGTGGAGCCTGGAAATCAAGAGGATCTAAAGGGCCAATTGAGAATGGGTCAGTGGAGCCTGGGAACCAAGAGGGCCTAAAGGACCAACTGAGAATGGGTTAATGGAATCTGGGAACCAAAAGGGCCTAAAGGGCCAACAGAGAATGAAGCTGTGGGGCCTGGAAACCAAGAGGGCCTAAAGGGCCCACTGAGAATGAAGCTGTGGAGCCTGGAAACCAAGAGGGCCTAAAGGGCCAACTGAAAATGGGGTGGTGGAGCCTTGAAATCAAGAGGGTTAAAAGGGACAACTTAGAATGAGGCTGTGGAGCCTGGAAATCAAGAGGGCCTAAAGGGACAGATGTGGTCCTGGGGCCACAGTTGGCCCAGGTCTGCCCAAAAGGGCCAACCAGGAATTGGGCAGTGGAGCCTGGGAACCAAGGGGTCATATATATGAGTGCGGACCACAAAGATATATTTGTATGTATTATAGTTAGAATGAAAAGAAATGTCAAATCTATTTCCTTGTTAATACACAACGTTGCGAGTGACATTTATTATTCCTGCTCAGCAGGGGGAGCTGTGGGCTGCTTCTGGCATTTCCAGACTCTTCTCTGCTTCTTTGATGTAAAGCCTGTTGAAATTTGAAAAAAACAAAACAAAACAAAAACAAAACCAAATGTGCAGTTCAGACACCGACCCGCAGCCATGTTTTGTACGGGAATCACTGTCTGCAACCGACATTTACAAACAGTCTGTAAATTACATATACGGGCTCTGCTTGGTGTGTGCTAAATCATATATGCAGGCTTAGCTTAGTTTGCACCAAATCTTCTTAGTGCATACTAAATTACATATGTGGGATCTGGTTAGTATGTACTTAATTACATATGCGAGCTCTGCTTAGTGTATACTAAATTACATATTCAGGCTTAGCTTAGTTTGCACCAAATTACATGTACAGGCTCTGCTTAGTGTATACGAAAGTACATATGTAGGATCTTCTTAGTGCGTACTAAATTACATATGTAGGATCTTCTTAGTGCGTACTAAATTACATATGTGGGATCTTCTTAGTGCGTACTAAATTACATATGTAGGATCTTCTTAGTGCGTACTAAATTACATATGTGGGATCTTCTTAGTGCGTACTAAATTACATATGTGGGATCTTCTTAGTGCGTACTAAATTACATATGTAGGATCTTCTTAGTGCGTACTAAATTACATATGTAGGATCTTCTTAGTGCGTACTAAATTACATATGTGGGATCTTCTTAGTGCGTACTAAATTACATATGTGGGATCTTCTTAGTGCGTACTAAATTACATATGTAGGATCTTCTTAGTGCGTACTAAATTACATATGTAGGATCTTCTTAGTGCGTACTAAATTACATATGTAGGATCTTCTTAGTGCGTACTAAATTACATATGTAGGATCTTCTTAGTGCGTACTAAATTACATATGTGGGATCTTCTGAGTGCGTACTAAATTACATATGTGGGATCTTCTTAGTGCGTACTAAATTACATATGTGGGATCTTCTTAGTGCGTACTAAATTACATATGTGGGATCTTCTTAGTGCGTACTAAATTACATATGTAGGATCTTCTTAGTGCGTACTAAATTACATATGTGGGATCTTCTTAGTGCGTACTAAATTACATATGTAGGATCTTCTTAGTGCGTACTAAATTATATATGTGGGATCTTCTTAGTGTGTACTAAATTACATATGTGGGATCTTCTTAGTGCGTACTAAATTACATATGTGGGATCTTCTTAGTGCGTACTAAATTATATATGTGGGATCTTCTTAGTGTGTACTAAATTACATATGTGGGATCTTCTTAGTGCGTACTAAATTACATATGTGGGATCTTCTTAGTGCGTACTAAATTATATATGTAGGATCTTCTTAGTGTGTACTAAATTACATATGTGGGATCTTCTTAGTGCGTACTAAATTACATATGTGGGATCTTCTTAGTGCGTACTAAATTACATATGTGGGATCTGGTTAGTGTATACTAAGTTGCATATGCAGGATCAGCTTAGTTTGTACTATATTACATATGTAGCCTTTGGTTAATGTCTACTAAACTACATATGCAGGCTGTGCTTAGTGTGTACTAAATTACATGTACAGGCTCTGCTTAGTGTATACTAAATTATATACAGTATGAAGGCTCTGCTTGGTGTATACTAAAGTACATATGTGGACTTTGCTTACTGTATACTATATTACATATGCAGGCTCAGATTAGTGTGTACTAAATTACATATATAGGCTCTGCTTAGTGTATACTAAATTACATATACAGGCTCTGCTTACAAATTACATATATGGACTCGGCTTAGTGCGTACTAACATACTTATGTGGGATCTTCATAGTGCATACTAAATTACATATGCGGGCTCTGCTTAGCATGTACTTAATTACAGATGCGGGCTCTGCTTAGTGTATACTAAATTTCACATGCAGGCTCAGCTTAGTTTGTACTAAATTACATATGCAGGCTTTGCTTGGTGAATACTAAATTACATATATGGACTCGGCATAATGTATGCTATATTACATATACAGGCTCTGGTTAGTGCGTACTAAATTACATATGTAGGATCTTCTTAGTGCATACTAAATTACATATGCGGGATCTTCTTAGTGCATACTAAATTACATATGTGGGATCTACTTATTGTATACTATATTACATGTGCAGGCTCTGCTTAGTGTATACTATATTACATATACAGGCTCTGCTTCCTGTTTAGTAGTGCAGCACTGTGGTTGCACTTTGCTGATCAACTTATCTTTCTAGCAGAATGTTTGAAAAACTTTAAGCTTTAGAAGCTGCAACTATTCAGATAAAGCTCCGCCTCATTTCCTGGCTAGAGGGCATCCAGCATCATCTAGCTCTTTCCTCCCCAGCCTGACTGTCCCTGGCCCCGCCTCTTTCATTCATTGGATTTCAGTTCTTTCAATCATGGAGGCTGAGCATCACATGTGGACATTACCAAAGGCGGTGTGGATGCAAATACAGCCTGCTTAGGAACTTCCACTCTTCCTGACTGACACCCGTCTATTAAGGCATTTTGATATTTGCATAACTCCTCCCAAGAGCCAGCCCACTGCTTGCATCAGGAATGAGGGCTCTTGAGAAGAGTACTGAGGTAGGGGGCTGTGATGTTTTCAGGAACCTACGTAAAGCACTCTGCCGGCCCCTCCCACCAGCCATGATCTGCCTGCATTGCATAGAGAAGTACAGAGACCCAGTGATGGCAGATTACACTTCAACATTAACAAACTAGAAGCTTATTAGGAATTCAGCGATAACTTTTCAAACTTCTGCTGGAAGATCTGTGCTGCACCCGGACTTTTTCTTCCAAAACCAATTAAATAACCGAGCAGATGCCAATTACCGCCGCTTTCATAATATTCTGTTCCGAGTTCCGCGCTAATAATTCCTTCTGTTTTTCTGAAGGGGGGGGGAGGGGTCACTCAGGATTTAAGGCGCGGTAGATCTGCCGCGTCTTTAAGGCGATGAGCCACCAAGAACTAAAGTAGAAACCCGTTCCTTGCCGAGGAAAAGAGTTGTTGCGCTGCAATGCGGTGAATGTGGCACAGACGCCAACAAGGAGGACGCAGAGCCCGCGGCACCAAACAAAACGCATGTATTCTTTCTGCCCCCCTACCCCTGACCTAACCTAAAGACCCCACCCCCCCATCACCACCATAGCTGTTTACCTCCATCCCGCATCTACAGTCCTGATGTTTGTTTATATTCAGCACCGCAAAACTTCATCGCCCGATCCGCGTCGGTGCCCAACGTGAGCAAAGCCTTAAGGGATCGGAATTCGGCCGCTGCTGCAGGAGTCACATGAATTTCCATCTGTGCAGCCGATTGTTTAAAATCAGCATTCGGACAGTCGCCGCAGCCAATGGCTGCAGTGCTGCTCAGTGTATTCTGACCGGGTAGGAGTCCCCGATGTCGGAGTACAATAGCACAGCGGCAGAGATTCCTGCACCCGCGTTGCTTGCTTTACTGTACCACAAGGAAGAGTCTAACAGGGGTCAGGAGGACGTTACCCAGAGGTCAGTAGACGGGTACAACAAAAACTTACCTATCTCCCCAAGATCCCCTCTTCCTGCTAGTAAAAATCCCCTCTACTGCAGTACAGATCTCCCCTCCCCAGTCCAAATCTCACCCCCCAGTACAGATCCCCCCAGTACAGATTCACTCCCAAACTACATATCTCCCCCAGTACAGATCCCCCCAGTACAGATTCACTCCCAAACTACAGATCTCCCCCAGTACAGATCCCCCCAGTACAGATTCACTCCAGTACAGATCTCCCCTCCCCAGTCCAAATCTCACCCCTCAGTACAGATCCCCCCCAGTACAGATTCACTCCCAAACTACAGATCTCCCTCAGTACAGATTCCCTCCAGTACAGATCTCCCCTCCCCAGTCCAAATCTCACCCCTCAGTACAGATCCCCCCCAGTACAGATTCGCACCCAAACTACAGATCTCCCCCAGTACAGATCCCCACCAGTACAGATTCACTCCCAAACTACAGATCTCTCCCAGTAGATTCCCCCAGTACAGAGCTCCCCACCCCAGTCCAAATCTCACCCCTCAGTACAGATCCACTCGCAAAATACAGATTCCTTCCAGTACAGATATACCCTCCCCAGTCCAAATCTCACCCACCAGTACAGATCCCTCCCCAATATACATTCCTCCCCTCAGTACAGATTCCCCCCAGTATAGATTCTTCCCCCAGTACAGATCCACTCCGAAATTACAGATCTTCCCCAGTACAGATTCCCTCCAGTACAGAGTTCCCCTCCCCAGTCCAAATCTCACCCCTCAGTACAGATCCCTCCCCAGTATACATTCCTCCCCTCAGTACAGATCCACTTGCAAAATACAGATTCCCTCCAGTACAGATCTACCCTCCCCAGTCCAAATCTCACTCCTCAGTACAGATCCCTCCCCAATATACATTCCTCCCCCCAGTACAGATCCACTCCGAAAATACAGATCTCCCCCAGTACAGATCTACCGTCCCCAGTCCAAATCTCACCCCTCAGTACAGATCCCCTCCCCCCCAGTATAGAATCCACCCCCCCAGTACAGATCCACTCCCAAAATACAAATCTCCCCCAGTGTAGACTCCCTCCAGTACTGATCTTCCCTCTCATTCCAAATCTCACCCCTCCAGTACAGATTCCCCCCAGTATAGTTTCCTTCCCCCAACACAGATCCACTCCTGAAATACAGATCTCCCCCAGTACAGATTCCATCCAGTACAGATCTATCCTCCCCAGTCCAAATCTCACCCCTCAGTACAGATCCCCCCCAGTACAGATTCACTCCCAAACTACAGATCTCTCCCAGTAGATTCCCCCAGTACAGAGCTCCCCACCCCAGTCCAAATCTCACCCCTCAGTACAGATCCACTCGCAAAATACAGATTCCTTCCCGTACAGATATACCCTCCCCAGTCCAAATCTCACTCTCCAGTACAAAACCCTCCCCCAATATACATTCCTCCCCCCAGTACAGATCCACTCCGAAAATACAGATCTCCCCCAGTACAGATTCCCTCCCCCCCAGTATAGATTACTCCCCCAAGTACAGATCCACTTGCAAAATACAGAACTTTCCCAGTACAGATTCCCTCCAGTACAGATCTACGCTCCCCAGTCCAAATCTCACACCTCAGTACAGATCCCCTCTTCCTGCTAGTAAGAATCCCCTCCCCTGCAGTACAGATCTCTCCTCCCCAGTCCAAATCTCACCCTCCAGTATTGATCCCTACCAGTATACATTCCTCCCCCAGTACAGAACCACTCCCAAAATACAGATTTCCCCCAGTATAGATTCCCTCCAGTACAGATCTGCCCTCCCCAGTGCAAATCTGACCCCCAGTACAGATCCCACCCTCCAGTATAGATTCCTCCCCCCAGTACAGATCCACTCCCAAAATACAAATCTCCTCCAGTACAGATCTACCCTCCCCAGTCCAAATCTCACCCCCAGTACAAATCCCCCCAGTATAAATTCCTCCCACCAGTACAGATCCATTCCCAAAATACGGATCTCCCCCAGTACAGATTCCCTCCAGTACAAATCTACCCTTCCCAATCCAAATATCACCCCCAAGTATAGATTCCTCCCCCCAGTACAGATCCATTCCCAAAATACAGATCTACCTCAGTACAGATTGCCTCCAGTACAGATCTCCCCTCCCCAGTCCAAATCTCACCCCCCAGTACAGATATCCACCAGCATAGAATTCTCCCCCCAGTACAGATCCAATCCCAAAATACAGATCTCCCCCAGTACAGATTTCCTCCAGTACAAATCTACCCTTCCCAGTCCAAATATCATCCCTGAGTATAGATTTCTCCCCCCAGTACAGATCCATTCCCAAAATACAGATTGCCTTCAGTACAGATTTACCCTCCGCAGTTTGAATCTCTGAAATCTGTACAGATACTCCCCCACAATACAGATCTCACTCACAGTACAGCAACCTCCCCACTGACACCCTCCATGGCCACCGCAGGCACCCAGGAGGGACAGGGGAGCCTGGGATATATGGTTAAGGTAGGGGGGGAACTCAGCACATTACAGTACATATGAAAGTGATTGGCTGAACCACTTCCAATAGAAAGCTGACAGTTGACTCCAGA
Organism: Staurois parvus; assembly: GCF_062004578.1. Lineage (NCBI taxonomy): Eukaryota > Metazoa > Chordata > Amphibia > Anura > Ranidae > Staurois > Staurois parvus. The sequence goes on along the minus strand of NW_028319524.1, from coordinate 307,891 downwards.
AGTGCAAACAGATATAGCGGCCAGGAATTTGTTTACAGACATAGAGTATGACTTACACTGGTGACAACAAAAACAGGTTATTGCACCAGGATTGGCATCCAGTGATGGATGTTCTCTGTGCTCTATCAGTGCTGCTCCAGTGATAGACAGTCTCTGTCCTCTATTGATGCTGCTCCAGTGATGAATGTTCTCTATTCTCTATCGGTGCTGCTCCAGTAATGAACATTCTCTGTTCCATATTGGTGCTGCTCCAGTGATGGACGGTCTCTGTCCTCTATTGTTGCTGCTTCAGTGATGGATGTTCTACATCCTCAATCGGTGCTGTTCTAGTGATGGATATTCTCCATCTCTATCATTGCTGCTCCAGTGATAGATGTTCTCCATTCTTTATAAGTGCTGCTCCAGTGATGGACTTTCAACATGCTCTATCGGTGCTGCTCCAGTGATGGACGTTCTCCATTCTCTATCGGTGCTGCTCCAGTGATATACGTTCTCCATTCTCTATCGGTGCTGCTCCAGTGATGAACGTTCTCCATTCTCTATTGGTGCCACTCCAGTGATGGACATTCTCCATTCTCTATCAGTGCTGCTCCAGTGATGGACATTCTCTGTCTTCTATTGATGCTGCTCCAGTGATGGATATTCTCCATCCTCTATTGGTGCTGCTCCAGTGATGGACATTCTCCATCCTCTATTGGTGCTGCTCCAGTGATGGACATTCTACATCCTCTATTGGTGTTGCTCCAGTGATGGACATTCTCCATCCTCTATTGGTGTTGCTCCAGTGATGGACATTCTACATCCTCTACTGGGACTGCTATAGTGATGAACAATCACCGTCCTCTATTGGTACTTCTCCAGTGATGGACATTTTCTCTCTTTTATTGTTGTTGCTCCAGTGATGACCATTCTCCATCCTCTCTTGGTGCTGCTCTAGTGATGGACATTCTCCATCCTCTATTGGTGCTGCTCCAGTGATGGGCATTCTCTGTCCTCTATTGGTACTTCACCAGTGATGGAAATGTTCTCTCTTTTATTGGTGCTGTTCTAGTGATGGATGTTCTCCATTCTCTATCGGTGCTACTCCAGTGATGGATGTTCTCCATTCTCTATCGGTGCTACTCCAGTGATGGACATTTTCTCACTTTTATTGGTGCTGTTCTAGTAATGGACATTCTCCATCCTCTATCATGCTGCTCCAGTGATGGACATTCTCTGTCCTCTATCGTTGCTGTTCTAGCAATGGATGTTTTCTTTCCTCTATTGATGCTGCTCCAATGATGGATGTTCTCCATCTTCTATTGTTGCTGCTCCAGTGAAGGACATTTTTTGTTTTCTATTGGTGCTGCTCCAGTGATGGACATTTGCTATCCTCTATTGGTGCTGCACCAGTGATGGACATTTTCTGTATTCTATTGGTGCTCCTCCAGTGATGGACATTCTCCATCATCTATTGGTGCTGCACCAGTGATGGATGTTCTCCGTCCTCTATTGGTACTTCTCCAATGATGGATATTCTCAGTCCTCTATTGGTACTTCTCCAGTGATGGACATTCTCAGTCCTCTATTGGTACTTCTCCAGTGATGGACATTCTCAGTCCTCTATTGGTACTTCTCCAGTGATGGACATTCTCAGTCCTCTATTGGTACTTCTCCAGTGATGGACATTCTCAGTCCTCTATTGGTACTTCTCCAGTGATTGACATTCTCAGTCCTCTATTGGTACTTCTCCAGTGATGGATATTCTCTCTCTTTTATTGGTGTTGCTCCAGTGATGGACATTCTTCATTCTCTATTGGTACTTCTCCAGTGATGGACATTCTCAGTCCTCTATTGGTACTTCTCCAGTGATTGACATTCTCAGTCCTCTATTGGTACTTCTCCAATGATGGACATTCTCAGTCCTCTATTGGTACTTCTCCAGTGATTGACATTCTCAGTCCTCTATTGGTACTTCTCCAGTGATGGATATTCTCTCTCTTTTATTGGTGTTGCTCCAGTGATGGACATTCTTCATTCTCTATTGGTACTTCTCCAGTGATGGACATTCTCACTCTTTTATTGGTGTTGCTCCAGTGATGGACAGTATCTGCCCTCTATTGATGCTACTCCAATCATGGACATTCTCAATCCTCTATTGATGCTGCTCCAGTAATGAACATTCTCCATCCTCTATTGATGCTGCTCCAGTGATGGACATTCTCCATCCTCTATCAGTGCTGCTCCAGTGATGGACATTCTCCATCCTCTATCAGTGCTGCTCCAGTGATGGACATTCTCCATCCTCTGTCAGTGCTGCTGAAGCACAGGTTATGCAAAGCCATGCATCAGACTGGTGTTAACTCTCAGCATTACAGAAATTCTTTTTTTTTTTTTTTACAGGTATCAACTTTTGGACTTTTTTATACTTCGGAATTTGTTTTGTTCTCTTACACTTTAGAAATGTGAACCCTCCGGCAGTTATTGAGCTCGGAGAATTCTTCTGCTTTGTGTAGTGCAGTGAAGATCGGCATTCTTTTATAAGTCAAGTAGAGGTTACAAGGGACGGCCAGATAAGAGGAGAGTGGATATTACCCAGAATCGCAGATTTCACAGCGAGGAACAACAAACAACATAAAGTGCTTCTCAGGGCAATGTGGACAAAGTGAGGGAAATGTTAGTCTGCCCCCTCCCCCACTCCCCAGGTGACATTCACTTTCTTTGTCCTGGCAACTATTATCAATGAGACAGGAAGTGATCGGAATTTAAAAATGTTACAATTGTCGTTAAATTAGGAAGTGAAACCAAAATTCCAATGACTTCAGAACGATCGCTTCTCACTTCCTGTTGTGTATCACCGGACAGGAAATAAAGGGAAATCTCCCCATGGATTTTAACCTCTTCACTGCCAGAAATTTATTTCTGTTTCTTTTGCACACACCTTAAAGTGACACTAAATCTTCGACCCCCCTAAAATAACAAACATGTCTATACTTACCTTACCTGATTTTGCACAGAGCAGCCCTGATCCTCTCTTTTTTGTGTCCCTGCCGGCGCTCCTGACTCCTCCCCCTAGAGCAGTGCCCCCAGGGAAAACCACTTCCCCTGGGGGCCCCGCTGCATGCTTGTCTCCAGGCTGCTGCCCTATGCAGCTTAAAAACATGGGAAGCACAGTGGCTAAATGGTTAGCACTTCCACCTGGCAGTACTAGGGTCGGCGGTTCGAATCCCAATTAATGCAAATCTACATTTTTTGAACGCATTTACAAATATATGTAAAATGACTTTTTTATATGTTAAAAAAAATCTGAAGAATATATTTAAATAAAATATATTTTTAAAAATAAATCTCAATTTAACATATACTTTTACATATATTCGTAAATTCATTCTAAAAATGTAGATTTGTATTTTTAAAGACATACAGTATATTTGAAAGTTATTTTTAAAAATATATTTTTTATATTTTGTAATAAAAACGCATTTCAACATACAGTGTGTGTATGTATGTGTATATATATATATATATATATATATATATATATATATATATATATTAAAATATATTTTGAAATATACTGAATATGGCCAAAATTGTAGTATTTCAAATATATTTTTCTTCCATATGGGTTCAATTTAATAACATGATGAATGATACATTTTAATTTGGATTCATTCTTTTTATTGGGATGAGAGCGGCATGGTAGTCTTTGACTCTTCGATATCAGCCGATTCTTTTTGCGTTCACATTTTTCATTGTTACAAAAGTGCGCTATATATAAAATAGAAACATATTTTGCAAAAAACACAGGAAGGTATAAAAGTGAAGTAAGATGATTCCTAAATATTGTGTTTGGGTTGGATGGAGGCGAATCCATCAGATCTCCCAATCATAATGTAACGAATGAATCCAAAATGAATTGCGTTCCATTCATTGCTTTCGGATTAATGTAATTCCAGTCGATATCGTCCAATCAGCTAATTCTATTTCTCTTTGTGGGTTGGACTAGCAGGGATGAGTGATGAACTAAACGTAAGGAATGTAGCCAATCTTCTGAAATAACTTCCAAAAATACAAATCGATTCAAAACAACCAAAATATACTCTCCCGAAATAACGTATGGTTCCGAAAAGAAATCAAATCAAACGATTGTGACGAAACAAAATGATTTACTTAACGAATGAAACTGAAACGAAACAAATTTTTCCATTGTGCGTATCTCTAGTCCAAAGACTACTACGGAAGGTAGGTATCAGTGGGAGGGTGGTGATAGGGGTCCTTAAAAGAGAACCTGTCACTCTGCCTTTATTGGGGATTGGATCTAGACATGCACACACCCGAATCTTTTGTTTAGTTTTGCTTCGGATGCATTCGTTCATTGAAGAATTTTGTTTTGTCGTCTTCATTATGTTGATGGACGTTCTCTGTCCTCTATTGGTACTTCTCCAGTGATGGACATTCTCTGTCCTCTATTGGTACTTCTCCAGTGATGGATGTCCTCTCCTTCTATTGTTACTTCTCCAGTGATGGACAGTCTCCATCCTCTATTGGTGCTGCTCCAGGGATGGATGTCCTCAGTCCTCTAATGGTACTTCTCCAGTGATGGACAGTCTCCATCCTCTATTGGTACTGATCCAGTGATGGACGTTCTCTGTCCTCTATTTGTACTTCTCCAGTAATGGATGTCCTCCGTCCTCTATTGGTACTTCCCCAGTGATGGACAATCTCCATCCTCTATTGGTGCTGCTCCAGTGATGGATTTTCTCTGTCTTCTATTGTACTTCTCCAGTGATGGATGTCCTCCATCCTCTATTGTACTTCTCCAGTGATGGACATTATGGGGTTTATTTACTAAAGCTGGAGAGTCCAAAATCAGACTCCCTTCTGCATAGAAACCAATCAGCTTCTAACCTCAGCTTGTTCAATGAAGCTTTGGCAATGAAACCTGGAAGCTGATTGGTTTCTATGCAGAAGGGAGTCTGATTTTGGACTCTCCAGCTTTAGTAAATAAACCCCTATCTGTCTTTTATTGGTGCTGCTCCAGTCATGGACAGTCTCCATCCTCTTATTGGTGCTGCTCCAGTGATGGACGTTCTCTGTCCTCTATTGGTACTTCTCCAGTGATGGACGTTCTCTGTCCTCTATTGGTACTTCTCCAGTGATGGACGTTCTCTGTCCCCTATTGGTACTTCTCCAGTGATGGATGTCCTCCGTCCTCTATTGGTACTTCTTCAGTGATGGACGTTCTCTGTCCTCTATTGCTACTTCTCCAGTGATGGATTTCCTCCGTCCTCTATTGGTATTTCTCCAATGATGGACGTTCTCTGTCCTCTATTGATACTTCTCCAGTGATGGATGTCCTCTGTCTTTTATTGGTGCTTCTCCAGTGATGGACAGTCTCCATCCTCTGTTGGTGCTGCTCCAGTGATGGACGTTCTCTGTCCTCTATTGGTGCTTCTCCAGTGATGGATGTCCTCTATTGGTACTTCTCCAGTGATGGACAGTCTCCATCCTCTATTGGTACTTCTCCAGTGATGGACAGTCTCCATCCTCTATTGGTACTTCTCCAGTGATGGACAGTCTCCATCCTCTATTGGTACTTCTCCAGTGATGGACAGTCTCCATCCTCTATTGGTGCTGCTCCAGTGATGGATGTCCTCCGTCCTCTATTGGTGCTTCTCCAGTGATGGACAGTCTCCATCCTCTATTGGTACTTCTCCAGTGATGGACAGTCTCCATCCTCTATTGGTACTTCTCCAGTGATGGACAGTCTCCATCCTCTATTGGTACTTCTCCAGTGATGGACAGTCTCCATCCTCTATTGGTGCTGCTCCAGTGATGGACAGTCTCCATCCTCTATAGGTACTTTTCCAGTGCTGGACATTTTCAGTCCTTCACTTGAACCAATTTGTCTTCGTTTTGCCTATTTGTTGTTCTGGGTGGATTTGAAAAATATTGCAGTTTTTCTGTGAGATTGAAATTTTCGTTTCATTTTGCATACATTTTTTTCATTGAAGAATTTCGTTTCTTCGTATTTGTTATATTGCACTGATTCGTTTACGGAATTCGTTCTGTATATTCATTGGCCTGGACGGATTTGAAAAATTTGACAGTTTTATCCGGAAGATTGCTATATATTTGATTATCAAATCAAATGGATTCGGATCAGAAGGACTCGATGTTTATGGACACTTCTTCAACTCACCGAGAGAAATGGCATGAGCTGATTGGACAATATCGACTGGCGCCACGTGGATCTGAATTAACGAATGGAACAAAACTCGGATCCTATCTGAATCTGAATGAGCAAACTAATTTGAAAATTGAGTTCGTTTTCCCATGGGCCCCAACTACTATCGCATCATGTGACATCATCCGAATGAAATAAATGCATTTGTTAATTTTGTTATAACTTGTTATGGATTTGTTGACATTTATTATGTCCATTCAGATATTCATATCCAGTCATGGCTAAAATTATTGCCCCCCCTTCCCCTCGCATTTCAATCAGATAATGGACAAAATTATTGGCACCCTCAATGTAATATTTGCTAGCACACCCTTTTGAAAAAATACTTGAAATCAATGGCTTCCTGGAACCATCAATGAGTTTCTTCCACCTCTCTACTGGAATTTTGGATCGCTCTTCTTCCACCAACTGCTCCGGGTCTCTCGGATTGGAAGGGTTCCTTTCCCCAACTGCTGGTCTGAGATCTCTCCACAGGAGCTCTATGGGATGGAGATCTGGACTCATTGCTGGCCAGTTCAGTCCTCTCCAGCGCTTTGCCTGACACCATTTCTGGGGGCTTTTTGACATGTGCTTTGTGTCATTGTCCTGTTGGAAGACCCATGACTTATGATGGAGACCCAAATTTCTGACACCGGGCCCTACATTGCACCCCAGAATTTTTTGGTAATCTTCAGATTTCATAATGCCATGCACACGACCAAGACATCCAGTGCCTGAAGCAGCAAAGCAAGGATTTTGGCTTCCTCAGGTAAGTTTTGGCAAACTTCAGTCTGGCTTCCAATATGTTTCTGTGTCAGCAGTGGGGTCATCCTGGGTCTCCCACCATATTTCTGTGTCAGCAGTGGGGTCCTCCTGGGTCTCCCACCATATTTCTGTGTCAGCAGTGGGGTCCTCCTGGGTCTCCCACCATATTACTGTGCCAGCAGTGGGGTCCTCCTGGGTCTCCTCCCATATTTCTGTGCCAGCGGTGGGGTCCTCCTGGGTCTCCTCCCATATTTCTGTGTCAGCAGTGGGGTCCTCCTGGGTCTCCTACCATATTGCTGTGTCAGCAGTGGGGTCCTCCTGGGTCTCCTACCATATTGCTCTGTCAACAGTGGGGTCCTCCTGGGTCTCATACCATATTTCTGTGTCAGCGGTGGGGTCCTCCTGGGTCTCCTACCATAGCGCCCCTTTTCATTCAGATGGCCTCATATAGTGTGAGCTGCCAAAGTTGCACCCTGTGCCTGAAGGTCAGCTTGACTTTGTCTGGAAGTCGATCGAGGTTCTTTATCCACCATTCCAACAATCCTTTGTTGCAATAAATTTTTCTCTTTCGTCCACATCCAGGGAGATTAGCTACAGTGCCCTGGGCTGTAAACGTCTTGACAATGTTGTGCACAGTGGACACAGGAACATTAAGATCTCTACAGATGGATTTGTCACCTTGAGACTGTCTATGCTTTTCCACCATTTTTGTTCTCTAATCCTCAGACAATTCTTTGCGGCTCTTTCTCTCCTCCGTGCTCCATGTAGCACACAGAGACACCCAACAGGAAAGTGGAGGCCATTTTTCACCATTGTACCCGGTTGTTGGTGTGATTTCTATATTGTCAGCACCTGGCCATGAATACGGGGGAGTTCAATGGCTAATTACAGGAGCGTCACAAAATCAATTACAATTTTGAGAAGGTGCCACTAATTTTGTCCATTTTGGGGGTTTTGCATGGAATGTGTCAGATTTGGCTTTTTGTTTTTCTACTTTTTAGAGTCATACCAATACAAACAAAAGGAATAAACATGAAAATGCCGAAACATTTGTAATTGCAGACATTTTCTGGGTGAAGTGGTGCATTATCTGACAGAAATCCAGGGGGGGGGGGCAAGATTTTTGGCCGTGACTATACATTCAAATCTGAAAAATGAATCTAAATGAACCGAAACATACATGCTGATTCCTGACTCGAGCTGCCTGGCTTCGTTGCACACTGCTGCCTCGATATAAACATGCATGCTTGGACGATGAACTGATGCATATTTATTCATTTGTCAGACAGAAAGGAAAAAAAATGGAGAGGTTTGGTTGAGCCACGCTGATATTTATTGGTCACACAATTCAGTAATGTGGATGTAGACATTTTCGGAACCAAAAATGAAAGCTCTCCGGATAACTACATATTTTTCAGTAATAACCCCGAAGTCGCTGGCCTCAGCAGAAAGAGGAAAAGAGAAGCTCAACGTATCCGTAAGCCGTTTACTCGGTGTAAACCCTCCTGATGAAAACTTGTATATTATCTCTGCTGCCACGCGGGCGGCACTGAGCGCCATTTCTTCTCATGTAAAAGGCCGGGAACACGTTTCCCATCGTTGGCTGACACCTCAAACGTTTCCAATGAAATGGAATTCTTATTTTAGAAAACGTGAGCGGTGCAGCTGGCCTGAGCCGGGAGAGATGTGAGGGAGAAGATTAGGCCAGAGCCTGTTCACGAGGCTGTCAGATCCATCTCTCTGTATAGTACCGGCTCCAGCAGATGGAGGCCGGCAGACTGAAGGCCGGGAAACTCACAGCATAGAAACCTGAGATGTGTACTGACACCAATATACAAACACGGCACGCAGTGAGGGTACAACAAACCACACGGCTCCTATGGGGCCTGGGGTGGGAAGGGGCCCCATGTGGGAGGTTGTTAAAGAAAAGCTAAACTGCGAAGTTTGCAATATAGAGGAGACAAAGTCAGGATCTTCTCTAGTCACAGACCCCCCCCCCCTCAGTGCTGGAAGAAGGATTTGTTCAACTGTCTTTGTATGTGCGTCCAATAAAAGGGAAATCTGCACTCACCGGCCACTTTATGAGGTTCACCTCGCTAGTCTCGGGTTGGACCCCCTTTCACCTTCATTCTTCGTGGCAAAGATCCAACAAGGTGTTGGAAACGTTCCTCAGAGGTTTTGCTCCATATTGACATGATAGCATCACACAGTTGCTGCAGATTTGTTGGCTGCACATCCATGATGGGAATCTCCCGTTCCACCACATCCCAAAGGTGCTCTAATGGATGGAGATCTGGTGACTTTGGAGGCCATTGGAGTCCAGTGACCTCATTGTCATGTTCATGGTGACATGGTGCATTATCCTGCTGGAAGGAGCCATCAGAAGATGGGGACACTGGAGTCATAAAGGGATGGACATGGTCAGCAGCAATACTCAGGCAGGACATGTTGTTTACACAATGCTCAACTGGAACTAAGGGGCCTAAAGTATGCCAAGAAAATCTCCTCCCACATCATGACATCACCACCACCAGCCTAAACCGTTGAAACAAGTCAGGATGGATTCACCACACCATGACACCACCACCAGCCTAAACCGTTGAAACAAGTCAGGATGGATCCACCACACCATGATACCACCATTACCAGCCTGAACCGTTGATATAAGTCAGGATGGAATCATGCTATCATGTTGTTTATGCCAAAGGTGCTCTATTGGATAGAAATCTGGTGACTGTGGAGGCCATTGGAGTACAGTGATGTGATTGTTATGTTCAAGAAACCAGTGTGAGATGATTTGAGCTTTGTGATATGGAGCATTATCCTGCTGGAAGGAGCCATCAGAAGATGGGGACACTGGAGTCATAAAGGGATGGACATGGTCAGCAACAATACTCAGGTAGGCCGTAGTGTTTTTATGATGCTCAGTTAGAACTTAGAGGCCCCAAGTGTGCCAAGAAAATCTCCCCCACACCATAACACCACCACCAGACTGAACTGTTGATACAAGACAGGATGGATCCACCACACCATGACACCACCACCACCAGCCTGAACCATTGATACAAGACAGGATGGATCCATGCTTTCGTGTTGTTTATGCCATAGGTGCTCTATTGGATGGAGATCTGGTGACTGGAGGCCATTGGAGTCCAGTGACCTCATTGTCATGTTCAAGGAACCAGTTGGAGATGATTTGAGCTTTGTGACATGGTGCAATATCCTGCTGGAAGGTACCATCAGAAGATGGGGACACTGGAGTCATAAAGGGGTGGACATGGTCAGCAACAATACTCAGGTAGGCTGTAGTGTTTACACGATGCTCAATTGGAACTAAGGGGCCAAAAGTATGCCAAGAAAATCTCCTCCCACACCATGACACCACCACCACCAGCCTGAACCGTTGATACAAGGCAGGATGGATCCACCACACCATGACACCACCACCACCAGCCTGAACTATTGATACAAGGCAGGATGGATCCATGCTTTCATGTTTACGCCAAATTCTGACCCTACCATCTGAATGTTGCAGCTGAAATCCAGACTCATCAGACCCGGCAACATTTTTCCAATCTTCTATTGTCCAATTTTGGTGATCCTGTGTGAATTGTAGCCTCTGTTTCCGGTTCTTAGCTGACAGGAGTGGCACCCGGTGTGGTCTTCTGCTGCTGTCGCCCATCTGCTTCATGGTTGGATGTGCTGTGTGTTCAGAGATGGTATTCTGCATACCTTGGTTGTAACGAGTGTTTATTTGAGTTACTGATTCCTTTCTATCATCTGGAACCAGTCTGCCCATTCTCCTCTGACCTCTGACATCAACAAGGCATTTCCTTCATACAACTGCCGCTCACTGGATATTTTCTAATTTTCGGACCATTCTCTGTAACCCTTGAGATGGTTGTGCGGGAAAATCCCAGGAGATCAGCAGTTTATAAATACTCAGACCAGCCCTTCTGGCAACAACCATTCCATGGGCAAAGTCACTTGAATCCCCTTTCTTCCCCATTCTGATGCTCGGTTTGAACTTCAGCAAGTCATCTTCACCATGTCTAGATGCCTAAAGGCATTAAGTTGCTGCCATGTGATTGGCTGATTAGCAATTTGTGTTACCAAGCAATTGAACAGGTGGACCTAATAAACATTCATTTGTACAGCAAAAACAGGTTCTTATTTGAGTTTTTGGACAAAGTAGGGCAGTGTTTCTCAACCAGGGTACCACAGCATGGGGTGATGTCTAGGTTCTGCTGGGGTACCGTGAGCAAGGGACCCAGTTTGCCCTGGATCAGTGTCATGAGTTGTCATGGTGAGTGTAGGCTGGCAACCAGCACTGTAACAACCAATGATGCTCTGGGGTCTGGTGCGTGGCATCATTCATTACTGTGGTGTTGGCACACCATGGTGACACATGACTCTAATCCAGGGTAGATGGAAATCTGCCTCCTTCACACCTCCTCCACCTCCCACCCTCTGTCATGCTGCTGAAGACAAAACGTAGGGCTCTGATGTGAAAAGGGGACAGTGTGATTGGGGTGACTGTAATTGGTAAGGGGGGGGGGGGGGGCTCTGTGATGGGATTCTGATACAATTGGGGGCTCAAGTATAGGATGCCTCTGATGTGATGGGGCGCTCCCATGTATAGGAGGGACCTCTTATGTGATGGGGGAATTCTGATGTATAGATGATGGGGGGGCTTGCATGTATAGGGGGCCCTCTTTTGTATAGGGTGACTCTGTGATGGGAGGGTTCCCATAAATGCTGGTCCTCTGATGTATAGAGGGGACCTCTGACATGATGGTGGGACCTTTGATGTGAAGGGGGGCTTCTGATGGGATGGAGGTACCTCTGATGTATAGGTGACCACTGATGTGATGGGGGAACTCTGATGTGAAGGGGGGTTTTTGATGTGAAGAAGGGACTCTCATATGAAGGGGGCTATGATGTAATGGGGGGACCTCTGATGTGATGGGGGGACATTTGATGTGATGGAAGGACTTCTGATGTGAAGGGGGGCTGCTGATGTGAAGTCAATTCCATCAAGACGGTTGTGACATTCTTCCTGGGCTCATGTTCCCCATTAATAGGTAACATTTATGTTTTATACATGTAGACTGGGGGGGGGGGGGGTCTCCAGATCCTTTTAAAAGATGCCACAGCTGAAAAAAGGTTGGACAACACTGTACTAAGCTACGTGGTCATCACTATAAGGTGGGGAGACCCCCATAGGGGTACCTTTGGGAGAGGATCTTCTGACTACAGCCGGACATCTTCTCATCACTTCTCTTGGACTGCTGGTTCATACTATCACAGGGATTGGCCTATGCTTATTTTCTGGACTTGGTCTGCTTAGCTTGATGGGGGAACCTGTGGTATGATGAGGGATATTTGATGTGATGGGGGGACCTCTGGCATGGTGGGGGATCTTTGATGTGATGGGAGGACCTCTGACATGGTGAAGGATCTTTGATGTGATGGGAGGACCTCTGACATGGTGGGGGATCTTTGATGTGATGGGGGGACCTCTGACATGGTGAAGGATCTTTTATGTGATGGGGGGACCTCTGACATGGTGAGGGATCTTTGATGTGATGGGGGGACCTCTAACATGGTGAGGGATCTTTGATGTGATGGGAGGACCTCTGACATGGTGAGGGATCTTTTGATGTGATGGGGGGGCCTCTGACATAGTGAAAGATGTTTGATGTGATGGAGGGATCTCTGACATGGTGGGGGATCTTTGATGTGATGGGACGACCTCTGACATGCTGAGGGATCTTTGATATGATGACAGGACCTCTGACATGGTGTGGGATCTTAGATGTGATGGGGGGACCTCTGACATGGTGAATAATCTTTGATGTGATGAAAGAACCTCTGACATGGCGAAGGATCTTTGTTGTGATGGGAGAACCTCTGGCATGGTAAGAGATCTTTGATGTGATGGGGGGGACCTCTGACATGGTGAAGGATCTTTGATGTGATGGGGGGACCTCTGACATGGTGAGGGATCTTTGATGTGATGGAAGGACTTCTGACATGGTAGGAGATCTTTGATGTGATGGGGGGACCTCTGACATGGTGAAGGATCTTTGATGTGATGGGAGGACCTCTGACATGGTAGGAGATCTTTGATGTGATGGGGGGACCTCTGACGTGGTGAATAATCTCTGATGTGATGGAAGGACCTCTGACATGGTGAAGCATCTTTGTTGTGATGGGAGAACCTCTGGCATGGTGAGAGATCTTTGATGTGATGGGGGGAACCTCTGACATGGTGAAGAATCTTTGATGTGATGGGGGGGACCTCTGACATGGTGAAGAATCTTTGATGTGATGGGAGGACCTCTGACATGGTGAAGAATCTTTGATGTGATGGGGGGACCTCTAACATGGTGAGGGATCTTTGATGTGATGGGAGGACCTCTGACTTGGTGAGGGATCTTTTGATGTGATGGGGGGGCCTCTGACATAGTGAAAGATGTTTGATGTGATGGAGGGATCTCTGACATGCTGGGGGATCTTTGATGTGATGGGACGACCTCTGACATGGTGGGGAATCTTTGATGTGATGAGAGGACCTCTGACATGGTGAAGGATCTTAGATGTGATGGGGGGACCTCTGACATGGTGAGGGATCTTTGATGTGATGGAAGGACCTCTGACATGGTAGGAGATCTTTGATGTAATGGGGGGACCTCTGACATGGTGAATAATCTTTGATGTGATGGAAGGACCTCTGACATGGCAAAGGATCTTTGTTGTGATGGGGGGGGACCTCTGACATGGTGAAGGATCTTTGTTGTGATGGGACGACCTCTGACATGGTGAAGGATCTTTGATGTGATGGGACGACCTCTGACATGGTGAAGGATCTTTGATGTGATGGGAGGACCTCTGACTTGGTGAAGGATCTTTGATGTGATGGGGGGACCTCTGACTTGGTGAGGGATCTTTTGATGTGATGGGAGGGCCTCTGACATAGTGAAAGATGTTTGATGTGATGGAGGGATCTCTGACATGGTGGGGGATCTTTGATGTGATGGGACGACCTCTGACATGCTGAGGGATCTTTGATATGATGACAGGACCTGTGACATGGTGAGGGATCTTTGATGTGATGGAGGGATCTCTGACATGGTGGGGGATTGTTGATGTGATGGGATGACCTCTAACATGGTGGGGGATCTTTGATGTGATGAGAGGACCTTTGACATGGCAAAGGATCTTTGCTGTGATGGGGGGGACCTCTGACATGGTGAAGGATCTTTGATTTGATGGGATGACCTCTGACATGGTGAAGGATCTTTGATGTGATGGGACGACCTCTGACATGGTGAGGGATCTTTGATGTGATGGGAGGACCTCTGACATGGTGAAGGATCTTTGATGTGATGGGGGGACCTGTGACATGGTAGGAGATCTTTGATGTGATGGGGGGACCTCTGACATGGTGAATAATCTCTGATGTGATGGAAGGACCTCTGACATGGTGAAGGATCTTTGATGTGATGGGGGGGCCTCTGACATGGTGAGGGATCTTTGATGTGATGGGGGGACCTCTGACATGGTAGGAGATCTCTGATGTGATGGAAGGACCTCTGACATGGCGAAGGATCTTTGTTGTGATGGGAGAACCTCTGGCATGGTGAGAGATCTTTGATGTGATGGGGGGAACCTCTGACATGGTGAAGAATCTTTGATGTGATGGGGGGGACCTCTGACATGGTGAAGAATCTTTGATGTGATGGGGGGGACCTCTGACATGGTGAAGAATCTTTGATGTGTTGGAAGGACCTCTGACACGGCGAAGGATCTTTGATGTCATGGAAGAACCTCTGGCATGGTGAGAGATCTTTGATGTGATGGGGGGGGACCTCGGATGGGTGAAAGACAGGAAGATGTGAGACTGAAGGCAGGAGACTGTGAGGAGGCCCAGTGGGATGAGGCCTATCTGCAGACCTGGAGCTGGAAAGGAGGAAAGCTCAGAGTTTCACTGGCCTCCAGAGCGAGGACCACCTGTACAACAGGGAAGGAGCGGCCCAGCTGATAGGCCTGGTAGCAGCCACCAACCCACACGCTGTACAGGAGAGCATCTGAGTGAGGACCCCTGCACCCCTTGGGCCTACCAGGGAAACCAGATTCACTGCCTATTTGGGACTGTCCACTTTTAATGTAACAGACACCAGATCCCCTGTTCAGGGACACCTCCAGATTGTTGGGTGAAGGAAAAGGAGTTCATCTAGGGTTGGGGGTCTCCAAACTTTCTAAACAAAGGGCCAATTTACTGTCCTCCAGACATTAGGGGGGGCAGACTGTGGCCAGTGGGAGAAGAAAATGTCCTGGAATCAGTGGGAGTAAACAATGCTCCATCATTGGTATCAATGGGAGTCATAATGCCCAATTATTAATATCAATAGTGCCCCATCATTGGTGTCAATGGGAGGAATAGTGCCCCATCATTGGTGTCAGTGAGAGGAATAGTGCCCCATCATTGGTATCAGTGGGAGGAATAGTGCCCCATCATTGGTGTCAGTGGGAGGAATAGTGCCCCATCATTGGTATCAGTGGAAGGAATAGTGCCCCATCATTGGTGTCAGTGGGAGGAATAGTGCCCCATCATTGGTATCAGTGGAAGGAATAGTGCCCCATCATTGGTGTCAGTGGGAGGAATAGTGCCCCATCATTGGTATCAGTGGGAGGAATAGTGACCCATCATTGGTGTCAATGGGAGGAATAGTGCTCCATCATTGGTGTCAGTGAGAGGAATAGTGCCCCATCATTGGTATCAGTGGGAGGAATAGTGCCCCATCATTGGTATCAGTGGGAGGAATAGTGCCCCATCATTGGTGTCAGTAGGAGGAATAGTGCCCCATCATTGGTGTCAGTGGGAGGAATAGTGCCCCATCATTGGTATCAGTGGGGAGGAATAGTGCCCCATCATTGGTGTCAGTGGGGGGAACAGCGTCCCATCATTGATATCAGTGGGAGGCATAGTGCCCCATCATTGGTATCAGTGGGAGGAATAGTGTCCCATCATTGGTGTCAGTGGGAGGAATAGTACCCCATCATTGGTGTCAGTGGGAGGAATAGTGCCCCATCATTGGTCTCAGTGGGGGGAACAGCGTCCCATCATTGATATCAGTGGGAGGAATAGTGCCCCATCATTGGTATCAGTGGGAGGAATAGTGTCCCATCATTGGTGTCAGTGGGAGGAATAGTGCCCCATCATTGGTGTCAGTGGGAGGAATAGTGCCCCATCATTGGTGTCAGTGGGAGGAATAGTGCCCCATCATTGGTGTCAGTGGGGGGAACAGCGTCCCATCATTGATATCAGTGGGAGGCATAGTGCCCCATCATTGGTGTCAGTGGGAGGAATAGTGCCCCATCATTGGTATCAGTGGGAGGAATAGTGCCCCATCATTGGTGTCAGTGGGAGGAATAGTGCCCCATCATTGGTATCAGTGGGAGGAATAGTGCCCCATCATTGGTATCAGTGGGAGGAATAGTGCCCCATCATTGGTGTCAGTGGGAGGAATAGTGCCCCATCATTGGTGTCAGTGGGAGGAATAGTGCCCCATCATTGGTGTCAGTGGGAGGAATAGTGCCCCATCATTGGTGTCAGTGGGAGGAATAGTGCCCCATCATTGGTGTCAGTGGGAGGAATCGTTTCTCATTGTCAGTGGTAGGAACTATGCCACATTGATGCTGACAGTGGGAGGAATAATGCCCTGAGGGCCAGATAAAAGCCTGCAGGGGTTGTGCTACATACACTAATAAACTGAATCAATCTCCGGCTCACACTTTATAATCAGTTACAGCAAACAGTTTCAGGATAAAGGTTTTACATCAATAAATAAAAGCTGATCATTGTAAGCCCCCCTGTTAGTGGTCAATGGTTTGCCTCATCTCTGTAACAGATACATCTGCAGCCGAGCTTGTTCTATTTAAAAAAAAAAAAACAGACTTACTGGCTGGATCACCAAGTGAAAATTAAAGAAAGAAAGTCTAAAAAAGAAAACTAATGCAGCCGTCACATCTAAGAATGGGTAAGCTGCAATATTATTAATGTTTGGTTTTGGGTTTAATATGTCATTAAGCTTTTATTTTTCTGCTGTTTTTTTATTACAACTATTTTTTTTTTACAATTATTTTGTTTCTTTTTTAGTTTGTTTCAGTGTCACATAAGAAGAAAATGGGCAAAACTGAAAATGCTGGGTAGCAGAATCATCATTTTGGTGTTGTTTTAAATAGGATAAATTATAGAATAAAACCGATACTTTTTATTTATTCCAGGTACTTATATAGCGACATCAAATTACGAAGCGTTTTTTTTGTATATTATACATTCACATCAGTCCCCGCCCCCGAGGAGCGCACAGTCTAAGGTCCCTAACTCACATTCATACATACACATACTAGGGACAACTTAAACAGGATCCAATTCACCTACCAACATGTCTTTGGAGTGTGGGAGGAAACTGGAGTACCCAGAGGAAGCCCACACAGGCACAGGGAGAACATGCAAACTCCAGGCAGGTGTTTGGGATAAAAACTGATGACCCCAGTACTGCCAGGCGGAAGTGCTAACCACTCAGCCACTGCGCTGCCTGTTTAAAACGCGAACTGTTCAAACCAGAAAAAAAATACTTTTTATATCTTTTTGTCTAAAGATTCTGTGAAAAGTAAAGTGACTGTATGGATATAGAATAATAAATAATGGATATAGATGAAGACGTTTTGTATGCTTTTTTTCTTTTTTTTTAATTCTTTTCTTTTTTCAGTTTTGTATCACTTTGTCATCTTAGATAATAAAAAAAGTTATCACCAAATATACGGCCCCATGGTAGAAATGTACAAATGATTCTGGTTCACAGAGGTGGAGAGCTGAAGTGCTAAAATCGTTCCTCCTTTTGATCGTGCCTTTCTCCATACAATACCCGCTCCCCTCATGTCGCCTTTTATCTGACTTTTCCTTTTAGGTCTGCTTGACTTTTAAAATAATTCCAATTTTCAATGCATAAAATGACAATTACCAGCTGTGAGAATGCATCGGCTCCTGTGTACAATGACACTTGCAGAGAGTCTACGGTTGTCACCGAGTAAATACAATGTAACCATGTTTTGTCGCATTGTATTTACTATTTTATTCTTATGTAGGTCTGACCTCTGATCTGATCTTAGCTGAAGTAGTACAATTGTTCCTCGCTTTGAACGACGTGCCTTTTTCATATAATAACCGCTCCCCTTATGTCGCCTTTTATCTGACTTTTCCTTTTAGGTCTGCTTGACTTTAAAATAATCCCTACTTTTTAAAGTATAATAGTACAGATAAAAAACAAAAAAAACGCCCACAAAAATCAGCAATTACCAGCTGTGCCAATGCGGCGGTTCCTGTGTACAATGACACCTGCAGAGAGTCTATGGTTGTCACCGAGTAAATACAATGTAACCATGTTTTGTCGCATTGTATTTTGTATTTGATTGTCGGTGTGACCTCTGATCTCCATATGACATGACTTGCAGAGCCCCGAGCTGAGACGGTTAAATGATTCTGACTTTGACATCTTCCATACAATACCCGCTCCCCTTATGTCGCCTTTTATCTGACTTTTCCTTTTAGGTCTGATTTTTGTTTAAAAGAATTCAAATTTTTCATGTATAACAGCGCAGCTAAAGAAAAAAAACCCCCAAAAAAATGACAATTACCAGCTGTGAGAATGCGCGGCTCCTGTGTACGACACTTGCAGAGAGTCTACGGTTGTCACCGAGTAAATACAATGTAACCCTGTTTTGTCTCATTGTATTTACTATTGTATTTTTATGTAGGTCTGACCTCTGATCTGATCTTAGCTGAAGTGATAAAATCGTTCCTTGCTTTGATCGTGCCTTTTTCCATATAATAACTGCTCCCCTTATGTCGCCTTTTATCTGACGTTTCCTTTTAGGTCTGATTTTTGTTTAAAAGAATTCAAATTTTTCATGTATAACAGCGCAGCTAAAGAAAAAAAAACCCAAAAAAATGACAATTACCAGCTGTGAGAATGCGCGGCTCCTGTGTACAATGACACTTGCAGAGAGTCTACGGTTGTCACCGAGTAAATACAATGTAACCATGTTTTGTCGCATTGTATTTACTATTTTATTCTTATGTAGGTCTGACCTCTGATCTTAGCTGAAGTGATAAAATCGTTCCTCGCTTTGATCGTGCCTTTTTACATATAATAACTGCTCCCCTTATGTCGCCTTTTATCTGACTTTTTCTTTTAGGTCTGCTTGACTTTTAAAATAATCCCACTTTTTAAAGTATATTAGTGCAGATAAAAAAAAACAGCAATTACCAGCTGTGCTAATGCAGCGGCTCCTGTGTACAATGACACTTGCAGAGAGTCTACGGTTGTCACCAGGTAAATACAATGTAACCATGTTTTGTCTCACCGTATTTACTATTTATTCTTTTGTCTCATTGTATTTTGTATTTGATTGTCGGTGGGACCTCTGATCTCCATATGACATGACTTGCAGAGCCCCGAGCAGAGATGGTGAAATGGTTCTGACTTTGACATCTTCCATATAATAACCGATCCCCTTATGTCGCCTTTTATCTGACTTTTCCTTTTAGGTCTGCTTGACATTTAAAATAATTCCAATTTTTCATGTATAACAGCACAGCTAGAAACCCCCCCCCCCCCCAAAAAAAAATGACAATTACCAGCTGTGAGAATGCGTTGGCTCCTGTGTACAATGACACTTGCAGAGAGTCTACGGTTGTCACCGAGTAAGTACAATGTAACCATGTTTTGTCGCATTGTATTTACTATTTTATTCCTATGTAGGTCTGACCTCTGATCTGATCTTAGCTGAAGTGATAAATGTAAAAATGATTCTAGTTCATAGAGGTGGAGAGCTGAAGTGGTAAAATCGTTCCTCGCTTTGAGCGTACCTTTTTCCATATAATAACCGCTCGCCTTATGTCGCCTTTTATCTGACTTTTCCTTTTAGGTCTGCTTGACTTTTAAATAATCCCACTTTTTAAAGTATAATAGTACAGATAAAAAAAACAAAAGGAAAACAAAAAACAGCAATTATCAGCTGTGCCAATGCAGCGGTTCCTGTGTACAATGACCCCTGCAGAGAACCTATGGTTGTCACCGAGTAAATACAATGTAACCATGTTTTGTTGCATTGTATTTACTATTTTATTTTTATGTAGGTCTGACCTCTGATCTGATCTTAGCTGAAGTAGTAAAATTGTTCTTCGCTTTGAACGACGTGCCTTTTTCATATAATAACCGCTCGCCTTATGTCGCCTTTTATCTGACTTTTCCTTTTAGGTCTGCTTAACTTTAAAATAATCCCACTTTTTAAAGTATAATAGTACAGATAAAAAACAAAAACCCCCCCACAAAAATCAGAAATTACCAGCTGTGCCAATGCGACGGTTCCTGTGTACAATGACACCTGCAGAGAGTCTATGGTTGTCACCGAGTAAATACAATGTAACCATGTTTTGTCGCATTGTATTTACTATTGTATTTTTATGTAGGTCTGATCTTAGCTGAAGTGATAAAATCGTTCCTCGCTTTGATCGTGCCTTTTTCCATATAATAACTGCTCCCCTTATGTCGCCTTTTATCTGACTTTTTCTTTTAGGTCTGCTTGACATTTAAAATAATCCCACTTTTTAAAGTATATTAGTGCAGATAAAAAAAAACAGCAATTACCAGCTGTGCTAATGCAGCGGCTCCTGTGTACAATGACACTTGCAGAGAGTCTACGGTTGTCACCAGGTAAATACAAGGTAACCATGTTTTGTCTCACCGTATTTACTATTTATTCTTTTGTCTCATTGTATTTTGTATTTGATTGTCGGTGTGACCTCTGATCTCCATATGACATGACTTGCAGAGCCCCGAGCAGAGATGGTGAAATGGTTCTGACTTTGACATCTTCCATATAATAACCGATCCCCTTATGTCGCCTTTTATCTGACTTTTCCTTTTAGGTCTGCTTGACATTTAAAATAATTCCAATTTTTCATGTATAACAGCACAGCTAGAAACCCCCCCCCCCCCAAAAAAAATGACAATTACCAGCTGTGAGAATGCAGCGGCTCCTGTGTACAATGACACTTGCAGAGAGTCTACGGTTGTCACCGAGTAAATACAATGTAACCATGTTTTGTCGCATTGTATTTACTATTTTATTCCTATGTAGGTCTGACCTCTGATCTGATCTTAGCTGAAGTGATAAATGTAAAAATGATTCTAGTTCATAGAGGTGGAGAGCTGAAGTGGTAAAATCATTCCTCGCTTTGAGCGTACCTTTTTCCATATAATAACCGCTCGCCTTATGTCGCCTTTTATCTGACTTTTCTTTTTAGGTCTGCTTGACTTTTAAAATAATCCCACTTTTTAAAGTATAATAGTACAGATAAAAAACAAAACATAAAAAAGGCAATTATCAGCTGTGCCAATGCAGGTGCTCCTGTGTACAATGACACTTGCAGAGAGTCTACGGTTGTCACCGAGTAAATACAATGTAACCATGGTTTGTCGCATTGTATTTACTATTTTATTTTTATGTAGGTCTGACCTCTGATCTTAGCAGAAGTGGTAAAATCGTTCCTCGCTTTGATCGTGCCTTTTTTCATATAATAACCGCTCCCCTTATGTCGCCTTTTATCTGACTTTTCCTTTTAGGTCTGCTTGACTTTTAAATAATCCCACTTTTTAAAGTATAATAGTACAGATAAAAAAAACAAAAGGAAAACAAAAAACAGCAATTATCAGCTGTGCCAATGCAGCGGCTCCTGTGTACAATGACCCCTGCAGAGAACCTATGGTTGTCACCGAGTAAATACAATGTAACCATGTTTTGTCGCATTGTATTTACTATTTTATTTTTATGTAGGTCTGACCTCTGATCTGATCTTAGCTGAAGTAGTAAAATTGTTCTTCGCTTTGAACGACGTGCCTTTTTCATATAATAACCGCTCGCCTTATGTCGCCTTTTATCTGACTTTTCCTTTTAGGTCTGCTTAACTTTAAAATAATCCCACTTTTTAAAGTATAATAGTACAGATAAAAAACAAAAAAAAACCCCACAAAAATCAGCAATTACCAGCTGTGCCAATGCGACAGTTCCTGTGTACAATGACACCTGCAGAGAGTCTATGGTTGTCACCGAGTAAATACAATGTAACCATGTTTTGTCGCATTGTATTTTGTATTTGATTGTCGGTGTGACCTCTGATCTCCATAAGACATGACTTGCAGAGCCCCGAGCTGAGACGGTTAAATGATTCTGACTTTGACATCTTTCATACAATCCCCTTATGTCGCCTTTTATCTGACTTTTCCTTTTAGCTCTGCTTGACATTTAAAATAATTCCAATTTTTCATGTATAACAGCACAGCTAAAAAAAAAACCCCCAAAAATGACAATTACCAGCTGTGAGAATGCAGTGGCTCCTGTGTACAATGACACTTGCAGAGAGTCTACGGTTTTCACCAAGTAAATACAATGTAACCATGTTTTGTCGCATTGTATTTACTATTTTATTCTTATGTAGGTCTGACCTCTGATCTGATCTTAGCTGAAGTGATAAATGTAAAAATGATTCTGGTTCATAGAGGTGGAGAGCTGAAGTGGTAAAATCGTTCCTCATGTTGAACGTACCTTTTTCCACATAATAAGCGCTCCCCTTATGTCGCCTTTTATCTGACTTTTCCTTTTAGGTCTGCTTGACTTTTAAAACAATCCCTTTTTAAAGTGTAACATCACAGATAAAAAAATAAAAAAACAAAGCAAAATGACAATTACCAGCTGTGAGAATGCGGTGGCTCCTGTGTACAATGATACTTGCAGAGACTCTACAGTTGTCACCAAGTAAATACAATGTAACCATGTTTAGTCGCATTGTATTTTGTATTTGACTGTCGGTGTGACCTCTGATCTCCATATGACATGACTTGCAGAGCCCCGAGCTGAGATGGTGAAATGGTTCTAACTTTGACATCTTCCATATAATACCCGCTCCCCTTATGTCGCCTTTTATCTGACTTTTCCTTTTAGGTCTCCTTGATGTTTTGAAATCTTCCCGATTTCTCTCTATAACAGCACAGCTCTCAGAAGAAGAATTTTGATAGAGAACGGGTTTCTATTTTGGCTCTTCAACACGTTGGTGGCCCCCCCGGCCCCAGGAACGTGGCAGGCGGGATCACGCCACTACGACTATATCTCCAGCTTCAATTGAATTTAAAGCCCAGGTATGTTTCTCTAGTTTTGGACGGAGCGGTGAGGGGTTAGAGGCCAGTACTGGGACTGGAACATGCCAAACTGTGCACCCCCCCCACCCACCCCCAAGATGTACGAGCAGTTTGTGTCAGCAAATATCCCACTCCCCCCCCCCCCAAAAAAAAAAACTGAGCACTGATCTGCATGCTTACCCCCTAAGCACAAATCCGCCCCCCTTGCTGAAATTCCTCCTCCCAGCACAAATCTTTGCCCCCCATCATCCAAATCCCCCCAGCTTTAAATGCCCCCACCCAAAAAACATCACCCCTCCTAGCACAAATCCTCTACCCCTATAATTTCCCCTCCCAGTACACATCTCCCTCCACCCACTGCAAATCCACCCCCCTTGCTGAAATTCTCCCTCCCAGCACAAATCTTTGCCCCCCCCCATCATCCAAATCCCCCCCAGCTTTAAATGCCCCCACCCAAAAAACATCACCCCTCCTAGCACAAATCCTCTACCCCTATAATTTCCCCTCCCAGTACACATCTCCCCTCCACCCATTGCAAATCTGCCCCCCTTGCTGAAATTCTCCCTCCTAGCACAAATATTTGCCACCCCTATCCTCCAAATTCCCCCAGCTTTAAATGCCCCCACCCAAAAAAACATCACCCCTCCTAGCAACAATCCTCTACCCCTATAATTTCCCTTCCCAGTACACATCTCCCCCCCCACTGCAAATCCATCCCCCCTTGCTGAAATTCCTCCTCCCAGAACAAATCTTTGCCCCCCCCATCCTCCAAATCCCCCCCAGCTTTAAATGCCCCCACCCAAAAAACACCAGCCCTCCTAGCACAAATCCTCTACCTCTAAAATTTCCCTTCCCGGTACACATCTCCCCCCACTGAAAATCCACACACCCAGCACAAATCCTCCTCTTCCCCCTCCCAACACAAAACCCCCTTAATCATCATTCTTAGAATACCCCCCCCCCCAAAAAAAAAAAAAAATTCCTCTCCTGGAACAATACTTACCCCCTGCTGCCCCCCAAATTCCTCCTTCCCCCCTTTACAGCTGAAATCCCAGCAAAGAAAAAATATACCTATGGGAGCTCTTTTACATGCCAAAGGATTTGTAATTGTGTCCATCCAGTCCTGGGATTTCCACAGTTCTGCCATACAGCACAGCCAGGTGGATGACCTGACTCTTCTCTGCTGCATTCAGGCAGTACAGCAGGTCACCTCCCTTCCCCCAGCCTGCTGACTGACCAGTGAGGGAGAAGCAGAAGACTGAGGCGTTCTCTCCTCCTATCACCATATTATCACAAGTTCATGCAGCACACCTGATTGGCTCTCAGGTTAGGTTCCCACTATGGCGGGTGGTTATGGTTGTGCGAACATTTGTAACACACCCCATCCCCCCCTGACTGATGGAACGTCAGTGAAGTTCTGATTAGAGGTCCCAAGGATTACATGTCAGACTCTGGCCTGGGGGAGGGGGAGCAAGACTGAAGGTTTCTCCAATACTT
This sequence comes from Staurois parvus, assembly GCF_062004578.1. Taxonomy (NCBI): domain Eukaryota; kingdom Metazoa; phylum Chordata; class Amphibia; order Anura; family Ranidae; genus Staurois; species Staurois parvus. The sequence goes on along the minus strand of NW_028319524.1, from coordinate 283,153 downwards.
CTGTCACCAGATATTATTGTGGGTGGGACCATAAGAAACAGAAAGGAAACCCCGCCCACTTGTAGGAGAAGGTGGGGGCTGAAGTGCTCCTTCCAGAGCAGAACAAAGACTTTTGTAGAAGTACATTTTCAGGAAACTTGGAAGAGATTACGAGACTCACACCACACACACAATTATACACACAATTTGTATCTCAAGAACATAACTATTTTATTAGACATTATATAACATTCTGCATTCTAATATTTTATTTGTAATTTTATTCAATATTATTAGTAAATCCATTTTTGAGTTCATACAAGAGCTGGAAGGACTTTCTATTTTGGACTTTTCTCACCAATATAAGTTAACAAAATAACGAGACAATTCGGTATTTTACAGAAATAATATGAAAGCTCGGGGGATGGGGGCAAGAAATATTATTAGGCCCACGCCTGAGGTGTCAGCTTCTTGGACACACTTGCTGTATGAGCCCCCCCCCCCAGTCTCCTACCTTCAGTGCACTAAGAACAAGGAGCTCCCCACCTTACATTGGTATAGTGACTGGGAACTATCGAGAGAGAGAGCAATGTATTTTCACAGGCTAAATATCGAGAAACCTTTTCTTACAGCAAGGACATCAATCTGCCACAAGCCTGCGGCTGTGTGCTGAGGACCGGAGTCACTCCAGATAGATCCAGAAAGGAGCTGACATCTGAACAGCGGGACCACTGTTGCTGTTTCCCTGGGACTGGTGAGAGGACATGGCTGCCATTAACCTGTTGCTGATAGCAGAGGCTGAACAAATAGGTACAGGCCATCTAACTTCCAGCATATTTACTGCCTGCAGACTTTACTTGGACTGTACTCATGTGCACCACCATAAAGACTGGGCCCCAACACAAGCTGGCTGAAGAACTAGGGCTAAAGACTGCTCACTCGGCTGCTTCACAAGAACATTGCTTATCATCCATAGTAAGAGGGACCTCTTTAGGGAATCTTAAACCTCATTGCTGCCATTTATATAGAGTGCACTCTAAAGTGAATATAGCTTACTCATGTAAATCACTGAAGACGGGGCCCCAACGCTAGCCGGCTGAAAAACTAGGGTTAAGGACTGCTCACATAGATCCCTCCCTCCTAGATTGTAAGCTCGAAAGAGCAGGGCCCTCGATCCCCTCATGTTTTGCATTGTATTGGTATTGTTCTGTCACATGTTCTGTCCCCCTCTGTAATGTACAGCGCTGAGCGAACTATCGGCGCTTTATAAATACTGTATAATAATAATAATAATAGCTGCTTCACAAGAACATTGCTTATCATCCATAGTAAGAGGGACCTCTTTAGAGAATCCTAAACCTCGTTTCTGCCATTTATATAGAGTGCACTCTAAAGTGAATATAGCTTACTCATGTATATCACTGAAGACTGGGCCCCAATGCTAGCCGGCTGAAAAACTAGGGCTAAGGATTGCTCACTTAGATAGCTGCTTCACAAGAACATTGCTTATCATCCATAGTAAGAGGGACCTCTTTAGGGAATCTTAAACCTCATTGCTACCATTTATATAGAGTGCACTCTAAAGTGAATATAGCTTACTCATGTATATCACTGAAGACTGGGCCCCAATGCTAGCCAGCTGAAAAACTAGGGCTAAGGACTGCTCACTTAGATAGCTGCTTCACAAGAACATTGACTGTCATCCATAGTAAGAGGGACCTCTTTAGGGAATATTAAACCTTATTTCTGCCATTTATATAGAGTGCACTCTAAAGTGAATATAGCCTACTGGGCCCCAATGCTAGCCGGCTGAAGAACTAGTTCTAAGGACTGCTCACTTAGATAGCTGCTTCACAAGAACATTGCTTATCATCCATAGTAAGAGGGACCTCTTTAGGGAATCTTAAACCTCATTGCTACCATTTGTATAGAGTGCACTCCAAAGTGAATATAGCCTACTATTTACTCATGTAAACCACTGTAAAGACTGGGCCCCAATGCTAGCCGGCTGAAGAACTAGGGCTAAGGACTGCTCACTTAGATAGCTGCTTCACAAGAACATTGCTTATCATCCATAGTAAGAGGGACCTCTTTAGAGAATCTTAAACCTCATTGCTGCCATTTATATAGAGTACACTCCAAAGTGAATATAGCCTACTGGGCCCCAATGCTAGCCGGCTGAAGAACTAGTTCTAAGGACTGCTCACTTAGCTGCTTCACAAGAACTTTGCCTATTATCCATAGTAAGCGGTACCTCCTTAGGGAGTCTTACATTTTGAAAGCTGCCATTCATACAGCGCTGAGCGAACTATTGGCGCTTTATAAATACTGTATAATAATAATAATATAGAGTGCACTCTAAAGTGGATATAGCCTACTGTTTACAGAAGGGTTATTGCAGTATTGATTATCATTTCTGCTATTGGTTTCTAATACCATTACTTATTGCTGATTTTGCGAGCGACCAGGTTTACTCTAATTTAGCTGCGTAGGCCTCCACTCTCTGCTGCTATAGCCTAGTGAACATATTGTCTAGTGGACTAGTCCTATGTAGTGCAACCCATGACAATGCATTGGGTTCACTTACCACTCACCAGTCTGATGTTTGCTTTTTGATATTGATCCTTAGTTGTGTGCAGGTTATCTATGTTGGCGCTCCCAGTCGCAGTGCAGCACCCATTTGCTAATTTGGTGTGTAATTGGGGCTGAGGTTGTTCTCAGAGAACCCAGTCTACCAAGCAGCCCCTGCGGGGGTAGCTCTACATGTGGGGGCTCGTCCGGGACAGATCTGAGAAGCAGTGGCAATACTAGTTTCTGACCAACCAGTGTTCATACTAGACATGCAAATGGATCAAGTCACTTCTCACACCTATGTACTTCTGAAGTGTTGAAGGAGAATCCCTGCCTGCCTGGAGGCACCAGAACAGAGAACCAAATCTATAAAGCGGCTCCTGCAGGGGTAGCACTGCAACTCCATATATGAAACACTGGGTATACAGAGGACAAATTAGAAGAGAAAATGAATACATCTGCTTGGCGGTTTCATGATTTTTTCTGGATATTAATTAAAGCCACGAGGCTCCGGGCACAGCTATGCTCCGAGGCAGGTCACATGACACAGATGGTTGGAGCAGCAACAAGGGATGAAGTGTGAGAAGAACAATTTCCATAAATCAATAAAACAATAAGTAATCACATTAAAATAAATACAACAATTATATAAAAATAATAAATACTCAGTAACTCAATATGTGTCAGAAATTAGTTTTAATAAAAGGAACGTACAGAGCTTGTTTTATATATTTAATTTTCCTGTTTTGGTCAGGAATAAAAAAATGTTTTCTCTTTTTTATATTTTATTTCTTTATCTATTGTGATCAGGACACCAAAAAGATTACAATTTAAAAATGTATATGCATTTCTATTACTGGTGTGGATGTAAATATGACATAATGCTTACCTCTATATATATATATACACAAACACACACTGTGTGTAGATATATATATACAGTGAAGGAAATGTGTATTTGCTCCCCTCTGATGTTGAATGTTCGCCGCTCACACAGAAATGATCGGTCTAACAATGGAATGTTCGCCCCTCACACAGAAATGATCGGTCTAACAATGGAATGTTCGCTCCTCACACAGAAATGATCGGTCTAACAATGGAATGTTCGCCCCTCACACAGAAATGATCGGTCTAACAATGGAATGTTCGCCCCTCACACAGAAATGATCGGTCTAACAATGGAATGTTCGCCCCTCACACAGAAATGATCGGTCTAACAATGGAATGTTCTCCCCTCACACAGAAATGATCGGTCTAACAATGGAATGTTCGCCCCTCACACAGAAATGATCGGTCTAACAATGGAATGTTCGCCCCTCACACAGAAATGTTCGGTCTAACAATGGAATGTTCGCCCCTCACACAGAAATGTTCGGTCTAACAATGGAATGTTCGGTGTAACACTGAGAGACAGAATACAACAACAAATTCAGCAGAAATGCGTCTAACAAATGATGACTGATCTGCATGTTCATGAGGGAAAGAAGGATTTGATCCCCTTCACAAAACATGACTTAGTACTTGGTGGCCAATCCCTTGCTGGCAATCACAGAGGTCAGATGTTTCCTGGAGTTGGCCCCCAGGTTCACACACAACTCAGGAGGGATTGTGGCCCACTCCTCTTGGCAGATCCTCTCCAAGTCATTAAGGTTTGGTGGCTGACGTTTGGCAACTCGAACTTTCAGCTCCCTCCACAGATTTTCAATCGGATGAAGGTCTGGAGACTGGCTAGGCCACTCCAGGACCTTAATGTGCTTCTTCTTGAGCCGCTCCTTTGTTGCCTTGGCCGTGTGTTTTGGGTCATTGTCATGCTGGAACACCCATCCACCACCCATTGTCAATGCCCTGGCTGAGGGAAGAAGGTTCTCACCCAAGATTTGAGGGTACATTGCCCCGTCCATCGTCCCTTTGATGCAATGGAGTTGTTCTGTCCCCTTAGCAGAAAAAACACCCCAAAGCAGAATGTTTCCACCACCATGTTTCACAGTTGGGATGGTGTTCTTGGGGTCATAGGCAGCATTCCTTCTCCTCCAAACACGGTGAGTTGAGTTGATGCCAAAGAGCTGGATTTTGGTCTCCTCTGACCACAACACTTCCCACCAGTCCTCCTTGGCATCATTCAGATGTTCAGTGGCAGACTTCAGCCGGGCCTGGACATGTGCTTTCTTGAGCAGGGGGAACTTACGGGCACTGCAGGATTTCAGTCCTTGTCGGCGTAGTGTGTTACCAATTGTTTTCTTGGTGACTGTGGTCCCAGCTGCCTGGAGATCATTGACAAGATCCTCACGTGTAGCTCTGGGATGATTCCTCACTGTTCTCATGATCATTGACACTCCACAAGGTGAGATCTTGCATGGTGCACCAGACCTAGGGAGACTGACACTTGTTTTGTGTTTCTTCCATTTGTGAATGATTGCACCGACTGTTGTCACCTTCTCACCAAGCTGCTTGGCCATAGTTTGGTAGCCCAGTCCAGCCTTGTGTAGGTCTACCATCTTGTCCCTGACATCCTTGGACAGCTCTTTGGTCTTTGCCATGGTGGAGAGTTTGGAATCTGATGGTTTGATGGCTCCTGTGGACAGGTGTCTTTTATACAGGTAACAAAATGAGATTAGCAGCACTCCCTTTAAGAGACTGCTTCTAATCTCAGCTTGTTACCTGTATGAGAGACACCTGGGAGCCAGAAATCCTGCTGAATGATAGGGGATCAAATCCTTCTTTCCCTCATGAACATGCAGATCAGTCATCATTTGTTAGACGCATTTCTGCTGAATTTGTTGTTGTATTCTGTCTCTCAGTGTTACACCGAACATTCCATTGTTAGACCGATCGTTTCTGTGTGAGGGGCGAACATTCCATTGTTAGACCGATCATTTCTGTGTGAGGGGCGAACATTCACCATCAGCAGGGGAGCAAATACACATTTCCTTCACTGTAGATGTATATGAAATGCAAATAATAATAATAAAAAAAAATTAATAAACAAATATATATATATATATATATTAGAAACTTGGGCACTGCCCGAGGGCCCGGGGACAGTAGGGGGCCCCATGAGATGCCCCTGGTACCTTTTTCATAGGCTTTTTTGGGTTTGGGCAAGGACACAGGGGCCCCGTGATCCCCTATTGCCCGGGGGCCTCATGAGTTGTCAGTCCGCTCCTGATACATATATATATATACAGTTGCAAGAAAAAGTATGTGAACCCCTTGGGATTACGTGGAGTTTTGCATGAATTGGGCATAAAATGTGCTCTGAACATCATCTAAGTCACAACAATAGAAGAACACAGTCTGCTGAACATAATACTACACAAACATTAGATGTTGCCATGGTTTAATTGCACATAACATGTAAACATTCACAGTGCAGGGAGGAAAAAGTATGTGAGGCCCTAGCTTAATGACTTCTCCCAGAGCTAATTGGAGCCAGGAGTGAGCCAACCTTGACTCCAATCAGTGTGATGATATTGGATGTGTTGCTGACAGCTGTCCTGCCCTTAAAAAACACACACCTGTTCTGGGTTTACTGGTTTCAAGAAGCACTGTCTGATGTGAACCATGCCTTGCAGAACAGAGCTCTCAGAAGACCTACGATCAAGAATTGTTGACTTGCATGAAGCTGGAAAGGGTTACAAAAGTATCTCCTTGAGCCTTGATGTTCATGTGTCCACGGTAAGACAGACTGTCTACAAATGGAGAAAGTTTAGCACTGTTGCTACTCTCCCTAGGCGTGGTCGTCCTGTAAAAATGACTGCAAGAGCACAACGCAGAATGCTGCATGAGGTAAAGAAGAATCCCAGAGTGTCAGCTAAAGACCTACAGAAATCTCTGGCACATGCTAACATTTTTGTTGACACATCTACAATAAGGAAAACATTAAACAAGAATGGAGTACATGGGAGGACACCACGGAGGAAGCCATTGCTGTCCAAAAAGAATATTGCAGCACATTTGAAGTTTGCAAAAGAGCACCTGGATGTTCCACAGCACTACTGGCAAAATATACTGTGGACAGATGAAACCAAGATTGAGTTGTTTGGGAAGAACACACAACACTATGTGTGGAGAAAATAAGGCAAAGCACACCAACATCAAAACCTCATCCCCACTGTGAAACATGGCGGAGGGAGCATCATGGTTTGGGGCTGCTTTGCTGCCTTAGGGCCTGGACGGATTGTTGTCATTGATGGGAAAATGAATTCCAGAGTTTATCAAGACATTTTGCAGGAAAACGTACGACCATCTGTCCGCCAACTGAAGCTCCGCAGAGGATGGGTGATGCAACAGGACAATGACCCAAAGCATACAAGTCATTCAACAAAACAATGGCTGCAACAGCACAGAATACGCCTTCTGGAGTGGCCCAGTCAGAGTCCTGACCTCAACCCCATTGAAATGCTGTGGCATGACCTTAAGAGAGCGATTCACACCAGACATCCCAAGAATATTGCTACACTGAAACAATTTTGTGAAGAGGAGTGGTCCAAAATGACTCCAGATCGTTGTGCAGGTCTGATCTGCAACTACAGGAAACGTTTGGTTGAGGTTATTGCTGCCAAAGGAGGGTCAACCAGTTATTAAGTCCAAAGGTTCACATATTTTTTCCTCCCTGCACTGTGAATGTTTACATGTTATGTGCAATTAAACCATGGCAACATCTAATGTTTGTGTAGTATTATGTTCAGCAGACTGTGTTCTTCTATTGTTGTGACTTAGATAACGTTCAGAGCACATTTTATGCCCAATTCATGCAAAACTCCACGTAATCCCAAGGGGTTCACATACTTTTTCTTGCAACTGTATATATATATATATATATATAACAAGTATAATGTATAGAAGCTATATATAAAATGTATATAAAGCATATATAAAGGTATATACAATGTAACGATTTCCTGTCCTGTCTGGGAGCGGGGCTGTGCCGGCACATGACGCAGACAGATGAAGTGAGTGCAGAAAACGTTCCTCTGATATTAATCAATACTCATTTACTGGAACAATCATTGCGGATTTCTTTCTGTAACAAAGTGCGGTCGCCGTGTTTAGTAATAATTTGACTTTGCAGGCGGCTGGGCACGTTGTCGGGTTTACACATGATTGCTCACACACACACACACATGTAAAAAGATGAAAAATGCCAAAAAAATTTGATCAATTATTAGTAGAGTGAAACCAATTCTCTGAAATTGTGTTTTGCAGGATTGGATATTTAGGATCTGTGCGCTTTAGTCGCCCTCCCCCCTCTGTAGATCGGCCGTGATTAAAAGTTGCAGATAAAAGAAGTCTGATCTCTTAAAGATATCAAACCGAAAACCAGAAATGTCCTCCATAGTGCAGCTAACCAATCGTTAGATGTGGTGGATGCATTAAGGCTCTTTCACGCGGGGCCAGGAGCGGACTGACCATTTGAAGGGCCCGGGGTCAGTAGGGGGCCCCATGAGATGCCCCTGGTACCTTTTTCATAGGTTTTTTTGAGTTTAGGCAAGGACACAGGGGCCCCATGATCCCCTATTGCCCGGGGGGCTCCATGAGCGCGGCGCAGACCAGTTTAGCGGATCCGCTTGCTCAGCGGGGGAGGGGTCTCTCCGCTGATCCCCGCTGAGCAGGCAGATGACAGGTCTGTGTCCCCTCCGCTGCTGCAGAGCGGACACAGACCTGAACGCTCTCCTCAATGGGCGGTCGGATGAAAATGGACTGATCTGACGGACGGAAGGATAATTGGATCCCCACCTGTCCTTTTTTGTTGGATCGGAATTCGGAGGACACATGTCCCTTTACACCCGCCGCTCCATAGAGGAGAATGGAGGTTCCGATCGGGTCCACCTGAAAACCGAGCATGCGGACCCAATCAGAATGTGGAGGAACACTTAGTTTTCTTTTTTTAGGCTTTTTCCCCCTCTGTATTCACCTGGTGATCTGGACAGTAACACCCCTATTGTATTAGAGCGCCCCCACTCTGGAGGGAGGAGCACAGGGGGCACCTTTGCGCAGCAGCATTGTCGGTGTAATAGCAGCTTTAAATACACCAACAAACTGAAGCCAAACTCCGGCTCACACTTTATTATTTCAGGTACTTATATAGCGCCATCAGTTTACGCCGCACTTTACATGTATATTGTACATTTCCATCAGTCCCCGCCCCCGAGGAGCGTACAATCTAAGGTCCCTAACTCACATTCACACATACTGGGGACAATTTAGACAGGAGCCAATTCACCTCCCAGCATGTCTTTGGAGTGTGGGAGGAAACTGGAGTACCCGGAGGAAACCCACGCAAGCACAGGGAGAACATGCAAACTCCAGGCAGGTGGTTGGGATAAAAACTGATGACCCCAGTACTGCCAGGCGGAAGTACTAACCACTCAGCCACTGTGCTGCTTGTATAAACTGGAGTGTGGGAGGAAAACCACACAGGCACAGGGAGAACATGCAAACGCCAGGCAGGTGGTGCTGTGTTTGGGATTCGAACCAACAACCATAGTACTACCAGGTGGAAGTGCTAACCATTTAGTCGCTGTGCTGCCCACTTTATAACCAGTAAGAGCTCGTTCACACTTGACTTTATTTCTAACTCTTGCCAAACACCCCTATAGCATTAGACAGGCGTTTGAGGAGCGTTTTTAATGCTCCTCAGATGCTACCCAAACGCTCCCAAATGCCCCATGCGTGGTTTTGAGGCAGTTGATAGGCATTTGCCAAACATTAAAACCGCACCACAAACTCCTATAATGAAGTTAACCTCCCTAGCGGTATGATTCTTTCCGATTTTCTGTGCTCAAAGCGGTACATTTTTTTTGCATGGAAATATGTAGTTTTTTATTGTAGTCCTGTAATTCTTAGGAATAACTCCCTGAAATCTGTCCGGACAAGAGTCTAGTAAACATCCCGGGGAGGATAAAATTTGAACCACGAAATCATAAATTATAATTTAATAAATAATCATAAAAAATAATAATATAATAATAATAAATGTAATTCAATAATATAATCAAACCGAAAACACTGAAATGTGAAATAGAGCGCCAAGTTGGCCCATCGCTGAGCTCAGTCGCAGAATCGTTTTCAGTGTCTGATGAGGAATTTCCCCCACCAATCATTATCACTCAATTCTGCAAGTGGTTCTGATTTACTATCGCTGTTCTCTAGCCGGTCTAAAACCGCGTCTGACCTAAAGGGACGCTTTTTGGACGCCATGGACGTTTCTCAGTTTCCAGGCAGAAAGGGCGGTAAAAATGCAGGCAGGGCGCCGGACAAAGCACTCGGGACACAATGTATGTGAAATGCATTGAAACAGCAATGACAGCAAAAATGACATTTTTTAAAAAATTCAAATTTCCCGCCAGTTCCGGCGCCCGTACGTCCCGACGTCACAGGGACCGGAACACGGAAGCCGGATGCCGGTATCGGCCGGAGGAAATGGCCGGGGACACTACAGGGGGGACAGATCGCGGGAGCGAAGGACAAGGTAAGTGCTGCAGGGAATCCCAGAGCAACACCGCATGGTAAGCCCGAGTGTAGCTCGGGGGGGGTTACCGCTTTTGGTATAGAAATTTTACCCCGAGCTACACTCAGGAATACCGCCAGGGGGGTTAAGTGGTATTAACACTCCGCAACCGTCTCGCAAATGCCTGCCAGGCACCATAGACTTGAATGGGAGGCTTCAACTCCTCCTGACTTGACCTCAGATTTGCCGCGACGCAACGTGATGCAACGCTTACGCTCCCATGTGAACAACGCTGTGTGCTGCCATGTTCAGAATTTTCATAGGCATTTGAGAAACGTTAAGAACACTTTCCAAACGCCTGTCTGATGCCTGCTGACAAAGCTAGTGTGAACGTAGCCTTACAGTCACAGTTTGTTTTTTTTTTTGGGAGGGGGATAAAATCATTAAAAGCTGATCATTGTGAGCACCTGTCTCTGGAAAATGGTTTGTCTCATCCCTCTATCTGCCACGTCTACAGGAAAGCTTGTTCTTTTTAAAAAAAACAAACAGACTTGCTGGCGGGATCACCATGTGAAAATAAAGGAAGGAAACCCCTAAAAAGAAAAGGAATGCAGCCGTCACATCTAGGCATTGGCAGGGGCGGACTGACAACTCATGGGGCCTCCGGGCAATAGGGGATTATGGGGCCCCTGTGTCCTTGCCTAAACTCAAAAAAGCCGATGAAAAAGGTACCAGGGGCATCTCATGGGGCCCCCTACTGACCCCGGGCCCTCGGGCAGTGCCCGGGTTTCCAAATGGTCAGTCCGCCCCTGGGCATCGGTAAGCTGCAATGTTTGCTTTTGGGTTTAGTTTTAATACAGAGGGTTGCAAATCAGCAGAGAGAGGCGAGGAATAAAAGGGACACAAATATTCCACACCGGCCAGAAGATCCCCAATGAGTTGTGGTGCCAGGAGGCAGAATCCTTTGTCCTCTCAGTGCCGGACACAGGGGCGGACTGACCATTCGAGCACACTGCCCGAGGGCCCGGGGTCAGTAGGGGACCCCATGAGATTCCCCTGGTACCTTTCATAGGCTTTTTTGGGTGTAGTTTGAGTTTGGACAAGGACACAGGGGCCCCATGATCCCCTATTGCCCGGGGGCCCCATGAGTTGTCAGTCCGCCCCTGGCCCGGGCGCCCCATGAGTTGTCAGTCCGCCCCTGGTCCGGGGGCCCCATGAGTTGTCAGTCCGCCCCTGGCCCGGGCGCCCCATGAGTTATCAATCCGCCCCTGGTCCGGGGGCCCCATGAGTTGTCAGTCCGCCCCTGGCCCGGGGGCCCCATGAGTTGTCAGTCCGCCCCTGGCCCGGGGGCCCCATGAGTTGTCAGTCCGCCCCTGGCTCGGGGGCCCCATGAGTTGTCAGTCCGCCCCTGGCTCGGGGGCCCCATGAGTTCTCAGTCCGCCCTTGGCTCGGGGACCCCATGAGTTGTCAGTCTGCCCCTGGCTCGGGGGCCCCATGAGTTGTCAATCCGCCCCTGGCCCGGGGGCCCCATGAGTTGTCAATCCGCCCCTGGCCCGGGGGGCCCCATGAGTTGTCAGTCCACCCCTGGTCCGGGGGCCCCATGAGTTGTCAATCCGCCCCTGGCCAGACATGATATGTTTCTACAATAAGACGGAATTATATTTTTCTTTTTATATATATAACCTGGAAATAGAAATCCTCTTCATGACGTCCGGCCGGAATCATTTTCTTCTTCATTTCTGTGGAATCGATCGGCGTCCACGACCGGCTGATCGTTCATTAAGTAACATATTGGTCTGTAAAGTGAGACGGAGGGATGGAATTTTGCGGGCCGGCGATGGGCTGTGTGACGGAGAGGAGGATTTCTGTGGAATTGACTCTTTATTTCTGATACATTGCCCTTTCATTGGGGCGAAGGAAAAAAAAAAATCGATAGAAAACATCAAACAAACGAGAGCGCCAGAAAATATCATAACCGGAATAAAGGGGAAAAGATTTCTCCGGATTGTACACTTAACTATTCGCAGGCAATAAAACCTTCCTTGTCTATGGCGGGTATAATTCACCGCTAATTCGCTACGCGGGCAACCGCCGCCAACGCCGCCAGCTTCAGCGTCGGCAGAAAAAGAATTTGGGAAGTTTGTCGCTGCAACAAACAAAAATGGCTATAAAACCGTTCAGAGAAAATCATTTATGTGTCACAACAATCGTCTACAGGAAACAAATCATTCCGCGTCACCGAGAATACAATCCGACCGACAAACATCGCCGCAAACGCAGCCTATCCGTATACTGGAGAGCGGTGACATCACCACGAACACAGCCTATCCGTATACTGGAGAGCGGTGACATCACCACGAACACAGCCTATCCGTATACTGGAGAGCGGTGACATCACCACGAACACAGCCTATCCGTATACTGGAGAGCGGTGACATCACCACAAACACAGCCTATCCGTATACTGGAGAGCGGTGACATCACCGAGAACGCAGCCTATCCGTATACTGGAGAGCGGTGACATCACCACGAACACAGCCTATCCGTATACTGGAGAGCGGTGACATCACCACGAACACAGCCTATCCGTATACTGGAGAGCGGTGACATCACCACGAACACAGCCTATCCGTATACTGGAGAGCGGTGACATCACGGAGAACGCAGCCTATCCGTATACTGCAGAGCGGTGACATCACCGAGAACACAGCCTATCCGTATACTGGAGAGCGGTGACATCACCGAGAACGCAGCCTATCCGTATACTGCAGAGCGGTGACATCACCACGAACGCAGCCTATCCGTATACTGGAGAGCGGTGACATCACCGAGAGCGCAGCCTATCCGTATACTGGAGAGCGGTGACATCACGGAGAACGCAGCCTATCCGTATACTGGAGAGCGGTGACATCACCACAAACGCAGCCTATCCGTATACTGGAGAGCGGTGACATCACCGAGAACGCAGCCTATCCGTATACTGGAGAGCGGTGACATCACCGAGAACGCAGCCTATCCGTATACTGGAGAGCGGTGACATCACAGAGAACGCAGCCTATCCGTATACTGGAGAGCGGTGACATCACCGAGAACACAGCCTATCCGTATACTGGAGAGCGGTGACATCACCACGAACGCAGCCTATCCGTATACTGGAGAGCGGTGACATCACCACGAACACAGCCTATCCGTATACTGGAGAGCGGTGACATCACCACGAACACAGCCTATCCGTATACTGGAGAGCGGTGACATCACCGAGAACGCAGCCTATCCGTATACTGGAGAGCGGTGACATCACAGAGAACGCAGCCTATCCGTATACTGGAGAGCGGTGACATCACCACGAACACAGCCTATCCGTATACTGGAGAGCGGTGACATCACAGAGAACGCAGCCTATCCGTATACTGGAGAGCGGTGACAACACCGAGAATGCAGCCTATCCGTATACTGGAGAGCGGTGACATCACAGAGAACGCAGCCTATCCGTATACTGGAGAGCGGTGACATCACCGAGAACACAGCCTATCCGTATACTGGAGAGCGGTGACATCACCACGAACACAGCCTATCCGTATACTGGAGAGCGGTGACATCACCGAGAACGCAGCCTATCCGTATACTGGAGAGCGATGACATCACGGAGAACGCAGCCTATCCGTATACTGGAGAGCGGTGACATCACCGAGAACACAGCCTATCCATATACTGGAGAGCGGTGACATCACGGAGAACGCAGCCTATCCGTATACTGGAGAGCGGTGACATCACCGAGAACGCAGCCTATCCGTATACTGGAGAGCGGTGACATCACGGAGAACGCAGCCTATCCGTATACTGGAGAGCGGTGACATCACGGAGAACGCAGCCTATCCGTATACTGGAGAGCGGTGACATCACCGAGAACGCAGCCTATCCGTATACTGGAGAGCGGTGACATCACGGAGAACGCAGCCTATCCGTATACTGGAGAGCGGTGACATCACCGAGAACGCAGCCTATCCGTATACCTGAGAGCGGTGACATCACCGAGAACGCAGCCTATCCGTATACTGGAGAGCGGTGACATCACCACAAACACAGCCTATCCGTATACTGGAGAGAGGTGACATCACCACGAACGCAGCCTATCCGTATACTGGAGAGCGGTGACATCACCGAGAACGCAGCCAATCCGTATACTGGAGAGTGGTGACATCACAGAGAACGCAGCCTATCCGTATACTGGAGTCCGGTGACATCGCCGCAAACGCAGCCTATCCGTATACTGGAGAGCGGTGACATCACAGAGAACGCAGCCTATCCGTATACTGGAGAGCGGTGACATCACCGAGAACACAGCCTATCCGTATACTGGAGAGCGGTGACATCACCACGAACACAGCCTATCCGTATACTGGAGAGCGGTGACATCACCGAGAACGCAGCCTATCCGTATACTGGAGAGCGGTGACATCACGGAGAACGCAGCCTATCCGTATACTGGAGAGCGGTGACATCACCGAGAACGCAGCCTATCCGTATACTGGAGAGCGGTGACATCACCGAGAACGCAGCCTATCCGTATACTGGAGAGCGGTGACATCACGGAGAACGCAGCCTATCCGTATACTGGAGAGCGGTGACATCACGGAGAACGCAGCCTATCCGTATACTGGAGAGCGGTGACATCACCGAGAACGCAGCCTATCCGTATACTGGAGAGCGGTGACATCACGGAGAACGCAGCCTATCCGTATACTGGAGAGCGGTGACATCACCGAGAACGCAGCCTATCCGTATACCTGAGAGCGGTGACATCACCGAGAACGCAGCCTATCCGTATACTGGAGAGCGGTGACATCACCACAAACACAGCCTATCCGTATACTGGAGAGAGGTGACATCACCACGAACGCAGCCTATCCGTATACTGGAGAGCGGTGACATCACCGAGAACGCAGCCAATCCGTATACTGGAGAGTGGTGACATCACAGAGAACGCAGCCTATCCGTATACTGGAGTCCGGTGACATCGCCGCAAACGCAGCCTATCCGTATACTGGAGAGCGGTGACATCACCACAAACACAGCCTATCCGTATACTGGAGAGCGGTGACATCACCACAAACACAGCCTATCCGTATACTGGAGAGCGGTGACATCACCGAGAACGCAGCCTATCCGTATACTGGAGAGTGGTGACATCACCGAGAACGCAGCCTATCCGTATACTGGAATACGGTGACATCACGGAGAACGCAGCCTATCCGTATACTGGAGAGCGGTGACATCACCGAGAACGCAGCCTATCCGTATACTGGAGTGCGGTGACATCACCGAGAACGCAGCCTATCCGTATACTGGAGAGCGGTGACATCACCGAGAATGCAGCCTATCCGTATACTGGAGAGCGGTGACATCACCGAGAACGCAGCCTATCCGTATACTGGAGAGCAGTGACATCACAGAGAACGCAGCCTATCCGTATACTGGAGAGCGGTGACATCACCACAAACACAGCCTATCCGTATACTGGAGAGCGGTGACATCACCGAGAACGCAGCCTATCCGTATACTGGAGAGCGGTGACATCACCGAGAATGCAGCCTATCCGTATACTGGAGAGCGGTGACATCACGGAGAACGCAGCCTATCCGTATACTGGAGAGCGGTGACATCACGGAGAACGCAGCCTATCCGTATACTGGAGAGCGGTGACATCACGGAGAACGCAGCCTATCCGTATACTGGAGAGCGGTGACATCACTGTATACTACGGCTGTAACACACAGCCGGGACACAGCCCAGGACACAATCTGGGACACAGCCCGGGACACAATCTGGGACACAATCCAGGACACAATCTGGGACACAGCCCAGGACACAATCTGGGACACAATCCAGGACACAATCCGCGACACAGCCCGGGACACAGCCCGGGACACAGCCCGGGACACAATCTGGGGCACAGCCCGGGACACAATCTGGGACACAGCTCGGGACACAATCCAGGACACAATCCGGGACACAGCCCGGGACACAGCCCGGGACACAATCTGGGACACAGCCCGGGACACAATCTGGGTCACAGCCCGGGACACAATCCGGGACACAATCTGGGACACAGCCCAGGACACAATCTGGGACACAATCCAGGACACAATCCGGGACACAGCCCGGGACACAATCCGGGACACAATCTGGGACACAGCCCAGGACACAATCTGGGACACAATCCAGGACACATTCCGGGACACAATCCGCGACACAGCTCGGGACACAATCCAGGACACAATCCGGGACACAGCCTGGGACACAATCTGGGACACAGCCTGGTACACAATCCGGGACACAGCCCGGGACACAATCCAGGACACAATCCGGGACACAGCCCGGGACAAAATCCATGACACAGCCCAGGACACAATCCGTGACACAGCCCGGGACACAATCCAGGACACAATCCGGGACACAGCCCGGGACAAAATCCATGACACAGCCCAGGACACAATCCGTGACACAGCCCGGGACACAATCCAGGGACACAATCCGGGTCACAGGCAAGGACACAAGCTGGGACACAATCCGGTACACAATCCGGGACACAGCCAGGGACACAATCTGGGACAAAGCCAGGGACACAATCCAGGACACAGCCCGGGACACAATCTGGGTCACAGCCCGGGACACAATCCGGGACACAGCCTGGGACACAATCCGGGACACAATCTGGGACACAGCCCGGGACACAATCTGGGACACAGCCCGGGACACCATCTGGGTCACTGCCTGGGACACAGCCCGGGACACAATCCGAGACACAGCCCGGGACACAATCTGAGACACAGCCCGGGACACAATCTGAGACACAGCCCGGGACACAATCCGGGACACAATCCGAGACACAGCCCGGGACACAATCTGGGACACAATCCGTGACACAATCTAGGACACAATCCGGGACACAATCTGGGACACAGCCCGGTACATAGCTCAAGACGCAGCCTGGAACACAGTGAAGATGGAATATCTAACTGAAAAGCGGGACTGTCCTGGCCAGTCAGTATCGATCGGTTGGAGAGATTTGCGCTCACTTCCTGTCCTGCTGACAATGGTTCAGGCTAGACAGTAAATTAGGGGAAATCTGCACCGTGGACACTTCCTATCGGGTAAAAGTTGTCATGAGGACAGGAAGTGAGGGAAAATCTTCGGCAAAATCCCCCCAGGAGATTCTAACCTTTTCCCACACCATCCAAAACTAGAAAAAAAAAAAAGATTTGACTCGACAAACCTTTTAATGAAACGGAAATGAAATGCGATTGGTTCCCGCCTGCCCGTCTTACGGCTTTCATTTTCCCACCATGAGACATAAATAAAGATGGAGCCGACCGCGGCGATCTCAGCTAAACGCATTTGGTGAGGTCTGCAAATTGCGAGGAATAATAATCGGGGCCTTGTGACATCGGCGGCGTGTTAACACAGCGCTGGAGATTGAATATATCGACTTTCATTTGATTTAGTTCTGCGTCCTCACACTCCGAACATCGACTACATATTAAACAGCCCCGAGGCAGCGAAGAGTCGGAGTGCCGCGCCGCGCAGTGCCGCGCCACGCTCCCATTCCCCGCACTGATTTACGCAGTGGAGGGGCCCCGTAAAAGCCTCTTCAGGGTGATTTTCGGTGCCTTTGCTCAGAGATGCGCCTCGTGTCGCTCGCCATTACGGATCTGCGGCTGAAATATTGCGAGCGGCTCGGCGCTCCGGCCGGTGGGAGTAATTAGCGGATTTTTTATCGGATTATCGCGGAGCCAGGGGCCTCCACAAGCCTCCAGGAATATATATTTGTGTTGGGTTATGGGGGGGTCAATTATTTCAGCAGACAACGAGCCTGATTCCCGATCGTCCCCGCGACCGAACGAGCCACCAGACACCGCCGCCGCGTCAGGAGCGCCGCAGGAGAAGGCCGGGGAATAAGTCAGGAGACCTTCCAGGAGCCGAGGGCGGGGAGGAGAGTTCCGGCAGAATATTCCGATAGGAGGGCGGGGAGGAGATTTCCGGCAGAATATTCCGATAGGAGGGCGGGGAGGAGATTTCCGGCAGAATATTCCGATAGGAGGGAGGGGAGGAGAGTTCCGGCAGAATATTCCGATAGAAGGGCGGGGAGGAGAGTTCCGGCAGAATATTCCGATAGGAGGGAGGGGAGGAGAGTTCCGGCAGAATATTCCGATAGGAGGGCGCGGAGGAGAGTTCTGGCAGAATATTCCGAGAGGAGGGCGGGGAGAGAAGTTCCGGCAGAATATTCCTATAGGAGGGCGGGGAGGAGAGTTCCGGCAGAATATTCCGATAGGAGGGCGGGGAGGAGAGTTCCGGCAGAATATTCCGATAGGAGGGCGGGGAGGAGAGTTCTGGCAGAATATTCCGAGAGGAGGGCGGGGAGGAGAGTTCCAGCAGAATAGGAGTATTGGGAGGAGAGTTCCGGCTGAATGTTCCAATAGGAGGGCAGGGAGGAGAGTTCCGGCAGAATGTTCCAATAGGAGGGCAGGGAGGAGAGTTCCAGCAGAATATTCAGATAGAAGGGCGAGGAGGAGAGTTCCGGCAGAATATTCCGATAGGAGGGCGGGGAGGAGAGTTCCGGCAGAACATTCCGAGAGGAGGGCGGGGAGGAGAGTTCCTGCAGAATAGGAGTATTGGGAGGAGAGTTTCTGCAGAATATTCCGATAGGAGGGCGGGGAGGAGAGTTCCGGCAGAATATTCCGAGAGGAGGACGGGGAGGAGAGTTCCGGCAGAATATTCCGAGAGGAGGGCGGGGAGGAGAGTTCCGGCAGAATATTCCGAGAGGAGGGCGGGGAGGAGAGTTCCAGCAGAATATTCCGAGAGGAGGGCGGGGAGGAGAGTTCCGGCAGAATATTCCGAGAGGAGGGCGGGGAGGAGAGTTCCAGCAGAATGGGAGTATTGGGAGGAGAGTTCCGGCTGAATGTTCCAATAGGAGGGAGGGGAGGAGAGTTCCAGCAGAATATTCAGATAGAAGGGCGAGGAGGAGAGTTCCGGCAGAATATTCCGAGAGGAGGGCGGGGAGGAGAGTTCCGGCAGAATATTCCGAGAGGAGGGCGGGGAGGAGAGTTCCGGCAGAATATTTCGATAGGAGGGAGGGGAGGAGAGTTCCGGCAGAATATTCCGATAGGAGGGCGGGGAGGAGAGTTCCGGTAGAATATTCCGATAGGAGGGCGGGGAGGAGAGTTCCTGCAGAATATTTTGATAGGAGGGCGGGGAGGAGAGTTCCGGCAGAACATTCCGAGAGGAGGGCGGGGAGGAGAGTTCCTGCAGAATATTTTGATAGGAGGGCGGGGAGGAGAGTTCCGGCAGAATATTCCGTTTGGAGGGCGGGGAGGAGAGTTCCGGCAGAATATTCCGTTTGGAGGGCGGGGAGAGAAGTACCAGCAGAAAATTCCGATAGGAGGGCGGGGAGGAGAGTTCCGGCAGAATAGGAGTATTGGGAGGAGAGTTCCGGCAGAATATTCCGATAGGAGGGCGGGGAGGAACGCTCTGCCGCTGACTGTCTGAATGTTCAGCGTGTCTGACACCGTCCCGCCGAGTCTGTGTTCAATTATATCTAATATTTCATTAAGAGGAGACTCAACCATGTAGATCCTGGTGCCTGTGCTGTGTTCACAAATGTCTGACACAGATCAGCCCCTGCTGCTGCCTAATCACTGGGGGAGGGGAGACTGAGGAAATGCCCCGCCTCCTCCTTCTACAACCTTACAATGTACAGTCTGATCACTGGGGGAGGGGAGACTGAGGAAATGCCTCCTCCTCCTTCTACAAAGTTACAATGTACAGTCTGATCACTGGGGGAGGGGAGCCTGAGGAAATACTTCCTCCTCCTTCTAAAATGTTTCAATGTACAGTCTATAAACTGAAGAATATATTTAAAAAAATATTTTTTAAATGTATTCTTCAGATTTTTTTTAACATATATTTTTACATATATTTGTAAATGCATTCCCAAAATGCAGATTTGTATTTTTAAAGACATGCATTATATTTGACTGCGCCCCCTCCACCCGTCCAGCGTACCTCTGTTACCTCGCTCCCAGTAACCAAATGGGGCCCCCGAGCTCTAGTGCACGTTAACCCCTTCCTGCCCTGCGACAAGGCCATGGATCTCTGTAACGCAGGTTTCGGTTGCTGTTGGAAACCGACCGCTAGATCCTTCAGATTTTTTTAAACGTATAAAAAAGTTGTTACATATATTTGTAAATGCGTTCCAAAAATGTAGATTTGTATTTTTAAATACATACAGTATATTTGAAATGTATTTTTTTTTATATTTTTCATATATTTTGTAATAAAAAGGCATTTCAACATACAGTGTGTATATATATATATATATATATATATATATATTTTGAAATATATTGAATATGGCCAAAAGTGTAGCATTTGAAATATATTTTCTTCCACGTGGGTATAAGAAGAAGCTGAGGATGGACTCATCTCACTCTCCTTGTCTTGGACCCCTGACCCCTTCCCTCCCATATATAGGACGTTGTCACCCCTTCTCCTACCATTTATATCTCTCATTCTACCTACAATTAGATACATTGTATAATTAAAGGGAGACATGAAGACGGCGGGTGACATCTCTGTATATAAACACCGAGATAATTATCTGATACGTTTGGATTTAATTGCTGGTGAATATCCGGTAATTAGTAGAACCTGAGACAACATTTGTGATCTGTTCTCGTCTTTCCGCTTGTCAGATATTGTTGGGGCTCTCTGATAATTCCCTTTATTGGAATAAATAATACTGACATTAAGTGACAAAAATGGCACAACACCGTCCTAATGAATCCGAGGTAATTATCGCCGCAATGAGATCTCTGCGATTGTCGCTGGAAGGAAGAAATCGTGTTTAGATAAGATATTCCTCACAGGTTGATGAGCTGTGAGAGACCGACCTCCCCTTTCATGATCTTCATAATTCTGGGGCCAACACCATTTGGAAGAGCCAAAGGCATGAAGCCGATGGTCTTTGTAGCTGTCTGTAAGCAGCATTGTTCCCACTGACCCCCAATGTAAGGGACATTCTTCCCACTGATCACCAATGTAAGGGACATTCTTCCCACTGATCCCCAATGTAAGGGACATTCTTCCCACTGACCCCCAATGTAAGGGACATTCTTCCCACTGACCCCCAATGTAAGGGACATTCTTCCCACTGACCACCAATGTAAGGGACATTCTTCCCACTGACCACCAATGTAAGGGACATTCTTCCCACTGATCCCCAATGTAAGGGACATTCTTCCCACTGATCACCAATGTAAGGGACATTCTTCCCACTGACCCCCAATGTAAGGGACATTCTTCCCACTGACCCCCAATGTAAGGGGCATTCTTCCCACTGACCCCCAATGCAAGGGACATTCTTCCCACTGACCCCCAATGTAAGGGGCATTCTTCCCACTGATCCCCAATGTAAGGAACATTCTTCCCACTGACCCCCAATGTAAGGGACATTCTTCCCACTGACCCCCAATGTAAGGGACATTCTTCCCACTGACCCCCAATGTAAGGGACATTCTTCCCACTGACCACCAATGTAAGGGTCATTCTTCCCACTGATCACCAATGTAAGGGACATTCTTCCCACTGACCACCAATGTAAGGATCATTCTTCCCACTGACCACCAATGTAAGGGACATTCTTCCCACTGACCCCCAATGTAAGGGACATTCTTCCCACTGACCCCCAATGTAAGGGACATTCTTCCCACTGACCACCAATGTAAGGGACATTTTTCCCACTGACCACCAATGTAAGGGTCATTCTTCCCACTGACCACCAATGTAAGGGACATTCTTCCCACTGACCACCAATGTAAGGGACATTCTTCCCACGGATCCCCAATGTAAGGGACATTCTTCCCACTGACCACCAATGTAAGGGACATTCTTCCCACTGACCCCCAATGTAAGGGACATTCTTCCCACTGACCCCCAATGTAAGGGACATTCTTCCCACTGATCACCAATGTAAGGGACATTCTTCTCACTGACCACCAATGTAAGGGACATTCTTCCCACTGACCCCCAATGTAAGGGACATTCTTCCCACTGATCCCCAATGTAAGGGACATTCTTCCCACTGATCACCAATGTAAGGGACATTCTTCCCACTGACCCCCAATGTAAGGGACATTCTTCCCACTGATCCCCAATGTAAGGGACATTCTTCCCACTGATCACCAATGTAAGGGACATTCTTCCCACTGACCCCCCAATGTAAGGGACATTCTTCCCACTGACCACCAATGTAAGGGACATTCTTCCCACTGATCACCAATGTAAGGGACATTCTTCCCACTGACAACCAATGTAAGGGACATTCTTCCCACTGATCCCCAATGTAAGGGACATTCTTCCCACTGATCCCCAATGTAAGGGACATTCTTCCCACTGACCACCAATGTAAGGGACATTCTTCCCACTGACCCCCAATGTAAGGGACATTCTTCCCACTGACTACCAATGTAAGGGACATTCTTCCCACTGACCCCCAATGTAAGGGACATTCTTCCCACTGATCCCCAATGTAAGGGACATTCTTCCCACTGACCACCAATGTAAGGGACATTCTTCCCACTGACCCCCAATGTAAGGGACATTCTTCCCACTGACCACCAATGTAAGGGACATTCTTCCCACTGATCACAATGTAAGGGACATTCTTCCCACTGATCACCAATGTAAGGGACATTCTTCCCACTGACCCCCAATGTAAGGGACATTCTTCCCACTGACCCCCAATGTAAGAGATATTCTTCCCACTGATCACCAATGTAAGGGACATTCTTCTCACTGACCACCAATGTAAGGGACATTCTTCCCACTGACCCCCAATGTAAGGGACATTCTTCCCACTGATCCCCAATGTAAGGGACATTCTTCCCACTGACCCCCAATGTAAGGGACATTCTTCCCACTGACCACCAATGTAAGGGACATTCTTCCCACTGACCCCCCAATGTAAGGGACATTCTTCCCACTGACCCCCAATGTAAGGGACATTCTTCCCACTGACCCCCAATGTAAGGGGCATTCTTCCAACTGACCCCCAATGTAAGGGACATTCTTCCCACTGACCCCCCAATGTAAGGGACATTCTTCTCACTGACCACCAATGTAAGGGACATTCTTCCCACTGATCACCAATGTAAGGGACATTCTTCCCACTGACCACAAATGTGAGGAACATTCTTCCCACTGACCACAAATGTGAGGAACATTCTTCTCACTGATCACCAATGTAAGGGACATTCTTCCCACTGATCACCAATGTAAGGGACATTCTTCCCACTGACCCCCAATATAAGGGACATTCTTCCCACTGACCCCCAATGTAAGGGATATTCTTCCCACTGATCACCAATGTAAGGGACATTCTTCCCACTGACCCCCAATGTAAGGGACATTCTTCTCACTGACCACCAATGTAAGGGACATTCTTCCCACTGACCCCCAATGTAAGGGACATTCTTCCCACTGATCCCCAATGTAAGGGACATTCTTCCCACTGACCCCCAATGTAAGGGACATTCTTCCCACTGACCACCAATGTAAGGGACATTCTTCCCACTGACCACCAATGTAAGGGACATTCTTCCCACTGATCACCAATGTAAGGGACATTCTTCCCACTGACCCCCCAATGTAAGGGACATTCTTCTCACTGACCACCAATGTAAGGGACATTCTTCCCACTGACCACCAATGTAAGGGACATTCTTCCCACTGATCCCCAATGTAAGGGACATTCTTCCCACTGACCCCCAATGTAAGGGACATTCTTCCCACTGATCACCAATGTGAGGGACATTCTTCCCACTGACCACAAATGTGAGGAACATTCTTCCCACTGACCACAAATGTGAGGAACATTCTTCTCACTGATCTCCAACAAAAGGGACCCATTGTCCCTCCATCAGTTATTTTTAGTAGGGATTCCCTGAGACTTGACAATAATTTGATGGATTCCACTCAGGTATAAAAGTTGATAAAGTCTGGTTTATAGGGAAGATCTGATGTTCTCTCAGTAAGTACAATTATCCTGGCTAGAATGGGTGTCATTTAGTTACAAAGTTTCATAGTTGTCAAAAAAAAATACAAAAAATTGTATTCTTAGAATTCTTAAAGCAGAGCCCCACCCTCAAAATACTCGTACACATATTCATCAATTATTCATCCAACCAGAAGCTTCAGTTCAGAGGTTTGAATATATTAACCATATAATTATCGCTGAGTGTCTGCAGCGCCACACACACCTCCCACCATGTCCACCATCGGAGTGTCACATCAACAAGGCAAATCATAGATCAGGATACAAAGTGTTGGAACTATTGAATTCAGAGCTCTCTTCTTCATTTCCAAAAATTATAGACAAAAAAACAACCTTCAAAATGTATTTCTTTGTATTTTTTATATACATTTTGGAGCTCTGAATCCTATGGACATCATATCATAGTTTGGTATCGTTCCCCTTGTCAAGGTGAGGCTTCAGGATTCTCATCCGCACAGGTTGAGGGGCTCCAGGATGCTTTTTTGGTACAAAGGAAACTGGTTAATCAGTATCCTCTGGGTTAGTAAGTTCTGGATTGGATCCCGGAGCCCGGAGGCTCTGTAGAGACTGGGTCTGAATTATGTCTTCTATCCTGGGTCTATGCTTTGGCAGTAGCCAGCGACCTGATTGGGCAGATCTGCACAGCCCTTATTAGTTGGGTGTTTGCAGTGGTTCCTCCCCAGGAGTCCATGTGGCTGTAAAGGAGCAACCAGAGGAGCATGTGTTCTCTAGTGATGAGCTTGCATAGAGTCGGACTAGGATCCAAATGGGCACACGTCCACCAGGAAGCTGACACCTGTTCAGGCCAATTATCTGTGAGTAACACAACCTCCTTAACCACTTTCCCCCCCTTCCAGTCCGGATACTTTCCCCCCCTTCCAGTCCGGATACTTTCCCCCCCTTCCAGTCCGGATACTTTCCCCCCCTTCCAGTCCGGACACTTTCACCCCCTTCCAGTCCTGACACTTTGCCCCCTTCCAGTCCGGACACTTTCTACTTTCTCCCTCTTCCAGTCCGGACACTTTCTACTTTCTCCCCCTTCCAGTCCTGACACTTTCCCCCCCTTCCAGTCTGGATACTTTCCCCCCCTTCCAGTCCGGACACTTTCTCCCCCTTCCAGTCCGGACACTTTCCCCCCCCTTCCAGTCCGGACACTTTCCCTCCTTCCTGTCCGGACACTTTCTACTTTCTCCCTCTTCCAGTCCGGACACTTCCCCCCCCCCTTCCAGTCCGGACACTTTCCCCCCTTCCAGTCCGGACACTTTCTACTTCCCCCCCTTCCAGTCCGGACACTTTCCCCCCCTTCCTGTTTGGACACTTTCCCCCCTTCCAGTCCGGACACTTTCTCCCCCCTCCAGTCCGGACACTTTCCCCCCCTTCCAGTCCGGACACTTTCCCCCCCTTCCTGTTTGGACACTTTCCCCCCTTCCAGTCCGGACACTTTTCCCCCCTTCCAGTCCGGACACTTTCCCCCCCTTTCAGTCCTGACACTTTCCCCCCCTTCCAGTCCGGACACTTTCCCCCCCTTCCAGTCCCGACACTTTCACCCCCTTCCAGTCCGGACACTTTCCCCCCCTTCCAGTCCGGACACTTTCCCCCCCTTCCAATCCGGACACTTTCCCTCCTTCCAGTCCGGACACTTTCACCCCCTTCCAGTCCGGACACTTTCCCCCCTTCCAGTCCGGACACCCCCCCCCCCCCTTCCAGTCCAGACACTTTCCCCCCCCCTTCTAGTCCGGACCCTTTCCCCCCCTTCCAGTCCGGACACTTTCCCCCCCTTCCAGTCCGGACACTTTCCCCCCCTTCCAGTCCAGACACTTTCCCCCCTTCCAGTCCGGACACTTTCCCCCCCTTCCAGTCCGGACCCTTTCCCCTCCTTCCAGTCCGGACACTTTCCCCCCCTTCCAGTCCGGACACTTTCCCCCCCTTCCAGTCCGGACACTTTCCCCCCCTTCCAGTCCGGACACTTTCCCCCCCTTCCAGTCCGGACACTTTCCCCCCCTTTCAGTCCAGACACTTTCCCCCCTTCCAGTCTGGACACTTTCCCCCCCTTCCAGTCTGGACACTTTCCCCCCCTTCCAGTCTGGACACTTTCCCCCCCTCCTGGAACGACATTCCACAGTTCTTCTCTATTTCTTGGTTTTGCCTCAGAAACGGCATTTTTGATGTCACCCCACAAGTTTTCTATTGGATGACACCGAATCAGCAGCATGCATGTCATGACTGTTGGGTCTGTTGGATTTCTATGACTCTACTTCACCTGCTAGGAAATTATTTGCCATGTAGAAATATCATTTCCACCAAAAACAGCGATTGATCCGGTTAGTGATGTCTGACTGCTATTATTTTCAACACAACTGTATATGGGCTTTTCAGTGGCCAACTCTTTGTAGAGCTTACCCCCAATGGAGCCGCTGTTTTCTCTGGTCCCACGACTCTGTAAACAGCACTATGCTCTCCGACACACTCGGGCTAAGGAGGGGATAGTTATTGCAACAATATGTACAATAATACAACAACCAAAGACATAGAAATGTTAATGACTCCTCAAATGAATAAGTTAAACAGTAGCAAATGAGAGTTTACAGTTGGCAATAAGTAAATAGACCGGAGAATGATCCCTGAGCACTTTATTTAGGAAGATCCTGTCTATGGGCAATGGAAAGATAACAGTTTGACAGTCTTTATCAAACCCAATCCCTACTGGTCAATATGTTGGGGCCCAAATCAGACGTTGGAGTATTCAGGTAAAGTTCTTCCAAACCTTGGTGTAGGCACTTGCACTGTGTCTCAAGCAAACAAAACTATTCCTTCTTAGTAGAGTGTAGTGGGTTTTAGCTGGTGGCCTCTCACCAACTCCTGAGGCGATAGTTGGTCACCTTACGTCTTCTTCTATGGCTCCATGAAGTCAGTGATAGTGGCACTCTCCTCAACGATCAGGTGGCAGGACCAGTCAGTGACATTAGTGTTCTTCCCAACAATCAGGCGGTGGCACCAGTCATTAAGAGTGTTCTCATGTACCAGGAGATACCTACTACTTTACCTCTCTGTGTCCCTGATGTGGTGGAAAAATGTCCTACTAACAGTCTGCAGCATAGTGTGTCTCCCACAATGTCCTTACCACCTGTGCCTCAGCTTAGGAACAGACCATCCCTTTCATCTCCACAGAACCCCGCTCAAACTGGGTCAAGTGTAGTTCTATTGCCAATCTGGCACACAGGCTCAGTCTGTCTGGGGACTACATTCCCCACAAGCCTCAGTTCTTCCCAGCAGACTCTAGTGCCAGGATGCACAGCAGTCCATATCCTCTTCCTTTGTGCCCTCCTTCAGCCTATCACAATCCATCCAGGATACATATCGGCTCACCCAAGATGGCTATCCCCAGAGTTGAAGACACTCCATAACCAAGCATTGTTCATGGTCATCCCCAAAAATGGTCCCCAAATGCAGGTAATTAATTTAACCCCCCTTGTGTCACAGGTGAGGTGCAAAGCCTCCAAACAGGGAAAACGTTGGTAACTACTGCAAACCTTGCTACATCTAGTGTTGCCAACCGTCCGTAAAATCAGATGGTTTGTAAATAGGGGCAGAGGAAGAAGTAAGGGGGCATTCAGGAAGCGGAGGCCATAAGGGGGTACTCTGGAAGAAGAGGATGTAAGGGGGCATTCAGGAAGCGAAGGACATAAGGGGGCATTCGGGAAGAGGAAGAAGTAAGGGGGCATTTGGGAAGAGGAGGACATAAGGGGGTACTCTGGAAGAAGAGGATGTAAGGGGGCATTCAGGAAGCGAAGGACATAAGGGGGTACTCTGGAAGAAGAGGACGTAAGGGGGCATTCGGGAAGGGAAGGACATAAAGGGGTACTCGGGAAGAAGAGGACGTAAGGGGGCATTCCGGAAGCGAAGGACATAAGGGGGTACTCGGGAAGAAGAGGACGTAAGGGGGCATTCGGGAATAGGAGGACATAAGGGGGTACTCTGGAAGAAGAGGATGTTAGGGGGCATTCGGGAAGAAGAGGACATAAGGGGGCATTCGGGAAGAGGAGGACATAAGGGGGTACTCTGAAAGAAGAGGACGTAAGGGAGCATTCGGGGACATAAGGGGGTACTCGGGAAGAAGAGGACGTAAGGGGGCATTCGGGAAGAGGAGGACATAAGGGGGTACTCTGGAAGAAGAGGATGTTAGGGGGCATTCGGGAAGAAGAGGACATAAGGGGGCATTCGGAAAGAGGAGGACATAAGGGGGTACTCTGAAAGAAGAGGACGTAAGGGAGCATTCGGGAATAGGAGGACATAAGGGGGTACTCTGGAAGAAGAGGACGTAAGGGGGCATTCGGGAAGAGGAGGACATAAGGGGGTACTCTGGAAGAAGAGGACGTAAGGGGGCATTCGGGAAGCGGAGGCCATAAGGGGGTACTCTGGAAGAAGAGGACGTAAGGGGGCATTCGGGAAGGGAAGGACATAAGGGGGTACTCGGGAAGCAGAGGATGTAAGGGGGCATTCCGGAAGCGAAGGACATAAAGGGGTACTCGGGAAGAAGAGGACGTAAGGGGGCATTCGGGAAGAGGAGGACATAAGGGGGTACTCTGGAAGAAGAGGATGTTAGGGGGCATTCGGGAAGAAGAGGACATAAGGGGGCATTCGGGAATAGGAGGACATAAGGGGGTACTCTGGAAGAAGAGGACGTAAGGGGGCATTCGGGAAGAGGAGGCATAAGGGGGTACTCTGGAAGAAGAGGACGTAAGGGGGCATTCGGGAAGAGGAGGACATAAGGCGTTATTCTGGAAGAAGAGAACGTAAGGGGGCATTTGGGAAGAGGAGGACATAAGGGGGTACTCTGGAAGAAGAGGATGAAAGGGGGACTTCTCTCCTGTCCGTAAATGTCCATAGACAGGAGAAAAGTGCCCGTAAAAAATGTCCATGTTGGTGACTCTAAACTGCCGCATGTGCATCTCCGAATTCATGCGATTAGAGAACTGCCAGACTTGGCCTCGAATCACGAGCCGGGTGTGGTTTATATTCACATGCCTCATTGCATGAGTAGAGGTTGAGCTTGGCAGTACACTAATTGGCTGAATTCAGAAATGCACACATGACAGTTCAGAGTCGCCAACAAGGACATTTTATAAAAGTGTTTTACCGCCAGCCCGGCAGCTTGTGATTGGCCCGCCACCACCAAAAGCAGTCACTGCCAATCAGGAAGGTACTGTATGTGTAAGAGGCACTCTGGAAGAGGATGTATCAAGAGGCACTAGCGGGGCACTCTGGAAGAGGAGGATGTAAGGGGGCAATAATGGTCACTCTGGAAAAGGAGGACTTAAAGGGGCACTAAGGGGGCACTCTGAAAGAGGATGATGTAAGGGGGCACTCTGGAAGAGGAAGATGTAAGAGGGCACTAAGGTGGGCACTCTGTAAAAGGAGGATAGAAAAGGGCACACTGGAAGAGGAGGACATAAAGGGCACTCTGGAAGAAGAGGGTATAAGGGGGCACTCTGGAAGAGGAGGACGTAAGGGGGCACTCTAGAAAAGGAAGACATAAGGGGGCACTCTGGAAGAGGAGGACATAAGGGGGCACTCTGGAAGAGGAGGACATAAGGGGACACTCTGGAAGAGGAGGACATAAGGGGACACTCTGGAAGAGGAGGACATAAGGGGGCACTCTGGAAGAGGAGGACGTAAGGGGCATTCTGGAAGAAGAGGACGTAAGGGGGCATTAAAGGGCACTCTGGAAGAGAAGGACATAAGGGGGCACCCTGGAAGAGGAGGACATTAGGGGGCACTCTGGAAGAGGAGGACATAAGAGGGCACTCTGGAAGAGGAGGACATAAGGGGGCATTCTGGAAGAGGAGGACGTACGGGGCATTCTGGAAGAAGAGGACATAAGGGGGCATTAAAGGGCACTCTGGAAGAGGAAGATGTAAGGGGGCACTTTGTAAGAAGAGGATGTCTGGGGGCACTAAAGGGGCACTCTTGAAGAAGAATATGTAAGGGGCACTCTGAAGAGTAGAACATAAGGGGCCACTAACGGGGCACTCTGGAAGTGGAGAAATAAGGGGGCACTCTGGAAGAGGAGGACATAAGGGGGCATTTGGGAAGAAGATGACATAAGGGGGAACTCTGCAAGAAGAGGACATA
Source organism: Staurois parvus (assembly GCF_062004578.1). NCBI lineage: Eukaryota > Metazoa > Chordata > Amphibia > Anura > Ranidae > Staurois > Staurois parvus. The sequence continues at coordinate 252,911 of NW_028319524.1, read as the reverse complement.
ACGGGACAGTCTGGATGGGGAGGATGTAAGGGGGCACTCTGGAATAGGAGGACATAAGGGGGTACTAATTTAGGGTTGCACTCTGGAGGTACTAATTTGGTACTTTTAGATTGCCCCCTTACTGAATCCAGAGTGCCCCTTTACATCCTCCAGAGTGTCCCCTTAGTACAGTAGTATTTCGAGACACGCTGACATCCCCTGTGCCTTCCGCTTTGGAAGTCTAGTCCAAGGTAAATATTTAATTTTTAAAACCTTTAGCCAAAAAATGCCAAAACACTTTTTGAGTTTAATCAAAAGTTGAAGAAATACATTTAGGCTTCAGATGGACTCTACGGAACCCCCCTAACAGCTGCTCCCGCTCCCAGAGCCCGGGGTTCTTACTCACTAACCAAAAAAAATGCTTTGCAGCCTAAAAAAGTTGTGACAGCGCATTACCTTGTCATCCGCTATTATCTGCATCAGCAGAACTTTGTGTGGCGGGATCACAGCGACACTTTATAACCTCCAGAATTTCTTTCAGATATTCAAATAATAACAAGAAGCTGAAACTCTGCTGATCCCATCAAAAACTATCCAGGTTGCTGCTTCCGAGCTCATCCTAATTGACGATTTATGGGATAATCTGCTGCTCCAGCATGTTACCAAACTAATGGCGTTTTATGTTAATAGCTCATAGCGCTGTCAGGCAAGTTAATGGCGTGGAAAGATCATGAATCGCAGCGAGTTCCTGGAGAGTAAGAGAGAAAAATGTACCCCGTTCCCCCCCCCAACCCTGATCGTTTTATCTGGAAACAGGTGGTAATGGCGGTGATTGGAACGAATGGCGCGCTGTCCCAAGCAGGCGATTATAGATTACAGGAACGAGCGGTATGTCAGAAGGCAGATGTGATTATATTTCCTAAAATAATTCTCCCAAAATTGAATTTGTTACAAAGAGATTGTACGATTGCCGGGAGGATGAGAAAACGTGGCTTTAGGGAGCTACTCAAAAAAAAAAAGTGGCTGAATTTGAGTACGCTCCCCGGTCTGTGTTTAAGCGCATGTAGTGCCCTCCTAAGATAGAATGCTAGGAAGATTTAGTTGTGGGCTTGTTCTGTCATCAGAGGAGCTGAGATCGATTGCCCGGTCTGTTCATAGCTTCACAGCCTGGGGGTTTGGTTGTTCCTCTGTGAAGAACCTTCCAGAGCTTAGGGTGGGACATTCTAATACCAAGGCTGGATATTTTCCATGCTTTGGCCAATCCCAGTAGGTGGTTAGAGGGGTGGTAAATTGGCTAAAGGCCTTGGTGAGACTGTCTTTCCTCAAAAAGGGAAATCTATGAGCTTTAGGGGGTTGTTTACCCCTGGAGCACTCCCAGACTGGCTGCTGGACTACTCTCCTACGAGGGAGCCTATGGACTTGTCCTACTCTGTGAGCAAAGCCTAATCCCTGTTCATTCTAATACCAAGGCTGGATATTTTCCATGCTTTGGCCAATCCCAGTAGGTGGTTAGAGGGGTGGTAAATTGGCTAAAGGCCTCGGTCAGACTGTCTTTCCTCAAAAAGGGAAATCTATGAGCTTTAGGGGGTTGTTTACCCCTGGAGCACTCCCAGACTGGCTGCTGGACTACTCTCCTACGAGGGAGCCTATGGACTTGTCCTACTCTGTGAGCAAAGCCTAATCCCTGTTCATTCTAATACCAAGGCTGGATATTTTCCATGCTTTGGCCAATCCCAGTAGATGGTTAGAAGGGTGGTAAATTGGCTAAAGGCCTTGGTCAGACTGTCTTTCCTCGAAAAGGGGAATCTATGAGCTTTAGGGGGTTGTTTGCCCCTGGAGCACTCCCAGAATGGCTGCTGGACTACTCTCCTATGGAGAGAGCCTATGGACTTGTCCTACTCTGTGAGCAGAGCCTAATCCCTGTTCATTCTAATACCTAGGCTGGATATTTTGCATGCTTTGGCCAATCCCAGTAGGTGGTTAGAGGGGTGGTAAATAGGCTAAAGGCCTTGGTCAGACTGTCTTTCCCAGGAAAGGGAATCTATGAGCTTTAGGGGGTTGTTTGCCCCTGGAGCGCTCCCAGACTGGCTGCTGGACTACTCTCCTATGGAGGGAGCCTATGGACTTGTCCTACTCTGTGAGCAGAGCCTAATCCCTGTTCCGCAGTCTATTCATGGTCCTCAGCCATGGACGTGTGGTCTGTTCCAGTATGTCTACTTGTGCTACAAACTACCTTTTGATCCCCAGCTGCAAGGACTTGGACTGTTCCAGTTTGTTTATTTGTGCTACCAATTTACCTTGTGGCCCCCAGTTGCAAGGAATGTTTTCATTGTCTTTGCTGAACGTTTTCTCATAGTCCCCAATTGTGGGTTAAAGGCTGTTACTGCTTTTTGGAGAGAGAAGTGTCCTCTCCAGAATCATTCTCATGTGTTTTGGAATATTCCATTCCCCATTCTCCTACTTCTGTTACAAGTTTAGCAATTAATACCAGAAAGACATCCCCTAGACTTCAGGGGGGCAGGGGCAAACTTCGGCCCTCCAGCTGTTGTGGAACTTCAAGTCCCATGAATCACTGTAAGACCTGGTCAATGATAGAAACCCCCTCCATCCCCAAACCATAGATGGCCAGTGACCGAAACCCCCTCCATTCCCAAATCATAGATGGCTAGTGACCGAAACCCCTCCATCTCCAAATCATAGATGGTCAGTGACTGAAACCCCTCCATCCCCAAATCATAGATCGCTGTTGATAGAAACCCCCTCCATCCCTAAATCATAGATTGTCAATGACCGAAACCCCTTTCTTCCCCAAATCATAGATGGCCAATGATAGAAACCCCCTCCATTCCCAAAATCATAGATGGTCAATGAAATAACCCCCCCCTCCCCCAAATTATAGATGGCCAGTGACATAAACCCCATACTTTCCCAAAATCGTAGATGGTTAATGATTGAAACTCCCTCCATCCCCAAATCATGTTGTCAGAACCCAGGTTTTAACCTGCGACCTCTGCTGTGTCTGGCCATGTCTCTTCTTGCTGAGACACTAGAGATACTGGACAGCTCCCTGTCTGATCAATTGGACAATCCTGCCTTGAACCTTGTTTCTCTTTAACCTTGACCTTATTGCTCCTTCCATGAACTTCCTGATACAAGCCATGTCTTTGCACTTCCAGGTTGCCAGATTATTGTGCTCTCTCCAGCAGATATCTCACTCTTGGCACTCCTGCTGCCATCCGTATCTTTGCTACCACTTGTTACAGACCTTTGGCTTGTTTAGTGACTCTGCTTCTGCTTGATTTCTACCTGCTACAGTACATCTGCTACTGGATCCCTGCTTGCTCACCTTCTGATGGGGAGATACTGAGGTCCATGACCTGGTACTAATATGCAGCAAAACCCATCTCCACCATCAGGAGCTCAGGTAAATACCAATTAGTGTTTAGACCCCCACATCAAGGGTGAGCCCACGTCATCTGCCAGGGTGACTTGCTTGTATACTTATCCTGCTGGTTAGTGGCAGCCTTTTTACTGTTATATGGTCTCGGAGTCTGACCCTGGACCATGGCACATAGATGGTCAATGACAGAAACCCCCTCCTCTCCAAATCCTTGATGGTCAGCCTTGGTTACCTGACAGATGTCTATGTCCTCTCAATGAAGTCACCACTGGAACTATGCAGATGCTGTCGGTCAGAAGATCTCTACATCCAACAGTGCCAGCATAGTTCTGATGCATTGCCCAACTTGGCCCCAGGACATGGCTTGGACTCATGGGCCCCCAAGATTTTGTTCAAATCCTGGGACAGTCCCACTGGAACTAGGAGAGTTTGCTGGTCTTCTCACAGTATACTGTGTACAGTATGTACATTTGGCTCCCCATAAATCTAGAACCAAACTGTTGGTGGAATAGGGAGAAAACTTCCTTCCATTGTTTCTAGGTTTACAGAATACAGAGTGGACACTCTTTTACCCCAGTGCAAGTGGGCCCCAGGTCAAGGTATCCAGTCAAGGAGACCACACACACAGTTCTTGATTGCTGTAATTATCTGGTATATTGTATATATAGGTCAACAGTAATGAATGATGATAGTTCTTGTAGGAACTGATATATATTCACACTATTACCAGGCTTGGGGCCCATAGTCCTGGAGGACGGCTTTCACTGGAGGGGTGGAGGATTGTGGTGTACTGGATGGCACTGTACATGGCTATTCCAGATACCGAGATGTTTCCTCTCTGCAGGTGTAGACCTGTTGCTGTGACCAAAATCGCTAGGAACCCCCTTAATCACTTTCCTTAGCCAGCAGAGTCTCTTTCCCCTGAGTACCCTTATATATAAACTTCCACACCAAGATGGCTGCCGAAGATCTAGAAAGGTTGCAGCATACAGCTGGACAACTGGCTTCTCTGAGATTGGCGGATCCCTAGGGAGATAATTCCCCTAACAGACTCCATTGCACCAGTAATAATGGCACAGTACCAACTACAGGGCTGAGGGCAAACCTTCACCTGCCTACGCCAGGCCTGGGTGATCTCTGTGTGCCCTTGAAGTCAGATCTTGACTAGTTGACCAGTAAGGTGAAGGGGCAGCACAGGGGCACCGGGGGGCAGGAGGTGTAGGATTTCTGAAGAGATGAGCCAAACAATATAAGCCTTCCAGGTGTGACGGTGTATCTTCAGAGAGGTAGACTCTTAGCTTTGTGGGTATCACCAAATCTGACAGCCCCTTGTCCCTCAAAAATTGTCTTTCAATGCTGTCAAAGCAGAAATAGTAAAGCAGGGTGGAAGACCAGACCCTGGGACAGGAGGTCCTTCAAAGAGGCAACCACCTAGGAATGTCCGCAACCAACCACACCATGTTGGTGTACCAGGGATGCCAAGGCCAGTCAGTAGCCACCAGAATGACCAGAAACCCTTCAGCCGCTATACTGTGTAGCAGCCCAGGAAGTAGCTTGTATATGAGGCAATACGGGTCCTACGGTGCCATCAGAGCATCTGTTGTGTCCACCAGGGGGTCCCTTGTTCTTTCCACAAACCTTGGTACCTTCCAGTTGAGGTGGGATGCCAGAAGGTCCACCTCCAGTGTCCCCCAGCATAGGTAAAGTTTACAAAACACCCCCCCCCTTTTTTTCGGCTGTATAGCGATCCTGGAGCCATGGAGGATTTTGAAAACCTTCATCGTCTGCACTTTTCCTCCCCTTCCATCTTGTCATTTTGATTACCAAATGACAAAAACCTCTTCGGCTGTTTTAGACTTCAAGAAATCCACACAGAGCCATTTATAGATCCCGGGCACCCGGCCAAGCTGTCATCGAAGGCTGCGGGGCCACTTAGTGCATCTTCAATTTATAATGCATCCCTTTGACTCAAGGTAGCAACGAGCCTTTTTCACACTCCTAAAACCTTCAATTTTATCGAATCTTTGCAATTATGCCGGCCAAATACGGTTCACGAGACATTCGGAAAGAAAACACCAATTTAGCTTGCTCCACAAATGCCGCACTCTGTCTGTCCACCAGACAAGGCAAAAAAAAATCATGTTTTGTAGATGGACGTGACCATTACTGGCCGCAAAACTGCAGAAGCTGTCAGCACCCCAAAAACCCTCCTGCCCCCCATCCAGCCCCCCGCCCAGCCCCCTGCCGCCATCGTTGATGGTTGACTGCTGTTGGGACAATTTCTTTGATCATCGGCGGAATTCACAACCCTTCAAAGGTCTCAACCACTTTGGTAAATGCAGCCAAGAAGAGTTGACGCTTCGTATCTGTCACTGGCGGGGAACCATAAAAAAAACCGTTCTATTACGGAAGACGAACGATCCAGCTGGCTGCTCTGGAATTGGCGGAAACGTGTCGGCTTTGGAAAATATTTTACGTTTATTACAATTATTGTTTTTTTCACTGAATGTTTCTTAAATATCAAAGAGTGATTTGTCAGGGAGGTTCTCCGAGGGATACATTGTACACAAGGGGGAAATAACATTCGTTACACGGCGGGAAGATGGATATAGAAGTCATACAGATCCATCAAGGAACTTGGAGAACAAATTATTCACAGTTGGTTTTTCTGTTTATAATTTGTTTAGATTTGTTTCTTTAGTTTGTGTTCAGAATTGAAAGCACCAGAAGCTCCATGATCTTGGTAGCTGTTCTGAATACTACCGGGGTGCTGGGGATGGTGGGGGGGTTTGACTCATATCCCATGGGACATAGCGGAACTCCAAACTTCTCTTCAGTCTTGCACAGGTGTACCAGCTCCTCCCCTTCAGTCTTGCACAGGTGTACCAGCTCCTCCCCTTCAGTCTTGCACAGGTGTACAGGCTCCTCCCCTTCAATACTGCACAGGTGTACCGGCTCCTCCCCTTCAGTCTTGCACAGGTGTACCAGCTCCTCCCTTTCAGTCTTGCACAGGTGTACCGGCTCCTCCCCTGCAGCCTTGTCCAGGTGTATCGGCTAAACCCCTTCAGTTTTACACAGTTGTACCAACTCCTCCCTTTCAGTCTTGCACAGGTGTACCGGCTCCTCCCCTGCAGCCTTGTACAGGTGTACCGGCTCCTCCCCTTCAGTCTTGCACAGGTGTATCGGCTCCACCCCTTCAGTCTTGCACAGGTGTACCGGCTCCTCCCATTCAGTCTTGCACAAGTGTACCAGCTCCTCCCCTTCAGTCTTGCACAGAAGTACCTGCTCCTCCCCTTCAGTCTTGCACAGGTGTACCAGCTCCTCCCCTTCAGTCTTGCACAGGTATACCAGCTCCTCCCCTTCAGTCTTGCACAGGTGTGCCGGCTCCTCCCCTTCAGTCTTGCACAGGTGTGCCGGCTCCTCCCCTTCAGTCTTGTCTAGGCGTACCAGCTCCTCCCCTTCAGTCTTGTCTAGGTGTACCAGCTCCTCCCCTTCAGTCTTGCACAAGTGTACCAGCTCCTCCCCTTCAGTTTTGCACAGGTGTACCGGCTCCTCCCCTTCAGTCTTGCCTAGGTGTACTGGCTCCTCCCCTTCAGTTTTGCACAGGTGTACCGGCTCCTCCCCTTCAGTCTTGCCTAGGTGTACTGGCTCCTCCCCTTCAGTCTTGCCTAGGTGTACTGGCTCCTCCCTTGGACTGAAACGACTTCCTCTGATGTCACTGCACACTCTGAACTTCTCACAATGTGCATTAGAAGCTGCAGCAAGTCAAATAGAGCTCTCCCTCATTTCCTGGCTGGAGGACGCCCAGCATCATCTAGCACTTTCCACCCCAGTCTGACTGTCCCTGGCCCCACCCCTTTCCTCCTAAGCCTGACCGGCCTGCCCCTTCCATTCATTGGATTTCAGTTACTTCAATCATGGAGGTTCACATGTGGGCACTACCATGCAAATAGAGCCTGCCAAGAACACCCTCTCCTCCAGATGACACCCACCCATCTAGGCATGTTAATATTTGCATAACTCCTCCCACTGCCGGCAACAGAACTGAGGGCTCTTGAGAGGAGTACTGAGGCGGGGTGCTGTGATGTTTTTAGGAAGCTATGTACAGCACTGGCCCGTCCAACCAGCCACAATCTGCCTGCATTGCATAGAGAAGGACAGAGACCCAGTGATGAAAGGAAAAACTTTATTTGAACATTCGGTTAGCATGTATTGGATAGTTACATTGGTTCTGCTTCCCGCAGCCATTTCGGCACCGACTCCGCCCCATTACTCTGCTACCAGCTTCCCAATGGTGACAGTGGATTATTCCGGGGCAGTGTGTGTTGGCACAGATGCTTTTAGTCTCCACCAGGGGGCATCTGACAGGGTGACAACACAGGAGAACAATTGGGAGATGGTTGCCATCCTGCAATGGGAGGTGCCAGGACAAGACCCTCCAGAGCAGGACCACAAGGACTTCTACTAATGGAAGGTGTAGGTTCAACATCTACATAGATAAAACGTACAAATGACTGCAACTGTGTATTCTGTAATGTATCTAAGAATGACAGAGGGTAAGTACAGGGGGTAAGTACAAGGGGTATGTACAGGAGGTAAGTACAGAGGGTATGTACAGGAGGTAATTACAGAGGGTAAGTACAGGGGGTGAGTACAGGGGGTGAGTACAGGGGGTAAGTACAGAGGGTAAGTACAGGGGGTAAGTACAGGGGGTAAGTACAGGGGGGTAAATACAGGGGGTAAGTACAGAGGGTAAGTACAGGGGGGTAAATACAGAGGGTAAGTACAGGAGGTTAATACAGAGGGTAAGTACATGGGGTAAGTACAGAGGGTAAGTACAGGAGGTTAATACAGGGGTAAGTACGGAGGGTAAGTACAGGGGTAAGTACACAGGGTAAGTACAGAGGGTAAGTACAGGAGGTAAGTACAGGGGGTAAGTATAGGGGCCTTTAGTGTGGCTCCCAAGGGCCACACATAATATTCAGTGGATGTAATGCTTCAAAAAGCTCTGAGAGACTGCAGGTCTAGCATCCTGGAAGTGTTGTCTTCCAGCAGACGTCCTATGAAGATTTCCCGGGATGGAGGATGGAGGGAGTCCCCCATATACATTGTATATACCGACTGTACAGAATGAGATGGAAATGGACTTCACAGCAAAACTGAATGCTGAGCTTTGTCTGGAGTTCTGGTCTAAAGATCGTCTCCTCACCTCCCGTCATAGATCCCAATAGATACTGTATATACATCTTCAGCACCCACTGACCTCCACTGACCTCCACTGTACCCCTCCAGCACCCACTGACCTCCACTGTACCCCTCCAGCACCCACTGACCTCCACTGTACCCTCCACTTCCACTGACCTCCACTGTACCCCTCCACCCCCACTGACCTCCACTGTACCCCTCCACACCCACTGACCTCCACTGTACCCCTCCAGCCCCCACTTACCTCCACTGTACCCCTCCAGCTCCCACTGACCTCTACTGTATCCCTCCATCCCCCACTGACCTCCGCTGTACCCCTCCAGCACCCACTGACCTCCACTGTACCCCTCCAGCCCCCACTGACCTCCACTGTACCCCTCCAGCCCCCACTGACCTCCACTGTACCCCTCCAGCCCCCACTTACCTTCACTGTACCCCTTCAGCCCCCACTGACCTCCACTGTACCCCTCCAGCCCCCACTGACCTCCACTGTACCCCTCCAGCCCCCACTTACCTTCACTGTACCCCTTCAGCCCCCACTGACCTCCACTGCACCCCTCCAGCCCCCACTGATCTCTACTGGACTCCTCCAGTCCCCACTGACCTCCATTGTACACCTCCAGCACCCACTGACCTTCATTGTACCCCTCAAGCCTCCACTGACCTCCACTGTACCCCTTCAGACCCCACTAACCTCTACTGTACCCCTCCAGTCCCCACTAACTTCCACTGTACCCCTCCAACATCTACTGACCTCCACAGTACCCCTCCAGCCCCCAATGACCTCCACTGTTCCCCTCCAGCCCCCACTGAACTCCACTGTACTCCTTCAGCCTCCACTGTACACTTCCAGCACCAATTGACCTCTATTGTACCCCTCCAGCCCTCACTGACCACCACAGTAATCTTACTGGTCCCAAGTGTACCCTTCCCACCCCCACTGACCTCCATTGTACCCCTCAGGTCTCTACTAACCTCCAATGTGTCCCTCTAGCCCCTGCTGACACCATTGCTCCCACCCCACCTCAAATGTCTAGTATGGATTGTTAGGGAAACCTCACCCCATTTTGTTTTGTTTTTGTGGGGCCCCCGGAAAATCAGTACCATACCATCATCACAGATTTTAGGGGAAACAACCTATGCCAAAGCCTCCTCAAGGATAAAGGTCCAGTGTGGATTTTTAGGGGAAACCCCATGCCTTGCAGGTTTAGGGCACCCCAGTGCATGTTACTTCAGGGAATTTCCTATTTTTTATGGTGACCTTTAAGCCTTATTAAAAGATCTGCTCCCCACTAAAAGGCTTTTATTACATTTTGTAATCTTTGTGATTTAAGGTAGATATAAAAGAATGAATGTGGTCCTCAGGGGATCTCCAGGGATAAGGGTGGTCCTCAGAAGATCTCTAGGGGTGAGGATGGTCCTCAGGGGATCTCCAGGGATGAGGGATGCCCTCAGATCTCTAAGGGTGAGGATGGTCCTCAGGGGATCTCCAGGGATGAGGGAGGTCCTCAGAAGATCTCTAGGGGTGAGGGTGGTCCTCAGGGGATCTTCAGGGATGAGGGTGGTCCTCAGGGGATCTCCAGAGATCTCCAGAGATAAGGGTGGTCCTCAGGGTATCTCAAGTGACACAGAGGCCCTCCAGGGATCTCCAGGACTGAGGGGGGTTCCCAGTGAAAGGGCGGTCCTCGGGAAGGTGCGGGCTTTGGTGATAGAGGTTCCCTGGTGATTGGGGGGATCTGGAAGTCTCCAGACATATGAAGGGTCAGCTCAGGAGCCTCTCCTTTGGGGTTCCACGGCCTATACCAGTCTTACCATTGAACATTCGTTTTTGTTTTTTTTGCGTACCTCTATAGATCAAATTAAAAAAAATGTTACTCCATTTGAAGCTTTGTCTTATAAAATCTATTGAAAAATATTTAAAACATGTCCATAAAAGTTCAATTTTTTATAGATCAGAAGTTCAAATTGCTGTCACTCCCATGTACAAATTGGGGGTTCTGGGCTCTTGAAGGGAGCAGTGACCGTCACAGGTGTGGGGCTCTGTCTGGGGCTGGAGCAGGATCTCCCACCTGAGAGCTCCAAGTCCACAGGCTTCTTGGCTTTCCCTTGCTGGCTGCTTGTGGCCTTGTGCCTGATCTGTGGATGGACCCATCTCGCAGTCTGTGTCAGTCATAGTCACTCACACGAGGCTCCAGCTCTGCTCCGGCCCCTTGGGACTCGTTGGGTGGCTTCAGCTTCTGGAATTGTGAATTCGCAGTTCTGAGCCGAGCCGTCACAGCCAATTTTCACTGCTACTTTTCTCCTGTTACGGACAGGAGAAAAATGTCTGTTTTTTTTTTACTGGCTGTCCGTAAAAACACAGACGGTTGGCAACAATGGCTTGAATACAGATTTAAAGGTTTCTTCTTGATAGAAGCTGTAAGATGCATCTACAGAAAACATGATTTGCAAAACTGTAGAACATACACCTGTAGAACAGTCATAAATCTTGTCACCCCCTGTGACGGGAGTGACTTTTGGGGGTGGGGTATCATCTCCCCATGTTCCTATTATGTGTGAGTCACCCTGTGCCTGTTAGGGGTACAGGGTGATCTGTCCTAGTATTGTGTAGACCTGTATAGGTGGGGTGGGGGGGGTTGTCCATTGTTCACTGCCACCTGCTGCATCCCATTGTTCTATTGTGTCTTGCTTGGGAGCAAACTATTATGGGATGTATGTGTTCCTGTATTGTCTACTGCCACTTAGTGTATCCCTTTGTTCTATTGTGTTTCTTGGTTTGGGGGAGGTGTTTCCGGCAGCCCTTCCCCCTGATGGGACGGCCTGCTGATGTGTTTCCTATCCCTGGTTGTATTGCCCCGCCCTGTGTATATATCTTGGGTTTGTGTTAAAATAAAGCAGTTGACTTCCTGTCTTAAGAAACCTGGTGTTGTCTCGTCCTGTATGGTCAGCGGTGGTGTCCGTGGATAATGTCTAACAGAAATACCCTAGCGCAGTGGGGTCCGGTTCCGTAACCCCCCCCCCCCCAGTGGGGTAATGCATACGGACCGCCTAGCGGCACCACTAGCACTCCACTGGTCAGGTGTCCCCAGAGCGCAGAATCTAAGCCCCAGGGTACTTGTTCACCAGGGCCCCTGATGGTGGGGATGGACTTGGAGTACCCCGAGACCAGGTCGTGACTACTGAGTACACCCGTCAGTGGTAGGGGTGTTCGCCAGGGGTTCCAACAGGGGAGAGCCTGATATGAGGAGGTCGGGTGACCCCGATGGGATGGATGGCTGAGCAAGTGCGAAGTCAGACAGGCCGAGTCGGTAATAGAGGGGACGGCACGGTACAAGACAGTGGGCAGAGAATCGTTGGGTCACACGCCAGGTCAGCAACAGCAGGTCAGATCCAATGAGGGGCATTCAGAAGAGAGGTCAGGCAAAGCAAGGGTCTGGGCAGGAGAAATCAGCAGGTCAAGAACAATCCGGGTCAACAACTTACTAGGTACAGGTTCACAGGATACAGGATGCAGGTAAGACCAGAAGGCACTGAATGACAGCTCAGGGCCATTTAAATATCCCGCCCTGCGCTTTCATTGGTGCCACGCGCGCGCCCGTGGTCCCTACTGCGCATGCGCGAACTCACAAACCGCGGTCGGCCAGGTCTCAGTGCCCGCATTCCCACACAGGGCGGTGCACTGCGCCTGCGCCAAGCCCATCGAGGCGGTGATCCCTGACAACAGCCTACCCATAGGAAGGAAGGAGCTGGGTGGGGCCTTGTTGTAGGGAAGATTTCTGGATCGGGATAGAAGGTAAGTATTATCCCAGGTTGGGGTGCACTGCACTCAGGGGAGGGGGTGTTGTCCTTTAAGAAAACATTCTATGGATACAATTGCATTCCACAGCCGCAGCCATGCTTTCCATGGAAGAATAATATCAACTGCCATTATTGTAATTGTTATTAATTAGGTCTGATGTTCCATGCAGAGAAAAGTGAACCAGTTTCATCCGCCCCTGTCCCAGAAGACTTGGCAATCTAATATCTCCAACGCGGCCATAGACATGCAGTTATTATTACTACGTGTGTCATGATTGTTATTGACACAGTCTAAAGTATATCTGTAGTCAATGCAAATGCAGCTTTATTAAAACTCATCCTTCTTGTCCTGGTAAGAAGCGAGGCAGATAACCGAACCTTCGCGTTGCTTTAGAAGAACATCCTTAGGAGATATCTCAAGTGGAACATTATGTGCCATTACGGGAAGATATAATATTTGAATACAGAAAAAAAAAAAAAAAAAAAAGATTAGATCTATTTCACTTTATTAAAAGGATGGGGTTTAATTAAATTCGTTCTCCGGAGACGATCCCTTTGATTAGTCTCCTTTGCACTTGCGTTGGCAGTTTGTCTAAATGTAATCCTGTGAAATTTACAACATGGTCCGCAACTAGGTGAAGATGTCGGGGGTGCAGCTTTGGGTTCAGAGTTCTTGTTTTACAGGATGTGGCGTGTTCACGTCGGAGCTTTCGAGATTTGACCCGGGGTCGACCGCCATTTAAGAATGAGTGGACAATTTGCCTAACTTGACTGTGCGTCCTGTACCTGGGGAATGCCGATGTCAGGGATCTTGGAAAGCAAGTGCTCATTTTCATGTGCTCTAGGTTAGCTAGGTTTGTTGTTTTTTTTGAGTGGCAGCTTGGGATGAGTCAGCCTGGGAGTGAGGCAGGAGTTCACATCAGGTCAAGCTGGGAGGTTCTACAGGCCAGAGCTTCTGCAGCCCTCACACCTTTCCAGAAACTGGAGAACTTTCTGGAAGAGGGGTGGAGGAAGGGAGAAGGCCTGAATCTCCATGTCTGAGGGACTTTGGCAGGAGGCTGGGCATGGCAACCCTCACATATGACAGAGCCTGGAGAGAAAGGGGAGCAGGGGTGGACTGACAAGTCATGGGGCCCCCGGGCAACAGGGGATCATGGGGCCCCTGTGTCCTTGCCCAAACTCAAAAAAGCCTATGAAAAAGGTACCAGGGGCATCTCATGGGGCCCCCTACTGACCCCAGGCCCTCGGGCAGTGCCCGAGTTTCCAAATGGTCAGTCCGCCCGTGAAGGGGAGTCAGGTGGAAGATGGACTGAGAGGAAGGCTGGAGTGTGGAGCCTAGGAGGGGGCCCTGGGGAGGGGAGCCTACCTACTGACTGGGTGCTGGATAGGAGGATCTCCATTGCCCAAGGTCTCCTAGGGAGGACATCCTGAGCAGCAGGGAAGGAGCCAGCCCAGCGAAAGTCCTGAAAGCAGCTACCAACCCACCATGCTGACAGGACAGGACAGTGCGAGTACTCCTACACCTCCTGAGCCAGAAAAGGAGAGAGGGCAGTCAGGTGCAATACCCAACCAGGGGCGGACTGACCATTTGGAAACTGAGCCCCAGTAGGGGGCCCCATGAGATGCCCCTGGTACCTTTTTCATAGGCTTTTTTGAGTTTGGGCAAGGACACAAGGCCCCATGATCCCCTATTGCCCGGGGGCCCCATGAGTTGTCAGTCCGCCCCTGTACCCAACTAGTCCTCATCTGGGACTGCTTAACTGCAAGCTTCTGGGACCTCTTGCTTAGGGATACCCTCAGTACAGCTGGATGGAGAGGAGGATTCATTAGGGGTCTGAGGAGGTACACCAAAAAGGGACAATGCTATATTTTTACTACTCCACATTTTTGTACATAGCTGCTAAGAAGTTCCTCCTCCAATTGTACAGTTCCTTGGACATCCCATATACTCCTAGACCCCATCCAAGTTGCTAACCGCTAAATAAAAACAACTAAAAAACCAGCTCAAGGACTGTTTATTGACTGTGAGGGTACAAGTGTGGAAAATGCATGTTGCCTGGCTGCGCAGAGAATAGAGGGACCCAAACTAAATCCAGTGGCCCTTACGAGGGTAGTGCTACACGCATGTGCAGGGCTGTGAGTATTGGAGTCTAACTAGATGTGACAATGGCAGCAGGAATGCAGACAGAGAGAAGGAGAAATGATTGGACAGCCTTTATGGGTGTAAAAAAAAAAAATCTTCATCACCCCCCACAAGTAGTACAGTGTCACCATGGTGACAGCACTGCTAGGGTGACAGTATGTAAAAAAAAAAAAACATAAATAATAATATAAAAAAAAAATAAACAATTTTTTTGAGAAACTATAATTTTCGGTTATAAACTAAATTTTTTTTTTTGTTTTTTTTTTACTAAAAAGATAACGGAATACATTTTGGCCGAGATTTATGAAGAAAGATTATTTGTTTGGAAAAAAGTTCCCTTCAAACCTTAGAGGCGTGGCTTGTTCATCAAGAAAGATTTGTATCAACAAAGCCACACAATCATGTCACTCCTTCATAAACAAAGCCAATCATCACCACAGGAGGGAGACTGATCACATGGCTTTGTTTACAAACAAAGCCATTGACTGATCACTTGGCTTTGTTGGGAGGAGCTTCCCTGCCTCTCAAAAGACCTTCAGAGCGCGTTGAATCGCACGAATCACAATAGTAACAAATTTCAACAAATCCAAAATAGTTTCCTTTGTTTCATTCGGAGGACAGGACGCGATTGGTCGATCCTTTTGTTGATGATGGGAGCACCGGAAATAACGTAACGACATAACAAATGATGGATTGGGATCCGCGTTCCATCGGAGCGGCGCGGTTGTCTTGGACTTTTGCGGATGATTCTTTTTGCATTAACAGTTTTCATGGAGGCGGAGCCATAAACGCGGGACGTATACAAGGGATCCCTACTTATTGCGCTTGGATTGGATGAAGGCGGAGCCATAAACACGGGACGTATACAAGGGATCCCTACTTACTGCGCTTGGATTGGATGGAGGCGGAGCCATAAACACGGGAGGTATACAAGGGATTAAGGACAATCTAGGTAAATGAATGCATGGACATGGGGGTATAAGGACAAGCTAGGTTAATGAATGTATGAGCGTAGGGGCATGGGAACAATCTAGGTGAATGAATACATGGATATAGGGGACTAAAAACAAGTAAGTTGAATGAATACATGGACATAGGGGAATAAGGATAAGCTAGGTCAGTGGTGGGCAACCTTTTTTTTCAACTGAGCCAAATCTCGCCAAAACCACGATTGAAATTTATTTTGAGAGCCACATTTTTAAAACTGAAAATACATAGGATGGTACACTGTTTTTAGTTTCAATAAGTTTTTATAGTAATTCATCCCCCATATAGTAATTCATCCCCCATATAGTAATTAATCCCCCATATAGTAATTCATCCCCCATAGTAATTCATCCCCCATAGTAATTCATCCCCCATATAGTAATTCATCCCCCATAGTAATTCATCCCCCATATAGTAATTCATCCCCCATATAGTAATTCATCCCCCATATAGTAATTCATCCCCCATAGTAATTCATCCCCCATATAGTAATTCATCCCCCATATAGTAATTCATCCCCATAGTAATTCATCCCCCATATAGTAATTCATCCCCCATAGTAATTCATCCCCCATAGTAATTCATCCCCCATATAGTAATTCATCCCCCATAGTAATTCATCCCCATAGTAATTCATCCCCCATATAGTAATTCATCCCCCATAGTAATTCATCCCCCATAGTAATTCATCCCCCATATAGTAATTCATCCCCCATAGTAATTCATCCCCCATAGTAATTCATCCCCCATATAGTAATTCATCCCCCATAGTAATTCATCCCCCATATAGTAATTCATCCCCCATATAGTAATTCATCCCCCATAGTAATTCATCCCCCATATAGTAATTCATCCCCCATATAGTAATTCATCCCCCATATAGTAATTCATCCCCCATAGTAATTCATCCCCCATAGTAATTCATCCCCCATATAGTAATTCATCCCCCATAGTAATTCATCCCCCATATAGTAATTCATCCCCCATAGTAATTCATCCCCCATAGTAATTCATCCCCCATATAGTAATTCATCCCCCATAGTAATTCATCCCCCATAGTAATTCATCCCCCATATAGTAATTCATCCCCCATAGTAATTCATCCCCCATATAGTAATTCATCCCCCATATAGTAATTCATCCCCCATAGTAATTCATCCCCCATATAGTAATTCATCCCCCATAGTAATTCATCCCCCATATAGTAATTCATCACCCATAGTAATTCATCCCCCATATAGTAATTCATCCCCCATATAGTAATTCATCCCCCCTATAGTAATTCATCCCCCCTATAGTAATTCATCCCCCCATATAGTAATTCATCCCCCATAGTAATTCATCCCCCATATAGTAATTCATCCCCCATATAGTAATTCATCCCCCATAGTAATTCATCCCCCATAGTAATTCATCCCCCATATAGTAATTCATCCCCCCTATAGTAATTCATCCCCCATAGTAATTCATCCCCCATATTGTGTCAATTCACTTACCTTTGCTCCGCACGTTCCTCTCGCCGTGTTCCCGCGCCGTTCCGGTCTTCAGGGCGGACTGTGAGAGGAGCATAGCTCCTCTCACGTTCGTCACGCTGCCCCGCCTACACACATCCTGACAGCCAATCACTGGCTATCAGGATGTGAGTGGCAGCGAGACTGGCCAATCATTGCATTTGAGCGCGCTGCCCTGGCTGTTTTTTTTTGGATCACGATGCAGAGTCCCTGCCGCCCGAGAGGAGGGAGGGGAGCGGGCGCCCGGCACACAAGAGCCGCATTAAAGCGTGTAAAGAGCCGCATGTGGCTCGCGAGCCGCGGCTTGCCGACCACTGAGCTAGGTGATTGAATACATGGCATAGCAGAGTAGGGAGAAGCTAGGTAAATGAATAGATGGACATAGGGGAGTAGAGACATGCCAGGTGAATGAATACATGGACATGGAGGAAAAAGTACAAGCTAGATGAATGAATACGTAGGCGTAGGGGAAGGGGGACAAGCTAAGTGAATGAATACATGGACATAAAAGAATAAGGACAAGCTTGGTGAATGCATACATGGACATAGGGGAATAGGTCAAGCTAGGTGAATGAACACATGGGCATAGAGGAATAGGGACAAGCTAGGTGAATGAATATATGGGCATAGAGGAATAGGGACAAGCTAGGTGAATGAATACATGGACATAGGGGACTAAAATCAAGCTAGGTGAATGAATACATGGACATAGGAGAATAAGGACAAACTAGGTGAATGAAGACACGGACATAGGAGAGTACGGACAAGCTAGGTGAATGAATACATGGACATAGGAGAATAAGGATGAGCTAGGTGAATGAATACATGGACACAGGAGAATAAAGACAAACTAGGTAAATGATTACATGGACATAGGGGAATGGGGACAAGCTAGGTGAATGAATACATGGATATAGGGGACTAAAAACAAGCTAGGTGAATGAATACATGGACAGAGGGGGATGGAGACAAGCTAGGTGAATGAATACATGGACATAGGGACAAGCTAGATGTATGAATATATTGACATAGGGGAATAGAAACAAGTTAGGTGAATGAAGACATGGACATAGGGCAGCAAGGACAAGATAGACGAATGAATACATGTATATAGGGTAATAGGGACAAGCTAGGTGAATGAATACATGGACATAGGGGAATAGGCAAAAGCTAGGTGAATGAATACATGGACAAAGGGAAATAAGGATGAGTTAGGTGAATGAAAACAAGGACATAGGGGAATGGGGACAAGCTACGTGAATGAATACATGGATATAGGGGACTAAAAACAAGCTAAGCAAATGAATACATGGGCATGGGGTGATAGGGACAAGCTAGGTGAATGAATACATGGACATAGGGTAATAAGGACGAGCTAGGTGAATGAATACATGGACATAGGGTAATAAGGACGAGCTAGGTGAATGAATACATGGACATAGGGTAATAAGGACGAGCTAGGTGAATGAATACATGGACATAGGGTAATAAGGACGAGCTAGGTGAATGAATACATGGACATAGGGTAATAAGGACGAGCTAGGTGAATGAATACATGGACATAGGTGAAATGGATCATCTATGACACTACAAACTGCAGCAACAACATGTGAGCCATCATTACAAGGTCAGGAAATGAACAACACAGAAAATCGAACTACACTAATACCAATATAAAGCGACAAAACGTGAAATTGTGCAATGCCTTCAAGTAGGGACCAGCTCCCTCCAGACAGGCCGCCTGCATTCATCCATCGCTGTATGACATGGAGACTGACATGGAGACTGACATGGAGACTTCAGGATATATTTGTGAAACTAGAACTTCTGTTTTTAACACAAATTGTTGGACCGTGTCTTTTATTTTTGTATTTTTTTGCAGGCTGGCTAGTAGTTGTGCTGGAAATACGTTTTGTTTTGCTGACTCTTTTTAATGACTTCTTCCTCCCAGGAGAGGCGAACGCTCACAATTCCCCGACAACACACTCCAGCTCATTGCAGAACATTCTCCCGAGAATTCAGCACCGGCTCTCCCGGGAGACCTTTTTCAGCCACTTTTATTTGGGAGGAGGGGGAGGGGCTGGGAGTGAAGAGGACCTTCCATTATCAATTTGTTAACTTCCACCACAATATTATCAGCCTGACATTAGACGATCTTCTTGTCTCGGGGGCCTCCAAATTTTCACTGTGAGGGCCACATCGTATATTTTAATAAATGCTTGTGGGCCAAAAAAATGTATCAGCTTTTATAAATGAATGAATAAAATTTAATTGGAGATTTTTTGCAATCAGCACGGTGTGATTCAGAAGAAAAGAGAAACTTCCATAAAGCAAAGAAATGAAAAAAAAAAAAACCTGGTGAATGAATACATGGACATAAGGTAGTATGGACAAGATAGGTGAATAAATACATGGGCATAGGAGAGTAGGGACAAGCCAGGTGAATGAACACATGGGCAGAGAAGAATAGGGACAAGCTAGGTGAATGAATATTTGGGCATAGGGGAGTAGAGACAAGCCATGTCGATCATGAACTCGGCAGCAAGACTCATCCACCTCACTATCCGCTCCACATCCACAACCCCCCTCTGCCAATCACTTCACTGGCTCCCGATTGCCCAACGCATCAAATTCAAACGACTAACCCTGACCTACAAAGCCATCCACAATGCTGCCCCAACCTACTTAACCGACCTGATACCCAAATACTACCCTACCCGTGCCCTTCGCTCCTCTCAGGACCTCCTACTCTCTAGCTCCCTGATCTTCTCCTCCCATGCCCGACTGCAAGACTTCTCCAGGACCTCCCCCATCCTCTGGAATTCCCTACCCCAATCCATCAGACTGTCACCCACCCTCACCACCTTCAGGCGCACCCTGAAGACCCACCTCTTCAGGGAGGCCTACCCCACCCTCACCTAACATCTGACCTCCACTCCTCCCACCACCTCATCCCCCACAGCCACTTCCTCCTGTACCAATTTCCCCTCCCTCCTAGATTGTAAGCTCGAAAGAGTAGGGCCCTCGAACCCCTCGTGTATCGCACTGTCTCTGTCTTGTCTCATGTCTTGTCCCCCTGCCTTTGTACAGCGCTGAGCAAACCTTTTGGTGCTATTTAAACACTGTATAATAATAATAATAATGTGAATGAATACATGGACATAGGGGAGTAGGGACAAGCCAGGTGAATGAATACATGGACATAGGGGAGTAGGGAGAAACCAAGTGAATGAATACATGGACATAGGGTAGTATGGACAAGCTAGGTAAATGAATACATGGGCATAGGGGAGTAGGGACAAGCCAGGTGAATGAATACATGGACATATTAGAGTAGGGACAAGTTAGGTGAATAAATACATGGGCATAGGGGAGTAGGGAGAAACCAAGTGAATGAATACATGGACATAGGGTAGTATGGACAAGCTAGGTAAATGAATACATGGGCATAGGGGAGTAGGGACAAGCCAGGTGAATGAATACATGGACATAGAGGAGTAGGAACAGGCTAGGTGAATGAATACATGGACATAGTGGAGTAGGGACAAACCAAGCGAATAAATACATGGGCATAAGGGAGTAGGGACAAGCCAGGTGAATGAATACATGGACATAGAGGAGTATGGACAAGCCAGGTGAATGAATACATGGACAGAGAGGAGTAGGGACAAGCCATATGAATGAATACATGGACATAGAGGAGTAGGGACAAGCTAGGTGAATGAACACATGGACATAGGGGAGTAGGGACAAGTTAGTTGAATGAATATATGGTCATAGGAAAGTAGGGACAAACCAAGTGAATGAATACATGGACATAGGGTAGTGTGGACAAGCTAGGTGAATGAATACATGGGCATAGGGGAGTAGAGACAAGCCATGTGAATGAATACATGGACATAGGGGAGTAGGGACAAGTTAGATGAATGAATACATGGACATAGGGGAGTAGGGACAAGTTAGGTGAATGAACACATGGACATAGGGGAGTAGGGACAAGCTAGATGAATGAATACATGGGCATAGAGGAATAATGACAAGCTAGGTGAATGAATACATGGACATAGGAGAATAGGGAAAAGCTAGGTGAATGAATACATGGACATAGGGGAGTAGGGACAAGCTAGGTATATGAATACATGGGCCTTGGACAAAAACAAGGAGGACACCAGAAACCAGGAAGACACCAGAAACCTAGGCCAGAAACCAGGAAAATACCAGAAACCTAAGACAGAAACCAGGAAGACACCAGGAACCTAGGCCAGAAACCAGGAAGAGACCAGGAAGTTAGGAAAGAAACCTGAAAGACAACAGCAGCCTAGGCCAGAAACCAGGAAGACACCAGGAACCTAGGCCAGAAACCAGGAAGACACCAGAAACCTAGGCCAGAAACCAGGAAGACACCAGGAACCTAGGCCAGAAACCAGGAAGACACCAGGAACCTAGGCCAGAAACCAGGAAGACACTAAAAAAATGTACAAAAAAATGTAAACCAGGTAAATCTAGTCTCCCTTCCTATGTATTCTGATGCTAGCGGCAGAACATAGTTCAGGTTGATGGAGAGACTTTAGTTCGGCTTTAACTTCATTTCTCTCTCCCGGTCTGCCAGTTCCCCCAACTTTGCCGCGTTGTCATGTAATTGGGATGAGAAGCTCTCAGCGTGGATCTTTATCACCTAAGTGAATGGAAATCCCCCGAAGAGTCGGAATTAACAGCCGCATTCACAGCCCTTCAAACGACCGAGTGAAGCTGCTTTAAAAGCCTTCAATTTATGGCTGTTGTGCTTCTCAGAAAATGCTTTCATCCGGAATACTAGAGGGAGCGACGTGACGATAATTCCACCGAAACTCTTCCCCACACTGCAATCGTAATCTATGCCCCTCTCCGGAGACGTGATCTACGCGTGGAGGGAGAGAAAGATGTGCCGGGAGGGAGAGATGATGTGCTGGGAGGGAGAGGACGATGTGCCGGAAGGGAGAGGACGATGTGCCGGAAGGGAGAGGACGATGTGCCGGGAGGGAGAGATGATGTGCTGGGAGGGAGAGGACGATGTGCCGGAAGGGAGAGGACGATGTGCCGGAAGGGAGAGGACGATGTGCCGGGAGGGAGTAGAACAATGTGGCGGGAGGGAGAACGATGTGACGGGAGGGAGAGGACGGTGTGCCGGGAGGGAAAGGATGATGCACTGGGAGGGAGAGGACGGTACGCCGGGAGAGAGAGGACGATGTGCCAGGAGGGAGAGAAAGATGTGCTGGGAGGGAAAGGACGATGTGCCGGGAGGGAGAAGAAGATGTGCCAGGAGGCAGAGGAAGATGTACCGGGAGGGAGGGGATGATGTGCCAAGAGGGAGATAACGATGTGCCAGGAGGCAGAGTACGATGTGCCAGGAGGGAGAGGAAGATGTACCGGGAGGCAGAGGATGATGCACTGGGAGGGAGAAGACGACACTCCGGGAGGGAGAGGACGATACGCCGGGAGGGAGAGAACGATACATCAGGAGGGAGAGGACGATGTGCCGGAAGGGAGAGGATGATGTGCCGGGAGGGAGAGAACGATACGTCAGGAGGGAGAGGACGATGTGCCGGGAGGGAGAGGATAACACACCGGGAGGGAGAGGACGATGTGCCGGGAGGGAGAGGATGATACGCCGGGGGGAGAGGACGATGTGCCAGGAGAGAGAACGATACGCCGGGAGGGAGAGTACGATATGCCGGGAGGGAGAGGACGATACATCGGGAGGGAGAGGATGATACGTCGGGAGATAGAGCATGATATGACGGGAGGGAGAGGACGATATGCCGGGAGGGAGAGGACGATATGCCGGGAGGGAGAAGACGATACGCCGGGAGGGAGAGGACGATGTGCCGGGAGGGAGAGGACGATGTGCCGGGAGGGAGAGGACGATGTGCCGGGAGGGAGAGGACGATGTGCCGGGAGGGAGAGGACGATGCGCTGGGAGGGAGAGGATGATGTGCCGGGAGGGAGAGGAAGACATGCTGGGAGGGAGAAGATGATACGCAGGGAGGGAGAGGACGATGTGCCAGGAGGGAGAGGACTATATGCTGGGAGGGAGAGGTCTATGTGCCAGGAGGGAGAGGACTATATGCTGGGAGGGAGAGGACAATGTGCCAGGAGGGAGAGGATGATACGCCGGGAGGGAAAGGATGATACGCCGGGAGGGAGAGGATGATACGTCAGGAGGGAGAGGACGATGTGCTGGGAGGGAAAGGATGATGTGCCGGGAGGGAGTAGATGTGCCAGGAGGCAGAGGAATATGTACCGGGAGGGAGAGGATGATGTGCCGGGAGGGAGGTAAAGATGTGCCAGGAGGCAGAGTACGTTGCGCAAGGAGGGAGAGGACGATGTGCTGGGAGGGAGGGAGGATGTGCCAAGAGGGAAAAGACGATACACCGGGAGGGAGAGGACGATGCACCGGGAGGGAGGGAGGGAATATGTGCCGGGAGGGAGTAACGATACACCAGGAGGGAGAGGACGAATTGCCAGGAGAGAGAGGACGATACGTTGGGAGGGAGAGGACAATATGCTGGGAGGAAGCGCTGATCATGGCTTAAAAGTTTTACACTTTGGCAGGTGGAAGGCCGGGGAGGTGGAAGGCTGGAGAGGTAGAAGGCCGGGGAGGTGGAAGGCCGGAGAGGTGGAAGGCCGGGGAGGTGGAAGGCCGGGGAGGTGGAAGGCCGGAGAGGTGGAAGGCCGAGGAGGTGGAAGGCCGGAGAGGTGGAAGGCCGGGGAGGTGGAAGGCCGGGGAGGTGAAAGGCCGGAGAGGTGGAAGGCCGAGGAGGTGGAAGGCCGGAGAGGTGGAAGGCCGGGGAGGTGAAAGGCCGGAGAGATGGAAGGCCGGGGAGGTGGAAGGCCGGGGAGGTGAAAGGCCGGGGAGGTGGAAGGCCGGGGAGGTGAAAGGCCGGGGAGGTGGAAGGCCGGAGAGGTGGAAGGCCGGGGAGGTGGAAGGCCGGGGAGGTGAAAGGCCGGGGAGGTGGAAGGCCGGGGAGGTGGAAGGCCGGAGAGGTGGAAGGCCGGGGAGGTGGAAGGCTGACGAGGTGGAAGGCTGGAGAGGTTAAAGGATCACGTCACCCAGAAAACAAACTTATATGTCAGTTATGAGTAGACAGGTGGGCTGGACCATCAACTCATTTCTAACACCTGTATATAGGCCCCCCCAAGCCGACCAGCCTCGGGGGGATCTTGTCATATATCGATGTAACTGCTCCGGTTCCCCAGGAAATCCCCTAAGGATTTCCTGCTCTGATTCCTCCCCATCTTACTCCCGAGAAGTCATTGCCAACCATTTTTTTACTCTACAAATAGTTTTTAGGTCTCAGGGAACCCCCAACAAAACCATTAAGCCTGCAGCTTGTAGTCAGGTGCAGGTTTCCCCACCATCCTGTAGGTGGCACTGTGACTTTATTAGGAATGGAGGGGAGTCTGTTCGAGGAATTGTCCCCCCCCATGGACTCCATCAGTTTTTCATAGAACCAGTTGTCTGATTGGCTGCTGTAATCTCTCGAAATCTCAGACTGCTGTTAGAAACCACGGGGCCCCATACAGCCAACCTGACAGTCCCCCTCCCTCCACACAGTTTACTATGCTTCAGTTATGAATGGACACAGTGAGTGATCGGTACCGATCGCTCATTGTGTTCATTCAGGAAGGGGAGTGGCTAGTAAATGTGACATGTTTACCAAACCCTTCCCTCACTCTACATCCTGAAGGATCCTATTGTGTGATTGCAGCTACTGGTGGGAAGGAGAGGAGGGATGACAGCAGCACTGCGGGGGTGGGGGGCCTGGGCAGCAGGAGAAAAATATGGTGCACAGGGAGGATAATGGGGGGGGATTACTGGAACCGATCCCCTGTATGCCCCTCTCTGCAGCAGATGAAACCCAGCGGAAGGGAGAGGAGAAGAAGTCGGCTTTCATTTGCCGCAGAGAGTCATACAGGGGATCGGTTCCAGAAATTGCCCCTCCCCCCCACCATGCCTATCGCCATTCCTACCCACATCCAAATCAGCCAGCTGCCTGGGCCCCACTGTAGGCAGTGATGTCACTTCCTGAATGCCCAGCAATGCGGGCAGTGATGTCACTTTCTGAACGCCCAGCAATGCGGGCAATGATGTCACTTTCTGAACTCCCAGCAATGCGGGCAATGATGTCACTTCCTGAACGCCCAGCAATGCGGGCAATGATGTCACTTCCTGAACGCCGAGCAATGCGGGCAATGATGTCACTTCCTGAATGCCCAGCAATGCGGACAATGATGTCACTGCCTGAACGCCCAGCAATGCGGGCAATGATGTCACTTCCTGAACGCCCAGAAATGCGGGCAGTGATGTCACTTCCTGAACGCCCAGCAATGCGGGCAATGAAGTCACTTCCTGAACGCCCCTGAATGCAGGCAATGATGTCACTTCCTGAACACCCAGCAATGCAGGCAGTGATGTCACTTCTTGAATGCCCAGCAATGCAGGCAATGATGTCACTTCCTGACACCCAGCAATGCAGGCAATAATGTCACTTCCTGAACACCTAGCAAATCAGACAATGATGTCACTTCCTGAACGCCCCGCAATGCAGGCAATGATGTCACTTCCTGAACACCTAGCAATTCAGGCAATGATGTCACTTCCTGAACACCCAGCAATGCGGGCCGTGATGTCACTTCCTGAACGCCCAGCAATGCGGGCAGTGATGTCACTTCCTGAACGCCTAGCATTGCGGGCCGTGATGTCACTTCCTGAACGCCCTGCAATGCGGGCAGTGATGTCACTTCCTGAATGCCCAGTAATGCGGGCAATGATGTCACTGTCTGAACGCCCAGCAATGCGGGCAGTGATGTCACTTCCTGAACACCCAGCAATGCGGGCAGTGATGTCACTTTCTGAACGCCCAGCAATGCGGGCAGTGATGTCACTTTCTGAACTCCCAGCAATGCGGGCAATGATGTCACTTCCTGAACGCCCAGCAATGCGGACAATGATGTCACTGCCTGAACGCCCAGCAATGCGGGCAATGATGTCACTTCCTGATACCAAGCAATGTAGGCAATTATGTCACTTCCTGAACGCCCAGCAATGCAGGCAGTGATGTCACTTCCTGAACGCCCAGCAATTCAGGCCGTGATGTCACTTCCTGACACAAGGCAATGCAGGCAGTGATGTCACTTCTTGAATGCCCAGCAATGCAGGCAATAATGTCACTTCCTGAATGCCCAGCAATGCAGGCCATGATGTCACTTCCTGACACCCAGCAATGCAGGCAATGATGTCACTTCCTGAACACCTAGCAAATCATACAATAATGTCACTTCCTGAACGCCCCGCAATGCAGGCAATGATGTCACTTCCTGAACACCCAGCAATGCGGGCCGTGATGTCACTTCCTGAACGCCCAGCAATGCAGGCAATGATCTCACTTCCTGAACGCCCAGCAATGCAGGCCGTGATGTCACTTCCTGAACACCCAGCAATGCAGGCCGTGATGTCACTTCCTGACACCCAGCAATGCAGGCAATTATGACACTTCCTGAACGCCCCGCAATGCAGGCAATGATGTCACTTCCTGAACGCCCAGCAATGCAGGCAGTGATGTCACTTCCTGAACGCCCTGCAATGCAGGCAATGATGTCACTTCCTGAACGCCCCGCAATGCAGGCAATAATGTCACTTCCTGAACACCCAGCAATGCGGACCGTGATGTCACTTCCTGAACGCCCAGCAATGCAGGCAATGATCTCACTTCCTGAACGCCCCGCAATGCAGGCAATGATGTCACTTCCTGAACACCCAGCAATGCAGGCTGTGATGTCACTTCCTGACACTCAGCAATGCAGGCAATTATGTCACTTCCTGAACGCCCCGGAATGCAGGCAATGATGTCACTTCCTGAACGCCCAG
This sequence comes from Staurois parvus, assembly GCF_062004578.1. NCBI lineage: Eukaryota > Metazoa > Chordata > Amphibia > Anura > Ranidae > Staurois > Staurois parvus. The sequence continues at coordinate 225,981 of NW_028319524.1, read as the reverse complement.
CAATGCAGGCCGTGATGTCACTTCCTGAACGCCCAGCAATGCAGGCCGTGATGTCACTTCCTGACACAAGGCAATGCAGGCAGTGATGTCACTTCCTGAACGCCCAGCAATGCAGGCAATGATGTCACTTCCTGAACGCCCAGCAATGCAGACCGTGATGTCACTTCCTGACACCCAGCAATGCAGGCAGTGATGTCACTTCCTGAACGCCCAGCAATGCGGGCAATGATGTCACTTCCTGAACGTCCAGCAATGCGGACAATGATGTCACTGCCTGAATGCCCAGCAATGCGGGCAATGATGTCACTTCCTGAACGCCCAGAAATGCGGGCAGTGATATCACTTCCTAAACGCCCCGCAATGCAGGCAATGATGTCACTTCCTGAACACCCAGCAATGCAGGCAATGATCTCACTTCCTGAACGCTCAGCAATGCAGGCCGTGATGTCACTTCCTGAACACCCAGCAATGCAGGCTGTGATGTCACTTCCTGACACCCAGCAATGCAGGCAATTATGTCACTTCCTGAATGCCCCGGAATGCACGCAGTGATGTCACTTCCTGAACGCCCAGCAATGCAGGCTGTGATGTCACTTCCTGAACGCCCAGCAATGCAGGCCGTGATGTCACTTCCTGACACAAGGCAATGCAGGCAGTGATGTCATTTCCGGAACGCCCAGCAATGCAGGCAATGATGTCACTTCCTGAACGCCCAGCAATGCAGACCGTGATGTCACTTTCTGACACCCAGCAATGCAGGCAGTAATGTCACTTCCTGAACACCCAGCAATGCAGGCCGTGATGTCATTTCCTGAACGTCCAGCAATGCGGACAATGATGTCACTGCCTGAATGCCCAGCAATGCGGGCAATGATGTCACTTCCTGAACGCCCAGAAATGCGGGCAGTGATATCACTTCCTAAACGCCCCGCAATGCAGGCAATGATGTCACTTCCTGAACACCCAGCAATGCAGGCAATGATCTCACTTCCTGAACGCTCAGCAATGCAGGCCGTGATGTCACTTCCTGAACACCCAGCAATGCAGGCTGTGATGTCACTTCCTGACACCCAGCAATGCAGGCAATTATGTCACTTCCTGAATGCCCTGGAATGCAGGCAGTGATGTCACTTCCTGAACGCCCAGCAATGCAGGCTGTGATGTCACTTCCTGAACACCCAGCAATGCAGGCCGTGATGTCACTTCCTGACACAAGGCAATGCAGGCAGTGATGTCATTTCCGGAACGCCCAGCAATGCAGGCAATGATGTCACTTCCTGAACGCCCAGCAATGCAGATCGTGATGTCACTTCCTGACACCCAGCAATGCAGGCAGTAATGTCACTTCCTGAACACCCAGCAATGCAGGCCGTGATGTCACTTCCTGAACGTCCAGCAATGCAGGCAGTGATGTCACTTCCTGAACACCCAGCAATGCAGGCAGTGATGTTACTTCCTGAACGCCCAGCAATGCAGGCAGTGATGTCACTTCCTGAACGCCCAGCAATGCAGGCAGTGATGTCACTTCCTGAACGCCCAGCAATGTGGGCAATGATGTCACTTCCTGAACGCCCAGAAATGCGGGCAATGATGTCACTTCATCATAAGTCATAACATTTGGGGCAACAGGACTATAAAGTTATAGAAAGACGTTGATTGCAGATTGGGGGAGGGGCGGAGACGTGCGAGGGGAGCCATCTTGCCTGTTTGCTGAGACGGTTTCTTTCTCTCTGCCGAGATGCCTAATTTCCGGAGACAAATAGACCCGAGAAATAAATGAATCAAACTTGTCAGACTTTTGTTTAGTGTCTCCGTCATGCAAATTGCTGCGGGAATTTAGAGCGGAGAGTGTTTGTGAATTCTTCATTATCTGCTCCTATTAATATTTTTCCCTTGGTCAGCATACTGAGCGTTTCACTCATTTTTCAGATATTATTGTTTCCGCGATAAAATAGCCGCCATTCTAATTAACAAATAATTAATTTCACGCTTCTCATGAAAGTAATTGATTTTTCTCTGATTATTCCAATATTCCGGAGCACACACCACTAGGCAGCTGATTAAAATATCCCGACTAATCTGCGTTCTTCTTCTTCATCATTGGCTCTTTGAAGATAATTTAAGACCTGAGTTTGTTTTGAAGGTTTTTTCTTTTTTTTTTTGATGTTTTGATGGGAAAAGTGCGCTGTTTATTAAACATGATAATCATCGGCCAATGAAACGTGAAGAAGAGTTTTCCGGGGGGAAAAAAAGTTTATTGTAAGAAAACATTAGAGAAAAAAGTTTTATTAAGTCAAAACTCTGCTGTGTCCCGGTGAAGGACCTTCCAGTCCTCCTCCTCCTCCAGATGACCCCCCCAACAACCCCCCCTGGCTCTAGTAATGATCCATACTGCCCTGGGTGCTTCAAGACAGGGCCGGATCTAACCTGTCTGATGTGGGTGTGCAGTAAGAAATGTCAGGGGAGCAGAGGAAGGGAAGTTACTAAGGCAGTGTACAGGGGTCAGCAGGGCAGAGGACAGGGGTCAGTAGGGAAGTGTACAGGGGTCAGTAGGGAAGTGTACAGGGGTCAGTAGGGGAGTGTACAGGGGTCAGTAGGGGAGTGTACAGGGGTCAGTAAGGGAGTGTACAGGGGTTACCAGAGTAGTGTACAGGGGTTACCAGAGTAGTGTACAGGGGTCAGCAGGGCAGTGTATAGGGGTTAGCAGGGCATTGTACAGGGGTCAATAGGGCAGTGTACAGGGCTCAGCAAGGCAGTGTACAAGGGTCAGTAGGGGAGTGTACAGGGGTTAGCAAGGCAGTGTACAGGTGTCAGTAGGGGAGTGTACAGGGGTCAGTAGGGCAGTGTACAGTGGTTAGCAGGGCAGTGTACAGGGGTCAGCAGGGCAGTGTACAGGGGTTAGCAGGGCAGTGTACACGGGTCAGCAGGGCAGTGTACAGGGGTCAGTAGGGCAGTGTACAGGGGTTAGCAGGGCAGTGTGCAGGGGTCAGCAGGGCAGTGTGCAGGGGTTAGCAGGGCAGTGTGCAGAGGTCAGCAGGGCAGTGTACACGGGTCAGCAGGGCAGTGTGCAGGGGTCAGCAGGGCAGTGTACAGGGGTTAGCAGGGCAGTGTACAGGGGTTAGCAGAGCAGTGTGCAGGGGTCAGTAGGGCAGTGTACAGGGGTCAGTAGGGCAGTGTACATGGGTCAGCAGGGCAGTGTACACGGGTCAGCAGGGCAGTGTACAGGGGTCAGTAGGGCAGTGTACACGGGTCAGCAGGGCAGTGTACAGGGGTTAGCAGGGCAGTGTGCAGGGGTCAGTAGGGCAGTGTACACGGGTCAGCAGGGCAGTGTACAGGGGTTAGCAGGGCAGTGTACAGGGGTCAGTAGGGCAGAGGACAGGGGTTAGCAGGGCAGTGTACAGGGGTTAGCAGGGCAGTGTACAGGGGTCAGTAGGGCAGAGGACAGTAACTCCACTTTTCTTGAAAAGAACCCCTCTCTTCTGGGTGATCTATGCACATTGCAGGGATTATAACAAACTTTGTTGCAGATTCCTACCTTTTGTTATTCTGAAGAAATAGCTGTTTGTTTCTCTGTATCCACGTGCAGAGTGAATGGAAATGGTGGTGACCTTATAATTATCAATCAGCCGCTGCACCTGCAGGGCTCTAATGAGGAAAATGGCAGGGCCTGCATCCATTTAGACGTGATTTCCCTGTGTAAATTATTGAGTATCTCAATAAAAATGACATTTTTGTTGCAGGGGATGCCTGAAATCTGACATGTAGGATTCCCGGAGATGATCTGAGTGTCCTGCAACCATTCTGAGGAAATCCTGGAAAAGGTATCATTGTTGTTGTTGTTTTTTTTTAATACAGCAATGGGGGAGGGGAGGTGGGGGGTGCTTGGTTGAGGGGGATCATTGTCCAAAGTTGGATTTTAAATGAAAACATGACTTTTTAGTTACCTCACCTAATATTACCAAATATAATCATAATATTAATAATAATAATAATATGCGTTGTTATTATTGTTATTAATATTATTATAATTTTACATTATTTTTATGACTTTACTTTAAACACTATTTTTTTCTCTTTTATTCTGTGCAGACCTCCTCCTGCCTCCAGAGGTGCTGTGAACAGTGTCAGGGAAGGAAATACAATGTATCAGGCAGAAGCAAAGTTTGTTGCTTTGCATTAAATTTCCCTGCGATTGCCATGATTGGCTAAGCAAGGTGATCATGTGATCGGTGGTTACTATTACATTTCCAGTGTGCAACCTGCTCCCAGAGATCAGAGTGACCCCCCCCCCCTTTTTCCCAAGGACATGGAGCTCCTCTGAGAAGAAGACTTCCGTAATCACATAAGGACTCTGATTAGAAGAAGACTTTACTTCGAGTCTTCCAAAAAAAAAAAAACAAGGACCTACCCGGGAGTATCTTCATCTACAGTACAGTGGTCAGAAGAGGGGTAAGTGTCTCTATATATCAGGTCCCCAGAGGGCCACTTCCACCAGGACCAACTCATGGCTGCTGTCCTCCAATCCCACCATTCCCCATCCCAAGATATTGTATATATATTGTGAAGGGCCCTGGGAGGGGATCAAAGGGACAGCTTTTGTTCCTTTCTTTTTCTTTCTTTCTCTTTCTTTCTTTCTTTCTTTCTTTCTTTCTTTCTTTCTTTCTTTCTTTCTTTCTTTCTTTCTTTCTTTCTTTCTCTCTTTCTTTCTTCCTTCCTTCCTCCCTCCCTCTCTCTCCCCCTCCCTCCCTCCCCTCCCCATCTCTCTCTCTCTCTCCTCCCCCTTCCTCTCTCTCTCTTCATTTTTCTTTCTTTCTTTTTTTCTTTCTTTATTCCCCCCCCTCTCTCTCTCTCTTCCTTTTTCTTTCTTTCTTTCTTTCTTTCTTTCTTCCTTCCTTCCTCCTTCCTTTCTCTCTCTTTCTTTCTTTCTTTCTTACTCCCTTCCTTCCTCCTTCCTCTCTCTCTCTCTCTTTCTTTCCTTCTTTCTTTCTTTCTTTCTTTCTTTCTTTCTTTCTTTCTTTCTTTCTTTCTTTCTTTCTTTCTTTCTTTCTTTCTTTCCTCTTCTTTCTTTCCTCTTCTTTCTTTCTTCCTTCTTCATCTCTCTCTCTCTCCCTCTCTCTCTTCTCTCTCTTTTCTTTCTTTCTTTCTTTCTTTCTTTCTTTCTTTCTCTCTTCCTTCCTCCCCCTCCCTCCCTCCCCCCCCCTCTCTCTCTCTCTTCCTCTTTCTTTCTTTCTTTCTTTCTTTCTTTCTCTCTCTTCCTCTTTCTTTCCTTTCTTTCTTTCTCTCTTTCTCTCTCTTCCTCTTTCTTTCTCTTTCTTTCTTTCTTTCTTTCTTTCTTTCTTTCTTTCTTTCTTTCTTTCTTTCTTTCTCTCTCTCTCTCCCCCCTTATTTCTTTCTCTCTCTCTACCTCTTTCTCTCTTCCTTTTTCTCTCTTGTTTTCTCTCTTCTTCTTTCTTCCTCTTTCTCTCTTTCTTTTTCTCTCTTCTTCTTTCTTTCTCCAATCTCTCGCTGTGAATGTGTCTTGTATTTGGTAATTCTCGTCTTTCTATAGAGGCCGGGTTATTGTTGCTGGGATATAGATGGACAGAAGAAATCTGCAATTACAAGGCCTTCTAGCGACAGCGAAGCTGTAATAATCTTCCCATTGTGGATCTCAGGGAATAACAGGCAAGGTCAAGCCAAGTCCATCACCAGAACGGGGACAAAAGCTTTCTGGGGAGGGTGAGGGATTTGTAAATACAATGACAGGGAAACAATGGCGGCCTGTTGGGCCTGAATGAACACACACGCATGGCGCCTTCCATCTCCATTGAATGCTTTAGAGATAATCACAGCGTCTTTTTATTTTTTTTATTTTGCGAAATGAAACATCACAATTTCTCCTGTCCACCTCAGAAACACATAAATACCCTTTTCTCCGTCTTCCCTCTGTTAGCCGTGAATCGCGCTTTTATCCCGTGTTTATTTATTGGCCGGGAAATGGAAGTGGCGGCTGTCAGGAGCGGTTATGCGGCCCATCTCCTCTCTAATACCTCCATACCAGCAGACATCAGGAGATTCCAAACCGTGAGCAGATGTCAGTTTAGCGGCTAATGACACGCGGTACCGGCTCGCCGAGGAATATCGCCCGCGCAGATCACACAATTTGGGGGGAAATGGAGATGCAGTTGATTAAGTTTTGGAACGGTCATAAGTCAGGGAAGCGAAACTTGGGAGGCAAAATCAGAAAATGATTGCATGGCCTGTCACTGTTGTGTCAATCTGCGCGCGCCATTTACACTACAAATAACCAGCCGCTTTTAACTCTTCCCACCCCGGAGGTGCAGCGCGGGGCGTCTGTGCAGCAAGAAATATACATCTATGGGTCCTCAAAGCTGAGCTCCAGGCAAACAGATACTGTTTTATCTGCCAATGGATTTGTATTTCTGCCCATCCAGTTCACAACTTTTCACAGCTCTGCTACACAGCACAGCCTTGTCTGGCAGGCAAGGAGACCTAAGTTTTTTCTGCTGCAGTTCAGTAACACTTACCGGCCCTTTCCATTCCTCAGTCTCCTATTGGGCAGTAAAAGCAGGAGTGGCTCGCTGGTGTCACTCTGCTCTCTCCTCCTATCAGCATGTGGAAGTGTGAAGCAGAGTGTGCAGCATGCTCCTTCCATGTCTCTCTCTGTTGTCGCTCCTGTTGTATTTTGTAATATATAAAAAGCGCATTTCAACATCCAGTATATATATATATATATATATATATATATACAGTTGCAAGAAAAAGTATGTGAACCCCTTGGGATTCCGTGGAGCAATGTGACAGCGTTTCCTTCACTCAGCTCTCCCTTTCTAAAAAACGAACCCACGTAGAAGAACAATATATTGGAAATACTACAATTTTGGTCGTATTCAATACATTTCAATATATACAATTGCAAGAAAAAGTATGTGAACCCCTTGGGATTCCGTGGAGTTTTGCATGAATTGGGCATAAAATGTGCTCTGAACGTCATCTAAGTCACAACAATAGAAGAACACAGTCTGCTGAACATAATACTACACAAACATTAGATGTTGCCATGGTTTAATTGCACATAACATGTAAACATTCACAGCGCAGGGAGGAAAAAGTATGTGAACCTTTGGACTTAATAACTGGTTGACCCTCCTTTGGCAGCAATAACCTCAACCAAACGTTTCCTGTAGTTGCAGATCAGACCTGCACAAGGATCTGGAGTCATTTTGGACCACTCCTCTTCACAAAACTGTTTCAGTGTAGCAATATTCTTGGGATATCTGGTGTGAATCGCTCTCTTAAGGTCATGCCACAGCATTTCAATGGGGTTGAGGTCAGGACTCTGACTGGGCCATTCCAGAAGGCGTATTCTGTGCTGTTGCAGCCATTGTTTTGTTGAATGACTTGTATGCTTTGGGTCATTGTCCTGTTGCATCACCCATCCTCTGCGGAGCTTCAGTTGGCGGACAGATGGTTGTACGTTTTCCTGCAAAATGTCTTGATAAACTCTGGAATTCATTTTCCCATCAATGACAACAATCCGCCCAGCCCTGAGGCAGCAAAGCAGCCCCAAACCATGATGCTCCCTCCGCCATGTTTCACAGTGGGGATGAGGTTTTGATGTTGGTGTGCTGGGCCTTTTTTTCTCCACACATAGTGTTGTGTGTTCTTCCCAAACAGCTCAATCTTGGTGTCATCTGTCCACAGTATATTTTGCCAGTAGTGCTGTGGAACATTCAGGTGCTCTTTTGCAAACTTCAAACGTGCTGCAATCTTCTTTTTGGCCAGCAATGGCTTCCTCCGTGGTGTCCTCCCATGTACTCCATTCTTGTTTAATGTTTTCCTTATTGTAGATGTGTCAACAAAAATGTTAGCATGTGCCAGAGATTTCTGTAGGTCTTTAGCTGACACTCTGGGATTCTTCTTTACCTCATGCAGCATTCTGCGCTGGGCTCTTGCAGTCATTTTTACAGGACGACCACGCCTAGGGAGAGTAGCAACAGTGCTAAACTTTCTCCATTTGTAGACAGTCTGTCTTACCGTGGACACATGACCATCAAGGCTCAAGGAGATACTTTTGTAACCCTTTCCAGCTTCATGCAAGTCAACAATTCTTGATGGTAGGTCTTCTGAGAGCTCTTTTCTGCGAGGCATGGTTCACATCAGACAGTGCTTCTTGAAACCAGTAAACCCAAAACAGGTGTCAGCAACACATCCAATATCATCACACTGATTGGAGTCAAGGTTGGCTCACTCCTGGCTCCAATTAGCTCTGGGAGAAGTCATTAAGCTAGGGCCTCACATACTTTTTCCTCCCTGCACTGTGAATGTTTACATGTTATGTGCAATTAAACCATGGCAACATCTAATGTTTGTGTAGTATTATGTTCAGCAGACTGTGTTCTTCTATTGTTGTGACTTAGATGACGTTCAGAGCACATTTTATGCCCAATTCATGCAAAACTCCACGTAATCACCACGTAGGGGTTCACATACTTTTTCTTGCAACTGTATATATTGAAATGTATTGAATACGACCAAAATTGTAGTATTTCCGATATATTGTTCTTCCATGTGGGTTCGTTTTTTAGAAAGGGAGAGCTGAGTGAAGGAAACGCTGTCACATTGCTGGGGAATCGGCGGTAGAAATGGTTCTTTTTCGGAAAGACAGTTGTGTCTGCTGGGGTGACATCCATCATTCTCTCTTTCTGGTAATTTCCGGGAATCAGCCATGATTGTCTGACTGCTCTCGGATTATCGCTTGTCAACATTAAACAAGGACGAGGATGGATCTTCATGGCGGCGCTGCACTCGCAGGCGCTGAAAGTGTTTTCCATCTGAGAAGACAAGCGGGGATTGCATGAATGATACTTATCCGTGATGTCTGTGTGTTCAATCCACTTCCCTGCGCTGGAGACAATGAACAGACCGTCCAGAGAGATGGAGAGGAAGACACGGATCTGACTGCACCAGGAGACCAGGAGATGGACAAACAAGCAACGGATACCATCCGGCCTAAGAGCAAAGTGCAGGAACTAGTAACCAATCAGAATTAATACCCTCATGATACGGCTGCGGATAGCTCTGATTGGCTGCCAGGGATTACTGCACTATTACAGCAGCTTTTACTGCAAAAAAAGGAAAATATAAAGTAACATTGTTTATAAACATCGATCAGATGATAGAGAGATACAAAGTAACATTGTTTAGAAACATCGATCAGATGGGAGATAAAGAGATACAAAGAAACATTGTTTATAAACATCGATCAGACAGGAGAGAGAGATACAAAGTAACATTGTTTATAAACATCAATCAAACAGATGATAGAGAGATACAAAGTAACATTGTTTATAAACATCAATCAAACAGATGATAGAGAGATACAAAGTAACATTGTTTATAAACATTGATCAGACTGGAGATAGATACAAAGTAACATTGATGAGACGGTAGACAGAGATACAAAGTAACATTGTTTATGAACATCGATCAGACTGGAGATAGATACAAAGTAACATTGTTTATAAACATCAATCAAACAGATGATAGAGAGATACAAACTAACATTGTTTATAAACATCGATCAGATGGGAGATAGAGAGATACAAAGTAACATTGTTTATAAACATTGATCAGACGGGAAATAGAGAGATACAAAGTAACATTGTTTATAAACATCGATCAGACGGGAGATAGAGAGATACAAAGTAACATTGTATATAAACATCGATCAGATGGGAACTAGATAAATTCAAAGTAACATTGTTTATAAACATCGATCAGATGGGAGATAGAGATACAAAGTAACATTGTTTATAAACATCGATCAGACGGGAGATAGAGAGATACAAAGTAACATTGTTTATAAACATCGATCAGACGGGAGATAGAGAGATACAAAGTAACATTGTTTATATACGTCGATTAGACAGACGATAGAGAGATACAAAGTAACATTGTTTATAAACATCGATCAGACGGGAGACGGAGAGATACAAAGTAACATTGTTTATACACATCGATCAGACGGGAGACGGAGAGATACAAAGTAACATTGTTTATACACATCGATCAGACGGGAGACGGAGAGATATAAAGTAACTTTGTTTATAAAAAACGATCAGGCTGGAGATATACAAAGTAACATTGTTTATAAACATCGATCAGACGGGAGATAGACATACAAAGTAACATTGTTTATAAACATCGATCAGACGGGGGATAGAGATACAAAGTAACATTGTTTATAAACATCGATCAGACGGGAGATAGACAGATACAAAGTAACATTGTTTATACACATATATCAGATGGGAGATGGAGAGATACAAAGTAACATTGTTTATAAACATCGATCAGATGGGAGATAGAGATACAAAGTAACATTGTTTATAAATCGTTGCATAAAATATGCTACTCAGTATTTTTGGTGGATACGCGTTGATAATAGGAAATTATTGGGGATCGGCACATTATTATTAATATGTTGCCCATTGTTGGGCCTTAAAAGTAAATGAAGAAAATGAATGAAAGTTCTCATTGAAGACAATGGCGCTGCCAAGGCTGGAGAGTCTTCAGGACAAGCGGTGAACATGGTAGGTCTGAACCATACCCTATCCTATTTCTGGACCTTACCCTATCCTATTTCTAGACCATACCCTATCCTATTTCTGAACCATACCCTATCCTATTTCTAGACCATACCCTATCCTATTTCTGGACCATACCCTATCCTATTTCTAGACCATACCCTATCCTATTTCTGGACCATACCCTATCCTATTTCTAGACCATACCCTATCCTATTTCTGGACCATACCCTATCCTATTTCTGGACCATACCCTATCCTATTTCTAGACCATACCCTATCCTATTTCTGGACCATACCCTATCCTATTTCTAGACCATACCCTATCCTATTTCTGGACCATACCCTATCCTATTTCTGGACCATACCCTATCCTATTTCTGGACCTTACCCTATCCTATTTCTGGACCTTGCCCTATCCTATATTTGAACCTTAACCTATCATATTTCTGAACCTTACCCTATCCTATTTCTGGACAATACCCTATATTTATGGAACTTACCCTATCAAATGATTGGACTAGACCTTACCCTATCCTATTTCTGGACCTTACCCTAAGCTGGCATTCTCTAGTTGCTTCGGAAAGGGGAGCCAATTATGTTTTCTTTCCAATTCATCACAATGGCCTTTCTAGCATAGAGAAGGAGAAGACTGACCAATGTTCCCTCTGCTGCCATGGGAATCACAGACCTGATAGACAATCACTGGTAGTGGGCCTCAGAGAAGTGGGCGGCACTATGGAAATCACCACCAGCACCTCTTCCCAGAACCCGATGATCACGGGACACGTCCAGAAAACATGGGAGAGATCTCCCAGAGAATGGCTGAACTTCCAAGAATCCTGTGGATATGATAAATTCATCTCATATGGAGTTTAGTAGGTCCCATCCACAATTGGATGTGCCAATCTCACCACCCATTTGACCACCTTCGTGAAAAAAACATGGTGGCCATTCAAATGAAGTACCCATTGCCATGGCCACACATCAGAGCCACCCATTGAAGTCAATGGGACGGCACTGCAACACGGTATTTCAAGGGGAAAAAAATCCCTTCGGCTTTTAGGAGGTAGAGGCAGGACCGGGACAAGGGGTGGGCGGAATGGTTTACTGTAGGGTTGGGTGGGTGCCTTCCTTCTGTCACAAGGCTAATGGGAGTAGACACAGTGGCAGTGATTTGACTGCTGGGCGTAGGATCCTCTAATCTTGCGCATCATGAATTGGGGGGGGGGGAGTTTGGCATCTTTGCCATGGGTGCCAGGTGACCTTGTCCCGGCATTGGGTGGAGGTATCACTACAAACAACTGTAGGGTTGGGTGGGCGCCTTCCTTCTGTTACAAGGATGGGTGGAGGTATCACTACAAACAACTGTAGGGCTGGGTGGGCACCTTCCTTCTGTTACAAGGATGGGTGGAGGTATCATTACAAACATCTGTAGGGTTGGGTGGGTGCCTTCCTTCTGTTACATGGCTGGGTGGAGGTATCACTACAAACAACTATAGGGTTGGGTGGGCGACTTCCTGCTGTTACACGGCTGGGTGGAGGTATCACTACAAACAACTGTAGGGTTGGGTGGGCACCTTCCTTCTATAACAAGGATGGGTGGAGGTATCACTACAAACAACTGTAGGGTTGGGTGGGCACCTTCCTTCTATAACAAGCCTGGGTGGAGGTATCACTATAAACAACTGTAGGGTTGGGTGGGCGCCTTGCTTCTGTTTCAAGGATGGGTGGAGGTATCACTACAAATGACTGAAGGGTTGGGTGGGCTCCTTCCTTCTGTTACAAGGATGGGTGGAGGTATCACTACAAATAACTGTAGGGTTGGGTGGATGCCTTCCTTCTGTTACAAGGCTGGGTGGAGGTATCACTACAGACAACTGTAGGGTTGGGTGGGCGCCTTCCTTCTGTTACAAGGATGGGTGGAGGTATCACTACAAACAACTGTAGGGTTGGGTTGGCGCCTTCCTTCTGTTACAAGGCTGGGTGGAGGTATCACTACAAACAACTGTAGGGTTGGGTGGGCGTCTTCGTTCTGTTACAAGGATGGGTGGAGGTATCACTACAGACAACTGTAGGGTTGGGTTGGCGCCTTCCTTCTGTTACAAGGCTGGGTGGAGGTATCACTACAGACAACTGTAGGGTTGGGTGGGCGCCTTCCTTCTGTTACAAGGATGGGTGGAGGTATCACTACAGACAACTGTAGGGTTGGGTTGGCGCCTTCCTTCTGTTACAAGGCTGGGTGGAGGTATCACTACAGACAACTGTAGGGTTGGGTGGGCGCCTTCCTTCTGTTACAAGGATGGGTGGAGGTATCACCACAAACAACTTCTGAAAGTTGATCCACCATGGATTGGTGGAACCTAAGCCCTATGAACGAGCCCCAAGTCTACGGCCATCGTGACGGCTCCCCTTTACATTCCATTCAAAGCAAAATTTGGGGCTGAAATCTGCGCTTGCCGTTCATTTGGACTCCAGATTGATGGGACAGTTAATGGAGAGGGAGCAGGGCGATGCGGGGATTACCCCGAGAGCAGACCTAAACAAACAAAACAAGAGGAAGCCGTGGGAGAATTGTGTCACGCTGATAGATGGATCCCAAGCAGAAAGGATCCGCCGCTAATTGTTTAGGAGACGAGAGGAAGCGCGCTTTATCAATCCACATGATACAGTCTGCAGCCGGAGAGACTCTAATGAATTCACAATGTTTGCTTAGCCTGGAATTCATTTGTATAACTGACATGTTGGTTTTAATTCCTTTCTGTTAATAAGCCGCGGCGAGCCGTTCACATTGTAACTGGAATGACTTGCACCGCGCAACGGAGACTGCTGGATCGGTGAGATCACCTGGATGGGGGGAGACGAGGGGCGGCAAGATCCTAAAATCACACAAATTGCTGTAAATAATTATTAATAAGTAAGATTGTGTGTTACCCCCCTGGAGGTATTCCCGAGTGTAGCTGACAACTCATGGGGCCCCCGGGCAATAGGGGATCATGGGGCCCCTGTGTCCTTGCCCACACTCAAAGCACACCCAAAAAAGCCTAAAAAAAAGGTACCAGGGGCATTTCATGGGGCCCCCTACTGATCCCGGGCCCTCGGGCAGTGCCAGAGTGCTTGAATGGTCAGTCCTCCCCTGGCTCGGGGTAAAGTTTCAGCACCACAAGCGGTAACCCCCCCCCCCCCGGGAATACACTGCAGCATTGCTTCTGGATCCCTCGATCACTTAGCTTGTCCTGCGCTCCCGCGATGTCCCCCCTGCAGTGTCCCCTGTAATGTCCTCCGGCCGATGCCGGCATCTGTCTTCCGGGTTCCGGTCCCTGCGACGTCGGGACGTACGGGGGGGCGGAACTGGCGGGAAATTTGAAAATTGTAAAAGTGACATTCACTAAATTCACTAAAATCACATAGTATAACATTCCTGTATCAAACCATTTCACATACATTTTGTCCCGAGTGCTTTGTCCGGCGCCTTGCCTGCATTTTTACCGCCCTTTCTGCCTGGAAACTGAGAAACGTCCATGGCGTCCAAAAAGCGTCCCTTTAGGTCAGACGCGGTTTTAGACCGGCTAGAGAACAGCGATAGTAAATCAGAACCACTTGCAGAATTGAGTGATAATGATTGGTGGGGGAAATTCCTCATCAGACACTGAAAACGATTCTGCGACTGAGCTCAGCGATGGGCCAACTTGGCGCTCTATTTCACATTTCAGTGTTTTTGGTTTGATTATATTATTGAATTACATTTATTATTATTATTTTTATGATTATTTATTAAATTATAATTTATGATTTCGTGTTTCAAGTTTTATCCTCCCCGGGATGTTTATTAGACTCTTGTTCAGACAGATTTCAGTGAGTTATTCCTAAAAATTACAGGCCGACAATAAAAAAACGACATATTTCCATGCAAAAAAATGTACCGCTTTGAGCACAGAAATACGGACATAATCAGACCGTTAAGAAGGTTCATATATAGAAATGGAAGATGTAGATACAAACAGAGATCTTCTCTGGAGAAATACTGGTGGATACATACTTGTAACGGAACCGACCCAGGAGGCGTTTGAGTACTTCTGTTAGAATAACGCTTCCCCGTCCGAACATCGACCACAGACACCACCGCTGACCATACAAGACCAGACCACACCAGTCTTGAAGTAAACCAGAAGGTAGACTAGTTTATTTGAACACAGATACAAGATATATACACTCAGGGGGCAATCCCCCCTCCCTGCATAATGACACAGGGCGGGGCAGTCTACATTTAGTAACAAGAGACACACAGATATTCAAACTTCACAACTGCAGACAGTCCCATCAGGAGGGAGGGCTGCTGGAGACACCTCCCACTAAGCAGTCCCATCAGGAGGGAGGGCTGCTGGAGATACCCCTCCACTAAGCAGTCCCATCAGGAGGGAGGGCTGCTGGAGATACCCCCAGCAAGCAGTCCCATCAGGAGGGAGGGCTGCTGGAGACACCTCCTCACACTAATCAGTCCCATCAGGAGGGAGGGCTGCTGGAGACACCTCCCACTAAGCAGTCCCATCAGGAGGGAGGGCTGCTGGAGATACCCCTCCACTAAGCAGTCCCATCAGGAGGAAGGGCTGCTGGAGATACCCGCAGCAAGCAGTCCCATCGGGAGGGAGGGCTGCTGGAGACATCCCCTCACACTAATCAGTCCCATCAGGAGGGAGGGCTGCTGAAGACACCCCCCCCCCCCACACTAAGCAGTCCCATCAGGAGGGATGGCTGCTGGAGACACCCCCCCCCACTAAGCTAATACACATAACATTAAACAACCCCCACCCCACCTATATTAGGATAGATCACCCTGTACCCCTAACAGGCACAGGGTGACTTACACATAATAGAGATATGGGGAGCTGAGACAGGGGTCTCCCCACCTCTCCAAAGTGAGCTGAGTTCCATGAGCCCCCCACCCAAAGTCACTCCCATCACAATAATTATATAAAGGGTTGGTCCACCTGGAATACAAATTCAGGTTGTTGTGAGATGCCTACACTGGGCTCTTGGCTCTCTACACCTTCTCTACCCATTATGAGGGGTTCCCACCATCCCTGTGCCTAGTTTCCGCATCTGTACACCTGCTGTGCCCATTATAAGAGGTTCCCACCATGCCTGTGCTGAGTTCCTGGGTCTGTACACCTGCTGTACCCATTATGAGGGGTTCCCACCATCCCTGTGCTGAGTTCCTGGGTCTGTACACCGGCTGTGCCCATTATGAGGGGTTCCCACCATCCCTGTGCTGAGTTCCTGGGTCTGTACACCCACTGTGCCCATTATGTGGGGTTCCCACCATCCCTGTGCTGAGTTCCCGGGTCTGTACACCCGCTGTGCCCATTATGCGGGGTTCCCACCATCCCTGTGCTGAGTTCCCGGGTCTGTACACCCGCTGTGCCCATTATGCGGGGTTCCCACCATCCCTGTGCTGCGTTCCCAGGTCTCTACACCCGCTCTGCCCATTATAAGAGGTTCCCACCATCCCTTCGCTGAGTTCCTGGGTCTTTTTTTTTTGCATGGTGTTGGGTGTGGTTAGAAAGAAGGCATCCGGCCAATCCCAACTGACAGTTATCCTCAGCAAGGCTCCGTGGGGGCGTGTCAGGCAGACTGACAGAACTACAGTCATGATGTGGGTTTAATTAGAAGGCAAGCAAACTGACCAGGCTAACGTGGATCCACTTCTCTGCATGGGGGGGGTCAGAAACCTACAGGAAGGCAGAGCAACTGGCAGGATCCCAGGCTCCGCAGGGGCGTGTCAGGCAGACTGACTACAGAGCTACAGGCTTGCTGTGGGTTTAATTAGAAGGCAGGCAAACTGACCAGGTGATTGTGGATCAGGGGCGGAGTGACCATTTGGAAACTCAGGCACTGCCCGAGAGCCCGGGGTCAGTAGGGGGCCCCATGAGATGCCCCTGGTACCTTTTTCATAGGCTTTTTTTGAGTTTGGGCAAGGACACAGAGGCCTCATGATCCCCTATTGCCCGGGGGCCCCATGAGTTGTCAGTCCGTCCCTGACGTGGATCCGCTTCCCTGCATGGGGGGGGGTCAGAAACCTACAGGAAGGCAGAGCAACTGGCAGGATCAGCAGGTATTAATTCAATATATAAATAAATGGAGGGATTGGGGGGATTGGAGGGGAGCAGATCGATCGACTCCCCAAGTTCTTCGATCAGACGAGCACACAGCCTGAGCTCCAGTTTCTGTCCCTTTTGACAAAAGACTCCATTTGACATCATTAAGTTACAAGTTTCTGCTACCTGAAGAATCAGAATTTCTAACCAGCAATTTAGGAATGCAAATCGTTCTAATAAAGGAGGTCGATGAGTGTGAATCCTGCCGGCGGGCGGAAGTCTTCGTGACCCGCGGGCGGTCAATATGGAGAGAGCAGAAAATCTTCGGCAAGAGGCAGAAAATGAATTTGCACACCTTAATGAAAATAGAGGAGGCGGAAAGGACGTTTGTGTCACCGGATAAATTCTTCTAATTGATCGCGCCGCGCTCTCTGCGCTTCGGCTTCATTCAAAATGTAAAATAACGAGGGAGAGAAAAAAAAAAAATCTTTTACTGCAAAAAAGTCATTGAACAATTGGTATTCCTGGGCATGACGGCGCGACTTCGCCATCTGTACAGTAAGACCCTTTGAATGAATAAAACCTGATGAGCTCTATATTAAATCAAAATTAAAAATATCAAATGTGTTTTAAAAAAAATCCCACATACAAAAATATATTCTTCAGATTTTTTTTGACGTATAAAAAAGTCATTTTAACGTGTATTCTACAAAATTTAACTTTAAATATATTTTCTAAAAGGCATCTATTTAAAAATTTATATTTTAAAAAAATATATTCTTAAGATTTTTTTTAAACATATAAAAAAGTCATTTTTACATATATTTGTAAATGCATTACTAAAATGTAGATCTGTATTTTTAAAAATATTTTTCATATATTTTGTAATAAAAACGCATTTCAACAAGCAGTGTATATATATATACAGTGGGGCAAAAAAGTATTTAGTCCCCACCAATGGTACAAGTTCTCCCACTTACAGAGATGAGAGAGGCCTGTAATTGGCATCATAGGGAGACCTCAACTATGAGAGACAAAATGAGAAAACAAATCCAGACAATCTCATTGGCTGATCTGGAAAGAATTTATTTGCAAATTATAAGTATTAAAGTATAAATAAGTATTTGGTGAATATGAAAAGTTCATGTCAATACTTTGTTATATATCCTTTGTTGGCAATGACAGAGGTCAGACGTTTCCTGGAAGTCCTCACAAGGTTGGCACACACTGTTGCTGGTATGTTGGCCCATCCTCCATGCAGATCTCCTCCTCCATGCAGATCTCCTCTAGAGCAGTGATGCTTTGGGGCTGTCGCTGGGCAACACGGACTTTCAACTCCCTCCAAAGCTTTTCTATGGGGTTGAGATCTGGAGATTGGCTAGGCCACTCCAGGACCTTGAAATGCTTCTTACGAAGCCACTCCTTCGTTGCCCGGGCGGTATGTTTGGGATCATTGTCATGTTGGAAGACCCAGCCACGTTTCATCTTCAATGCCCTTGCTGATGGAAGGAGGTTTGCACTCAAAATCTCACGATACATGGCCCCATTCATTCTGTCCTGTACATGGATCAGTCGTCCTGGTCCCTTTGCAGAGAAACAGCCCTTAAGCATGGTGTTGCCACCCCCATGCTTCACAGTAGGTATGGTGTTCTTTGGATGCAACTCAGCATTCTCTCTCCTCCAAACACGACGAGTTGTGTTTCTACCAAACAGTTCTATTTTGGTTTCATCTGACCATATGACATTCTCCCAATCCTCTTCTGGATCATCCAAATGCTCTCTAGCAAACTTCAGACGGGCCCCGGACATGTACTGGCTTAAGCAGGGGGACACGTCTGGCACTGCAGGATCTGAGTCCCTGGCGGCGTAGTGTGTTACTGATGGTAGCCTTTGTTACATTGGTCCCAGCTCTCTGCAGGTCATTCACTAGGTCCCCCCGTGTGGTCCTGGGATTTTTGCTCTCCGTTCTTGTGATCATTTTGACCCCACGGGGTGAGATCTTGCGTGGAGCCCCAGATGGAGGGAGATTATCAGTGGTCTTGTATGTCTTCCATTTTCTAATTATTGCTCCCACAGTTGATTTGTTCACACCAAGCTGCTTGCCTATTGCAGATTCAGTCTTCCCAGCCTGGTGCAGGTCTACAATTTTGTTTCTGGTGTCCTTCGACAGCTCTTTGGTCTTCACCATAGTGGAGTTTGGAGTGTGACTGTTTGAGGTTGTGGACAGGTGTCTTTTATACTGATAACAAGTTCAAACAGGTGCCATTGATACAGGTAATGAGTGCAGGACAGAGGAGCCTCTTAAAGAAGAAGGTCCAGGTCTGTGAGAGCCAGAAATCTTGATGTTTGTAGGCGACCAAATACTTATTTTCCACCATAATTTGCAAATAAATTCTTTCCAGATCAGCCAATGAGATTGTCTGGATTTGTTTTCTCATTTTGTCTCTCATAGTTGAGGTCTCCCTATGATGCCAATTACAGGCCTCTCTCATCTCTGTAAGTGGGAGAACTTGTACAATTGGTGGCGACTAAATACTTTTTTGCTCCACTGTATATATATATATATAAATATAGTTTGAAATATATTGAATACGGCCAAAATTGTAGCATTTCAAATATATGGCAAAATAAAATCTAAAATGCAGCCCATTGTTTACAAAGTGCCCGTACACACAGGCGCATAAACCAGCGCTGTGTATTCTTGATTCTTATTCTTCTGGTAGTAACAAGAAATATACAGCTACATTTTTAAAAAATGATACATTTTTTGTACTATTTTGGGCCAGTTTTCCACTACAATTCACCACCAAATGAAAGCCCAATTTGTCCTGAAAAAAAGTCAGTATAGTCCTCCTGGATGCACTAAGTAGTTGCGGTGATACTGTATGAGCGGATTTACTAACACAGGTCAAAGTTGCAAAATTGTGCTTAGGTATTAACATTTGTTTTACCCTTAGGCGGGAAGGGGTTAAGTAATGACAAAGTTATCGGTTACTACAGAGGAAGAGTTACCAGAGAGGAAAAGTTACTATAGAGGAAGGGTTACTATAGAAGAAGAGTTACTATAGAGGAAGAGTTACTATAGAGGAAGAGTTACCAGAGAGGAAGAGTTACTATAGAGGAAGGGTTACTATAGAGGAAGGGTTACTATAGAAGAAGAGTTACTATAGAGGAAGAGTTACTATAGAGGAAGAGTTACCAGAGAGGAAGAGTTACTATAGAGGAAGGGTTACTATAGAGGAAGGGTTACTATAGAGGAAGAGTTACTATAGAGGAAGGGTTACTATAGAGGAAGGGTTACTATAGAGGAAGGGTTACTATAGAGGAAGAGTTACTATAGAGGAAGAGTTACTATAGAGGAAGGGTTACTATAGAGGAAGGGTTACTAAAGAGGAAGAGTTACTATACAGGAAGGGTTACTATAGAGGAAGGGTTACTATAGAGGAAGAGTTACTATACAGGAAGGGTTACTATAGAGGAAGAGTTACTATAGAGGGAGAATTACTATAGAGGAAGGGTTACTATAGAGGAAGGGTTACTATAGAGGAAGAGTTACTATAGAGGAAGGGTTACTATAGAGGAAGAGTTACTATAAAGGAAGAGTTACTATGGAGGAAGGGTTACTATAGAGGAAGGGTTACTATAGAGGAAGGGTTACTATAGAGGAAGAGTTACTATAGAGGGAGAATTACTATAGAGGAAGGGTTACTATAGAGGAAGGGTTACTATAGAGGAAGAGTTACTATAGAGGAAGGGTTACTATAGAGGAAGAGTTACTATAGAGGAAGAGTTACTATAAAGGAAGGGTTACTATAGAGGAAGAGTTACTATAGAGGAAGGGTTACTATAGAGGAAGGGTTACTATAGAGGAAGGGTTACTATAGAGGAAGAGTTAGTATAGAGGAAGAGTTACTATGGAGGAAGGGTTACTATAGAGGAAGAGTTACTATAGAGGAAGAGTTACTATAGAGGGAGAGTTACTATAGAGGAAGGGTTACTATAGAGGAAGGGTTACTATAGAGGAAGAGTTACTATACAGGAAGGGTTACTATAGAGGAAGGGTTACTATAGAGGAAGAGTTACTATACAGGAAGGGTTACTATAGAGGAAGAGTTACTATAGAGGGAGAATTACTATAGAGGAAGGGTTACTATAGAGGAAGGGTTACTATAGAGGAAGAGTTACTATAGAGGAAGGGTTACTATAGAGGAAGAGTTACTATAGAGGAAGAGTTACTATGGAGGAAGGGTTACTATAAAGGAAGAGTTACTATAGAGGAAGAGTTACTATAAAGGGAGAGTTACTATAGAGGAAGGGTTACTATAGAGGAAGGGTTACTATAGAGGAAGAGTTACTATAGAGGAAGAGTTACTATAGAGGAAGAGTTACTATAGAGGAAGGGTTACTATAGAGGAAGAGTTACTATAGAGGAAGAGATACTATGGAGGAAGGGTTACTATAGAGGAAGAGTTACTATACAGGAAGGGTTACTATAGAGGAAGAGTTACTATAGAGGGAGAATTACTATAGAGGAAGGGTTACTATAGAGGAAGGGTTACTATAGAGGAAGAGTTACTATAGAGGAAGGGTTACTATAGAGGAAGAGTTACTATAGAGGAAGAGTTACTATGGAGGAAGGGTTACTATAAAGGAAGAGTTACTATAGAGGAAGGGTTACTATAGAGGAAGAGTTACTATAGAGGAAGGGTTACTATAAAGGAAGAGTTACTATAGAGGAAGGGTTACTATAGAGGAAGAGTTACTATAGAGGAAGAGTTACCGTAGAGGAAGAGTTACTATAGAGGAAGGGTTACTATAGAGGAAGGGTTACTATAGAGGAAGGGTTACTATAGAGGAAGGGTTACTATAGAGGAAGGGTTACTATAGAGGAAGGGTTACTATGGAGGGAGGGTTACTATGGAGGAAGAGTTACTATGGAGGAAGGGTTACTATAGAGGGAGAGTTACTATAGAGGAAGAGTTACTATAAAGGAAGGGTTACTATAGAGGAAGGGTTACTATAGAGGAAGGGTTACTATAGAGGGAGAGTTACTATAGAGGAAGAGTTACTATAAAGGAAGGGTTACTATAGAGGAAGGGTTACTATAGAGGAAGGGTTACTATAGAGGAAGAGTTACTATAGAGGAAGGGTTACTATAGAGGAAGAGTAACCATAGAGGAAGAGTTACCATAGAGGAAGAGTTACTATAGAGGAAGGGTTACTATAGAGGAAGAGTTACTATAGAGGAAGGGTTACTATAGAGGAAGGGTTACTATAGAGGAAGGGTTACTATAGAGGAAGAGTTACTATAGAGGAAGAGTTACTATAGAGGAAGAGTTACTATAGAGGAAGAGTTACTATAGAGGAAGGCTTACTATAGAGGAAGAGTTACTATGGAGGAAGGGTTACTATGGAGGAAGGGTTACTATAGAGGAAGGGTTACTATAGAGGAAGAGTTACTATAGAGGAAGAGTTACTATGGAGGAAGGGTTACTATAGAGGAAGAGTTACTATAGAGGAAGAGTTACTATAGAGGGAGAGTTACTATAGAGGAAGGGTTACTATAGAGGAAGGGTTACTATAGAGGAAGAGTTACTATACAGGAAGGGTTACTATAGAGGAAGAGTTACTATAGAGGGAGAATTACTATAGAGGAAGGGTTACTATAGAGGAAGGGTTACTATAGAGGAAGAGTTACTATAGAGGAAGGGTAACTATAGAGGAAGAGTTACTATAAAGGAAGAGTTACTATGGAGGAAGGGTTACAATAAAGGAAGAGTTACTATAGAGGAAGAGTTACTATAAAGGAAGGGTTACTATAGAGGAAGAGTTACTATAGAGGAAGGGTTACTATAGAGGAAGGGTTACTATAGAGGAAGGGTTACTATAGAGGAAGAGTTAGTATAGAGGAAGAGTTACTATGGAGGAAGGGTTACTATAGAGGAAGAGTTACTATAGAGGGAGAATTACTATAGAGGAAGGGTTACTATAGAGGAAGGGTTACTATAGAGGAAGAGTTACTATAGAGGAAGGGTTACTATAGAGGAAGAGTTACTATAGAGGAAGAGTTACTATGGAGGAAGGGTTACTATAAAGGAAGAGTTACTATAGAGGAAGAGTTACTATAAAGGGAGAGTTACTATAGAGGAAGGGTTACTATAGAGGAAGGGTTACTATAGAGGAAGGGTTACTATAGAGGAAGAGTTACTATAGAGGAAGAGTTACTATAGAGGAAGAGTTACTATAGAGGAAGGGTTACTATAGAGGAAGAGTTACTATAGAGGAAGAGTTACTATGGAGGAAGGGTTACTATAGAGGAAGAGTTACTATACAGGAAGGGTTACTATAGAGGAAGAGTTACTATAGAGGGAGAATTACTATAGAGGAAGGGTTACTATAGAGGAAGGGTTACTATAGAGGAAGAGTTACTATAGAGGAAGAGTTACTATAGAGGAAGAGTTACTATGGAGGAAGGGTTACTATAAAGGAAGAGTTACTATAGAGGAAGGGTTACTATAGAGGAAGAGTTACTATAGAGGAAGGGTTACTATAAAGGAAGAGTTACTATAGAGGAAGGGTTACTATAGAGGAAGAGTTACTGTAGAGGAAGAGTTACCGTAGAGGAAGAGTTACTATAGAGGAAGGGTTACTATAGAGGAAGGGTTACTATAGAGGAAGGGTTACTATAGAGGAAGAGTTACTATAAAGGAAGGGTTACCATAGAGGAAGAGTTACTATAGAGGAAGAGTTACTATAAAGGAAGAGTTACTATAGAGGAAGGGTTACTATAGAGGAAGGGTTACTGTAGAGGAAGAGTTACTATAGAGGAAGAGTTACTATAAAGGAAGGGTTACTATAGAGGAAGAGTTACTATAGAGGAAGGGTTACTATAGAGGAAGGGTTACTATAGAGGGAGAGTTACTATAGAGGAAGAGTTACTATAAAGGAAGGGTTACTATAGAGAAAAGGTTACTATAGAGGAAGGGTTACTATAGAGGAAGAGTTACTATAGAGGAAGGGTTACTATAGAGGAAGAGTAACCATAGAGGAAGAGTTACCATAGAGGAAGAGTTACCATAGAGGAAGGGTTACTATAGAGGAAGAGTTACTATAGAGGAAGGGTTACTATAGAGGAAGGGTTACTATAGAGGAAGGGTTACTATAGAGGAAGAGTTACTATAGAGGAAGAGTTACTATAGAGGAAGAGTTACTATAGTGGAAGAGTTACTATAGAGGAAGAATTACTATAGAGGAAGGGTTACTATAGAGGAAGAGTTACTATAGAGGAAGAGTTACTATGGAGGAAGGGTTACTATAGAGGAAGGGTTACTATAGAGGAAGAGTTACTATAGAGGAAGAGTTACTATGGAGGAAGGGTTACTATAGAGGAAGAGTTACTATAGAGGAAGAGTTACTATAGAGGGAGAGTTACTATAGAGGAAGGGTTACTATAGAGGAAGGGTTACTATAGAGGAAGAGTTACTATACAGGAAGGGTTACTATAGAGGAAGGGTTACTATAGAGGAAGAGTTACTATACAGGAAGGGTTACTATAGAGGAAGAGTTACTATAGAGGGAGAATTACTATAGAGGAAGGGTTACTATAGAGGAAGGGTTACTATAGAGGAAGAGTTACTATAGAGGAAGGGTTACTATAGAGGAAGAGTTACTATAAAGGAAGAGTTACTATGGAGGAAGGGTTACTATAAAGGAAGAGTTACTATAGAGGAAGAGTTACTATAAAGGAAGGGTTACTATAGAGGAAGAGTTACTATAGAGGAAGGGTTACTATAGAGGAAGGGTTACTATAGAGGAAGGGTTACTATAGAGGAAGAGTTACTATAAAGGAAGAGTTACTATGGAGGAAGGGTTACTATAAAGGAAGAGTTACTATAGAGGAAGAGTTACTATAAAGGAAGGGTTACTATAGAGGAAGAGTTACTATAGAGGAAGGGTTACTATAGAGGAAGGGTTACTATAGAGGAAGAGTTAGTATAGAGGAAGAGTTACTATGGAGGAAGGGTTACTATAGAGGAAGAGTTACTATAGAGGAAGAGTTACTATAGAGGGAGAGTTACTATAGAGGAAGGGTTACTATAGAGGAAGGGTTACTATAGAGGAAGAGTTACTATACAGGAAGGGTTACTATAGAGGAAGGTTTACTATAGAGGAAGAGTTACTATACAGGAAGGGTTACTATAGAGGAAGAGTTACTATAGAGGGAGAATTACTATAGAGGAAGGGTTACTATAGAGGAAGGGTTACTATAGAGGAAGGGTTACTATAGAGGAAGGGTTACTATAGAGGAAGAGTTACTATAGAGGAAGAGTTACTATGGAGGAAGGGTTACTATAAAGGAAGAGTTACTATAGAGGAAGAGTTACTATAAAGGGAGAGTTACTATAGAGGAAGGGTTACTATAGAGGAAGGGTTAAGATAGAGGAAGGGTTAAGATAGAGGAAGGGTTACTATAGAGGAAGAGTTACTATAAAGGGAGAGTTACTATAGAGGAAGGGTTACTATAGAGGAAGGGTTACTATAGAGGAAGGGTTACTATAGAGGAAGGGTTACTATAGAGGAAGAGTTACTATAGAGGAAGAGTTACTATAGAGGAAGAGTTACTATAGAGGAAGGGTTACTATAGAGGAAGAGTTACTATAGAGGAAGAGTTACTATAAAGGGAGAGTTACTATAGAGGAAGAGTTACTATAGAGGAAGAGTTACTATAGAGGAAGAGTTACTATAGAGGAAGGGTTACTATAGAGGAAGAGTTACTATAGCGGAAGAGTTACTATAAAGGGAGAGTTACTATAGAGGAAGGGTTACTATAGAGGAAGGGTTACTATAGAGGAAGGGTTACTATAGAGGAAGAGTTACTATAGAGGAAGAGTTACTATAGAGGAAGAGTTACTATAGAGGAAGAGTTACTATAGAGGAAGGGTTACTATAGAGGAAGAGTTACTATAGAGGAAGAGTTACTATGGAGGAAGGGTTACTATAGAGGAAGAGTTACTATACAGGAAGGGTTACTATAGAGGAAGAGTTACTATAGAGGGAGAATTACTATAGAGGAAGGGTTACTATAGAGGAAGGGTTACTATAGAGGAAGAGTTACTATAGAGGAAGGGTTACTATAGAGGAAGAGTTACTATAGAGGAAGAGTTACTATGGAGGAAGGGTTACTATAAAGGAAGAGTTACTATAGAGGAAGGGTTACTATAGAGGAAGAGTTACTATAGAGGAAGGGTTACTATAAAGGAAGAGTTACTATAGAGGAAGGGTTACTATAGAGGAAGAGTTACTATAGAGGAAGAGTTACCGTAGAGGAAGAGTTACTATAGAGGAAGGGTTACTATAGAGGAAGGGTTACTATAGAGGAAGGGTTACTATAGAGGAAGAGTTACTATAAAGGAAGGGTTACCATAGAGGAAGAGTTACTATAGAGGAAGAGTTACTATAAAGGAAGAGTTACCATAGAGGAAGGGTTACTATAGAGGAAGGGTTACTGTAGAGGAAGAGTTACTATAGAGGAAGAGTTACTATAAAGGAAGGGTTACTATAGAGGAAGAGTTACTATAGAGGAAGGGTTACTATAGAGGAAGGGTTACTATAGAGGGAGAGTTACTATAGAGGAAGAGTTACTATAAAGGAAGGGTTACTATAGAGGAAGAGTTACTATAGAGGAAGGGTTACTATAGAGGGAAAGTTACTGTAGAGGAAGAGTTACTATAGAGGAAGGGTTACTATAGAGGAAGAGTTACTATAGAGGAAGAGTTACTATGGAGGAAGAGTTACTATAGAGGAAGAGTTACTATGGAGGAAGGGTTACTATAGAGGAAGGGTTACTATAGAGGGAGAGTTACTATAGTGGAAGAGTTACTATAAAGGAAGGGTTACTATAGAGGAAGAGTTACTATAAAGGAAGGGTTACTATAGAGGAAGAGTTACTATAGAGGAAGGGTTACTATAGAGGAAGGGTTACTATAGAGGGAGAGTTACTATAGAGGAAGAGTTACTATAAAGGAAGGGTTACTATAGAGGAAGAGTTACTATAGAGGAAGAGTTACTATAGAGGGAAAGTTACTGTAGAGGAAGAGTTACCATAGAGGAAGAATTACTATAGAGGAAGAGTTACTATGGAGGAAGAGTTACTATAGAGGAAGAGTTACTATGGAGGAAGGGTTACTATAGAGGAAGAGTTACTATAGAGGGAGAGTTACTATAGAGGAAGAGTTACTATAGAGGGAAAGTTACTGTAGAGGAAGAGTTACTATAGAGGAAGGGTTACTATAGAGGAAGAGTTACTATAGAGGAAGAGTTACTATGGAGGAAGGGTTACTATAGAGGAAGAGTTACCATAGAGGAAGAGTTACCATAGAGGAAGAGTTACTAGAGAGGAAGAGTTACTATAGAGGAAGAGTTTTTATAGAGGAAGAGTTACTATAGAGGAAGGGTTACTATGGAGGAAGAGTTACTATAGAGGAAAGGTTACTACAGAGGAAGAGTTACTATAAAGGAAGAGTTACTATAGAGGAAGAGTTACTAGAGAGGAAGGGTTACTACAGAGGAAGAGTTACTATAGAGGAAGAGTTACTAGAGAGGAAGAGTTATTATAGAGGAAGGGTTACTATAGAGGAAGGGTTACTACAGAGGAAGAGTTACTATAGAGGAAGGGTTACTATAGAGGAAGAGTTACCATAGAGGAAGGGTTACTATGGAGGAAGAGTTACTATGGAGGAAGGGTTACCCTAGAGCAGTGCTTCTCAATTATTTTCTGTCATGCCCTCCCTAGGAAGAAGAAAACATTTTGCGCCCCCCCGTGCGACTGTAAACAGTATAATTTGTCTATAGAATTGTTATAAGTACACCTCTGCATAACACTGTATCCTTATTAACGTATAAGAGAATAAAAAAAGAAAGAAATGTGGATCAATTTACAACAAAGAATAGTACCCTGTCAGTGGGGAGAGGAATAGTGCCCCATCGTTGGTGTCAGTGGGAGGAATAGTGCCCCATCATTGGTGTCAGTGGAGGAATAGTGCCCCATCATTGGTGCCAGTGGGAGGAATAGTGCCCCATCATTGGTGTCAGTGGGAGGAATAGTGCCCCATCATTGGTATCAGTGGAAGGAATAGTGCCCCATCATTGGTGTTAGTGGGAGGGATAGTGCCCCATCATTGGTATCAGTGGGAGGAATAGTGCCCCATCATTGGTATCAGTGGGAGGAATAGTGCCCCATCATTGGTGTCAGTGGGAGGAATAGTGCCCCACCATTGGTGTCAGTGGGAGGAATAGTGCCCCATCACTGGTGTCAGTGGGAGGAATAGTGCCCCATCATTGGTATCAGTAGGAGGAATAGTGCCCCATCATTGGTATCAGTGGGAGGAATAGTGCCCCATCATTGGTGTCAGTGGGAGGAATAGTGCCCCATCATTGGTGTCAGTGGGAGGAATAGTGCCCCATCATTGGTGTCAGTGGGAGGAATAGTGCCCCATCATTGGTGTCAGTGGGAGGAATAGTGCCCCATCATTGGTGTCAGTGGGAGGAATAGTGCCCCATCATTGGTGTCAGTGGGAGGAATAGTGCCCCATCATTGGTGTCAGTGGGAGGAATAGTGCTCCATCATTGGTGTCAGTGGGGGGAATAGTGCCCCATCATTGGTATCAGTGGGAGGAATAGTGCCCCATCATTGGTGTCAGTGGGAGGAATAGTGCCCCATCATTGGTGTCAGTGGGAGGAATAGTGCCCCATCATTGGTGTCAGTGGGAGGAATAGTGCCGCATCATTGGTGTCAGTGGGAGGAATAGTGCCCCATCATTGGTGTCAGTGGGAGGAATAGTGCCCCATCATTGGTGTCTCTGGGAGGAAAAGTGCCCCATCGTTGGTATCAGTGACACCAATGATGCGGCACTATTCCTCCCACTGACACCAATGATGCGGCACTATTCCTCCCACTGACACCAATGATGCGGCACTATTCCTCCCACTGACACCAATGATGGGGCACTATTCCTCCCACTGACACCAATGATGCGGCACTATTCCTCCCACTTACACCAATGACACTTGCTGACCCCTGTTGCAGAATGGTGCTGTTGCAGCCAGCATATGTGGTTGCAGCAGCACCTCTGCACTGCACACTTACCAGCTTTTCCCTCACTCGATTTTCGCGGGTCCGCTCGGCTCCGCCTCCTCGCCCGTGATTGGCCGCCTGTGTACCTTTCCTGAGCTACAGTTCTGGCGGCCAATCACCGGTGAGGAGGCGGAGCCGAGCGGCCGGAGTGAGGGAGTGGCCGGAGTGAGGGAAGGAGCAGCGCTTCCTGGATGGATCATTGTGGGAGCCAGGTAAGAGACAGCAGCCCTCTGCCCACCCCTGTACTTAGTGTACCTTCTGTCGGAAGGGGGGGGGGCGGCGACGCGCCCCCCTTGATGGAGCCTCGCGCCCCCCCCTGGCCTAGAGGAAGAGTTACTATAGAGGAAGAGTTACTATAGAGGAAGAGTTACTATAGAGGAAGAGTTACTATAGAGGAAGGGTTACTATAGAGGAAGGGTTACTATAGAGGAAGAGTTACTATAGAGGAAGGGTTACTATAGAGGAAGAGTTACTATAGAGGAAGAGTTACTATAGAGGGAGAGTTACTATAGAGGAAGAGTTACTTAGGAGGAAGAGTTACTATAGAGGAAGAGTTATTATAGAGGAAGAGTTACTATGGAGGAAGGGTTACCATAGAGGAAGAGTTACTATAGAGGAAGAGTTACTATAGAGGGAGAGTTACTATAGAGGAAGAGTTACTTAGGAGGAAGAGTTACTATAGAGGAGGAGTTACCATAGAGGAAGGGTTACTATAGAGGAAGAGTTACTATAGAGGAAGAGTTACTATAGAGGAAGAGTTACTATGGAGGAAGAGTTACTATAGAGGAAGAGTTACTATAGAGGAAGAGTTACTATAGAGGAAGAGTTAATATAGAGGAAGGGTTACTATAGAGGAAGGGTTACCATAGAGGAAGAGTTACCATAGAGGAAGAGTTACCATAGAGGAAGTGTTACTATAGAGGAAGGGTTACTATAGAGGAAGGGTTACTATAGAGGAAGAGTTACTATAGAGGAAGAGTTACTATGGAGGAAGAGTTACTATAGAGGAAGAGTTACTATAGAGGAAGAGTTACTATAGAGGAAGAGTTACTATAGAGGAAGGGTTACTATAGAGGAAGGGTTACTATAGAGGAAGAGTTACCATAGAGGAAGAGTTACCATAGAGGAAGTGTTACTATAGAGGAAGGGTTACTATAGAGGAAGGGTTACTATAGAGGAAGAGTTACTATAGAGGAAGGGTTACTATAGAGGAAGAGTTACTATAGAGGAAGAGTTACTATAGAGGGAGAGTTACTATAGAGGAACAGTTACTATAGAGGAAGAGTAACCATGGAGGAAGAGTTACTATAGATGAAGAGTTACTATAGAGGAACGGTTACCCTAGAGGAAGAGTTACTATAGAGGAAGGGTTACTATAGAGGAAGAGTTACTATAGAGGAAGAGTTACTATAGAGGAAGAGTTACTATAGAGGAAGAGTTACTATGGAGGAAGAGTTACTATAGAGGAAGAGTTACTATAGAGGAAGAGTTACTATAGAGGAAGAGTTACTATGGAGGAAGGGTTACCATAGAGGAAGAGTTACCATAGAGGAAGAGTTACTATAGAGGAAGAGTTACTATAGAGGAAGAGTTACTATGGAGGAAGAGTTACTATAGAGGAAGAGTTACTATATAGGAAGAGTTACTATGGAGGAAGAGTTACTATAGAGGAAGAGTTACTATAGAGGAAGAGTTACTATGGAGGAAGAGTTACTATAGAGGAAGAGTTACTATAGAGGAAGAGTTACTATAGAGGAAGAGTTACTATGGAGGAAGGGTTACCATAGAGGAAGAGTTACCATAGAGGAAGGGTTACTATAGAGGAAGAGTTACTATAGAGGAAGAGTTACTATGGAGGAAGAGTTACTATAGAGGAAGAGTTACTATGGAGGAAGGGTTACCATAGAGGAAGAGTTACTATAGAGGAAGAGTTACTATGAAGGAAGAGTTACTATGAAGGAAGGGTTACCATAGAGGAAGAGTTACTATAGAGGAAGGGTTACTATAGAGGAAGGGTTACTATAGAGGAAGGGTTACTATAGAGGAAGAGTTACCATAGAGGAAGAGTTACCATAGAGGAAGAGTTACTATAGAGGAAGGGTTACTATGGAGGAAGGGTTACCATAGAGGAAGAGTTACTATAGAGGAAGAGTTACTATGAAGGAAGGGTTACCATAGAGGAAGAGTTACCATAGAGGAAGAGTTACTATAGAGGAAGGGTTACTATAGAGGAAGGGTTACTATAGAGGAAGAGTTACCATAGAGGAAGAGTTACCATAGAGGAAGTGTTACTATAGAGGAAGGGTTACTATAGAGGAAGGGTTACTATAGAGGAAGAGTTACTATAGAGGAAGGGTTACTATAGAGGAAGAGTTACTATAGAGGAAGAGTTACTATAGAGGGAGAGTTACTATAGAGGAAGAGTTACTATAGAGGAAGAGTAACCATGGAGGAAGAGTTACTATAGAGGAAGAGTTACTATAGAGGAACGGTTACCCTAGAGGAAGAGTTACTATAGAGGAAGGGTTACTATAGAGGAAGAGTTACTATAGAGGAAGAGTTACTATAGAGGAAGAGTTACTATAGAGGAAGAGTTACTATAGAGGAAGAGTTACTATAGAGGAAGAGTTACTATGGAGGAAGGGTTACCATAGAGGAAGAGTTACCATAGAGGAAGGGTTACTATAGAGGAAGAGTTACTATAGAGGAAGAGTTACTATAGAGGAAGAGTTACTATGGAGGAAGAGTTACTATAGAGGAAGAGTTACTATATAGGAAGAGTTACTATGGAGGAAGAGTTACTATAGAGGAAGAGTTACTATAGAGGAAGAGTTACTATGGAGGAAGAGTTACTATAGAGGAAGAGTTACTATAGAGGAAGAGTTACTATAGAGGAAGAGTTACTATGGAGGAAGGGTTACCATAGAGGAAGAGTTACCATAGAGGAAGAGTTACTATAGAGGAAGAGTTACTATGGAGGAAGAGTTACTATAGAGGAAGAGTTACTATAGAGGAAGAGTTACTATGGAGGAAGGGTTACCATAGAGGAAGAGTTACTATAGAGGAAGAGATACTATGAAGGAAGGGTTACCATAGAGGAAGAGTTACCATAGAGGAAGAGTTACTATAGAGGAAGGGTTACTATAGAGGAAGGGTTACTATAGAGGAAGAGTTACCATAGAGGAAGAGTTACCATAGAGGAAGAGTTACTATAGAGGAAGGGTTACTATAGAGGAAGGGTTACTATAGAGGAAGGGTTACTATGGAGGAAGAGTTACTATGGAGGAAGAGTTACTATAGAGGAAGAGTTACCATAGAGGAAGAGTTACTATGGAGGAAGGGTTACTATAGAGGAAGAGTTACAATAGAGGAAGAGTTACTATAGAGGAAGAGTTACTATAGAGGAAGGGTTACTATAGAGGAAGAGTTACTATAGAGGAATAGTTACTATGGAGGAAGAGTTGATATAGAGGAAGAGTTACTATGGAGAAAAAGTTACTAGAGAGCAAGAAGTACTAGAGAGGAAGAGTTAATATGGAGGAAGGGTTACTAGAGAGGAAGAGTTACTATGAAGGAAGAGTTACTATGGAGGAAGAGTCACTATGGAGGAAGAGTTATCATACAGGAAGAGTTACTATGGAGGAAGAGTCACTATGGAGGAAGAGTTATCATACAGGAAGAGTTACTATGGAGGAAGAGTTACCATAGAGGAATAGTTACTATATAGTAAGAGTTACTATGGAGAAAGAGTTACTAGAGAGGAAGAGTTACTACAGAGGAGGGGTTACTATAGAGGAAGAGTAACCATGGAGGAAGAGTTACTATAGAGGAAGAGTTACTATAGAGGAACGGTTACCCTAGAGGAAGAGTTACTATAGAGGAAGGGTTACTATAGAGGAAGAGTTACTATAGAGGAAGAGTTACTATAGAGGAAGAGTTACTATAGAGGAAGAGTTACTATAGAGGAAGAGTTACTATAGAGGAAGAGTTACTATGGAGGAAGGGTTACCATAGAGGAAGAGTTACCATAGAGGAAGGGTTACTATAGAGGAAGAGTTACTATAGAGGAAGAGTTACTATAGAGGAAGAGTTACTATGGAGGAAGAGTTACTATAGAGGAAGAGTTACTATATAGGAAGAGTTACTATGGAGGAAGAGTTACTATAGAGGAAGAGTTACTATAGAGGAAGAGTTACTATGGAGGAAGAGTTACTATAGAGGAAGAGTTACTATAGAGGAAGAGTTACTATAGAGGAAGAGTTACTATGGAGGAAGGGTTACCATAGAGGAAGAGTTACCATAGAGGAAGAGTTACTATAGAGGAAGAGTTACTATGGAGGAAGAGTTACTATAGAGGAAGAGTTACTATAGAGGAAGAGTTACTATGGAGGAAGGGTTACC
Source organism: Staurois parvus (assembly GCF_062004578.1). NCBI lineage: Eukaryota > Metazoa > Chordata > Amphibia > Anura > Ranidae > Staurois > Staurois parvus. Next base: position 192,763 of record NW_028319524.1, on the reverse strand, counting down.
ATAGAGGAAGAGTTACTATAGAGGAAGAGATACTATGAAGGAAGGGTTACCATAGAGGAAGAGTTACCATAGAGGAAGAGTTACTATAGAGGAAGGGTTACTATAGAGGAAGGGTTACTATAGAGGAAGAGTTACCATAGAGGAAGAGTTACCATAGAGGAAGAGTTACTATAGAGGAAGGGTTACTATAGAGGAAGGGTTACTATAGAGGAAGGGTTACTATGGAGGAAGAGTTACTATGGAGGAAGAGTTACTATAGAGGAAGAGTTACCATAGAGGAAGAGTTACTATGGAGGAAGGGTTACTATAGAGGAAGAGTTACAATAGAGGAAGAGTTACTATAGAGGAAGAGTTACTATAGAGGAAGGGTTACTATAGAGGAAGAGTTACTATAGAGGAATAGTTACTATGGAGGAAGAGTTGATATAGAGGAAGAGTTACTATGGAGAAAAAGTTACTAGAGAGCAAGAAGTACTAGAGAGGAAGAGTTAATATGGAGGAAGGGTTACTAGAGAGGAAGAGTTACTATGAAGGAAGAGTTACTATGGAGGAAGAGTCACTATGGAGGAAGAGTTATCATACAGGAAGAGTTACTATGGAGGAAGAGTCACTATGGAGGAAGAGTTATCATACAGGAAGAGTTACTATGGAGGAAGAGTTACCATAGAGGAATAGTTACTATATAGTAAGAGTTACTATGGAGAAAGAGTTACTAGAGAGGAAGAGTTACTACAGAGGAGGGGTTACTATAGAGGAAGAGCTACTATGGAGGAAGAGTTACTATAGAGGAAGAGTTACCATAGAAGAAGAGTTACCATAGAGGAAGAGTTACTATAGAGGAAGGGTTACTATAGAGGAAGGGTTACTATAGAGGAAGAGTTACCATAGAGGAAGAGTTACCATAGAGGAAGTGTTACTATAGAGGAAGGGTTACTATAGAGGAAGGGTTACTATAGAGGAAGAGTTACTATAGAGGAAGGGTTACTATAGAGGAAGAGTTACTATAGAGGAAGAGTTACTATAGAGGGAGAGTTACTATAGAGGAAGAGTTACTATAGAGGAAGAGTAACCATGGAGGAAGAGTTACTATAGAGGAAGAGTTACTATAGAGGAACGGTTACCCTAGAGGAAGAGTTACTATAGAGGAAGGGTTACTATAGAGGAAGAGTTACTATAGAGGAAGAGTTACTATAGAGGAAGAGTTACTATAGAGGAAGAGTTACTATGGAGGAAGAGTTACTATAGAGGAAGAGTTACTATAGAGGAAGAGTTACTATGGAGGAAGGGTTACCATAGAGGAAGAGTTACCATAGAGGAAGGGTTACTATAGAGGAAGAGTTACTATAGAGGAAGAGTTACTATAGAGGAATAGTTACTATATAGGAAGAGTTACTATGGAGGAAGAGTTACTATAGAGGAAGAGTTACTATAGAGGAAGAGTTACTATGGAGGAAGAGTTACTATAGAGGAAGAGTTACTATAGAGGAAGAGTTACTATAGAGGAAGAGTTACTATGGAGGAAGGGTTACCATAGAGGAAGAGTTACTATAGAGGAAGAGTTACTATAGAGGAAGAGTTACTATGGAGGAAGAGTTACTATAGAGGAAGAGTTACTATAGAGGAAGAGTTACTATGGAGGAAGGGTTACCATAGAGGAAGAGTTACTATAGAGGAAGAGTTACTATGAAGGAAGGGTTACCATAGAGGAAGAGTTACCATAGAGGAAGAGTTACTATAGAGGAAGAGTTACCATAGAGGAAGAGTTACCATAGAGGAAGAGTTACCATAGAGGAAGAGTTACTATAGAGGAAGGGTTACTATAGAGGAAGGGTTACTATAGAGGAAGGGTTACTATGGAGGAAGAGTTACTATGGAGGAAGAGTTACTATAGAGGAAGAGTTACCATAGAGGAAGAGTTACTATGGAGGAAGGGTTACTATAGAGGAAGAGTTACTATAGAGGAAGAGTTACTATAGAGGAAGAGTTACTATAGAGGAAGGGTTACTATAGAGGAAGAGTTACTATAGAGGAATAGTTACTATGGAGGAAGAGTTGCTATAGAGGAAGAGTTACTATGGAGAAAAAGTTACTAGAGAGCAAGAAGTACTAGAGAGGAAGAGTTAATATGGAGGAAGGGTTACTAGAGAGGAAGAGTTATTATGAAGGAAGAGTTACTATGGAGGAAGAGTCACTATGGAGGAAGAGTTATCATACAGGAAGAGTTACTATGGAGGAAGAGTCACTATGGAGGAAGAGTTATCATACAGGAAGAGTTACTATGGAGGAAGAGTTACCATAGAGGAATAGTTACTATATAGTAAGAGTTACTATGGAGAAAGAGTTACTAGAGAGGAAGAGTTACTACAGAGGAGGGGTTACTATAGAGGAAGAGCTACTATGGAGGAAGAGTTACTATAGAGGAAGAGTTACCATAGAAGAAGAGTTACTATAGAGGAAGAGTTACTACAGAGTAAGGGTTACTAGAGAGGAAGAGTTGCTATGGAGGAAAAGTTACTAGAAAGCAAGAATTACTAGAGAGGAAGAGTTACTATGGAGAAAGAGTTACTATGGAAGAAGGGTCACTAGAGAGGAAGCGTTACCATGGAGGAAGTGTCACTATGGAGGAAGAGTTACTATATAGGAAGGGTTACTATAGAGGAAGAGTTACCATGGAGGGAGAGTTACTAGAGAGGAAGAGTTACTAGAGAGGAAGGGTTACTATAGAGGAAAAGTAACCGTAGAGGAAGAGTTACTATGTAGGAAGAGTTACTATGTAGGAAAAGTTACTAGAGAAGAAGGGTTACTGTAACATTCATGCACACAGAGAGGGGCGCAGTTCTCCATTTTGCTCCAAACTTCTGCATTTTGGTATTTCTCTTAAACTCCTATGCAAGCACCTGAGGGGGGAGGTGTCGCAATCGTGCACACCAGAGCCAGACACGATCCTCATTTTGTTAAGAATTCTTCATGTTATTCCCTCATTTTCCCCTCCCTCAGGAATGCGTTCAGTGTACGTTGCTAAGTTCGCTGTCTATACAATCCTCTTCCCAAATAAGGTAATTGGCTTGTCTGTTGTAAGGAGACACCCATTGATTTTGGGTAGAAAAAGGCTGTTATGCTTTGTGTGTAGTGAGAGAAGTGAGGATCTTCTGCCTTTTAACATCTGGCAGAGAGAGAGAAAGCCGAGTCTCGCTGTGACATCAAAACTGAGTGGAGACCAGAAATCCTTTTTGAGCTCATCAGACTTGAAACTGCTTAACCCCAGGCATCTTTTTGGCAAGTAGTTATCTACCTAAACTTCTTTCTGTTATCTGTTTGCTGTGCTATTGTTCTCTGTATAATTATATATATATATATATTGATTACATCTTTTTCCTGTAAATATTTTTATTGCACCCTTTTGACCTGTTAGTAATAAATATTACTTTCTGAAAGTGTTGAACTGTTTCTATAGCTCGTTACTGCAACTTACGAATTCCTGCCTCTAAAAGAGTGCTACTGTGTTTGTTTAACCCTCTGTATAACCGGTCTGCAGGGACAGTGTTATACATACGATTATCTCAACCATTATAGTGTTATTGCTGGTATAGCCAAGTTTCCTCTTTCTCTGTACAAAAAGGAGGTGGTGGCAGTGTGAAGGGTTAATTGCGTTATTAACCTGACCCAGTGACAATCGCTCCCAGGCTGCCGGTACGTCGATTGTGGTCCAATTAGCTGGAAAATCGGTGTGCAGGGTACAGCTGGGCGTGGCATTGTTACGCATGTGAAATTGCGGTTTTAGATTGGCTAGTGCTTCAGTCACGAGTTTGGTGAGAAGGTCTGGGGTCTGACGCTGTGCCCGTCACAGTTATTATAGAGGAAGAGTTACTATAGAGGAAGAGTTACTATGGAGGAAGAGTTACTATGGAGGAAGGGTTACTATAGAGGAAGAGTTACTATGGAGGAAGAGTTACCATGGAGGAAGAGGTACTATGTAGGAAGTGTTACTAGAGAGGAAGAGTTACTATGGAATAAGAGTTACTATAGAGGAAGAATTACTATAGAGGAAGAGTTACTATAGAGGAACGGTTACCCTAGAGGAAGAGTTACTATAGAGGAAGGGTTACTATAGAGGAAGAGTTACTATAGAGGAAGAGTTACTATAGAGGAAGAGTTACTATAGAGGGAGAGTTACTATAGAGGAAGAGTTACTATAGAGGAAGAGTAACCATGGAGGAAGAGTTACTATAGAGGAAGAGTTACTATAGAGGAACGGTTACCCTAGAGGAAGAGTTACTATAGAGGAAGGGTTACTATAGAGGAAGAGTTACTATAGAGGAAGAGTTACTATAGAGGAAGAGTTACTATAGAGGAAGAGTTACTATGGAGGAAGAGTTACTATAGAGGAAGAGTTACTATAGAGGAAGAGTTACTATGGAGGAAGGGTTACCATAGAGGAAGAGTTACCATAGAGGAAGGGTTACTATAGAGGAAGAGTTACTATAGAGGAAGAGTTACTATGGAGGAAGAGTTACTATAGAGGAAGAGTTACTATATAGGAAGAGTTACTATGGAGGAAGAGTTACTATAGAGGAAGAGTTACTATAGAGGAAGAGTTACTATAGAGGAAGAGTTACTATGGAGGAAGAGTTACTATAGAGGAAGAGTTACTATAGAGGAAGAGTTACTATAGAGGAAGAGTTACTATGGAGGAAGGGTTACCATAGAGGAAGAGTTACCATAGAGGAAGGGTTACCATAGAGGAAGAGTTACTATAGAGGAAGAGTTACTATGGAGGAAGAGTTACTATAGAGGAAGAGTTACTATAGAGGAAGAGTTACTATGGAGGAAGGGTTACCATAGAGGAAGAGTTACTATAGAGGAAGAGTTACTATGAAGGAAGGTTTACCATAGAGGAAGAGTTACCATAGAGGAAGAGTTACTATAGAGGAAGGGTTACTATAGAGGAAGGGTTACTATAGAGGAAGAGTTACCATAGAGGAAGAGTTACCATAGAGGAAGAGTTACCATAGAGGAAGAGTTACTATAGAGGAAGGGTTACTATAGAGGAAGGGTTACTATAGAGGAAGGGTTACTATGGAGGAAGAGTTACTATGGAGGAAGAGTTACTATAGAGGAAGAGTTACCATAGAGGAAGAGTTACTATGGAGGAAGGGTTACTATAGAGGAAGAGTTACTATAGAGGAAGAGTTACTATAGAGGAAGAGTTACTATAGAGGAAGGGTTACTATAGAGGAAGAGTTACTATAGAGGAATAGTTACTATGGAGGAAGAGTTGCTATAGAGGAAGAGTTACTATGGAGAAAAAGTTACTAGAGAGCAAGAAGTACTAGAGAGGAAGAGTTAATATGGAGGAAGGGTTACTAGAGAGGAAGAGTTACTATGAAGGAAGAGTTACTATGGAGGAAGAGTTATCATACAGGAAGAGTTACTATGGAGGAAGAGTCACTATGGAGGAAGAGTTATCATACAGGAAGAGTTACTATGGAGGAAGAGTTACTATGGAGGAAGAGTTACCATAGAGGAATAGTTACTATATAGTAAGAGTTACTATGGAGAAAGAGTTACTACAGAGGAGGGGTTACTATAGAGGAAGAGCTACTATGGAGGAAGAGTTACTATAGAGGAAGAGTTACTATGGAGGAAGGGTTACCATAGAGGAAGAGTTACTATAGAGGAAGAGATACTATGAAGGAAGGGTTACCATAGAGGAAGAGTTACCATAGAGGAAGAGTTACTATAGAGGAAGGGTTACTATAGAGGAAGGGTTACTATAGAGGAAGAGTTACCATAGAGGAAGAGTTACCATAGAGGAAGAGTTACTATAGAGGAAGGGTTACTATAGAGGAAGGGTTACTATAGAGGAAGGGTTACTATGGAGGAAGAGTTACTATGGAGGAAGAGTTACTATAGAGGAAGAGTTACCATAGAGGAAGAGTTACTATGGAGGAAGGGTTACTATAGAGGAAGAGTTACAATAGAGGAAGAGTTACTATAGAGGAAGAGTTACTATAGAGGAAGGGTTACTATAGAGGAAGAGTTACTATAGAGGAATAGTTACTATGGAGGAAGAGTTGATATAGAGGAAGAGTTACTATGGAGAAAAAGTTACTAGAGAGCAAGAAGTACTAGAGAGGAAGAGTTAATATGGAGGAAGGGTTACTAGAGAGGAAGAGTTACTATGAAGGAAGAGTTACTATGGAGGAAGAGTCACTATGGAGGAAGAGTTATCATACAGGAAGAGTTACTATGGAGGAAGAGTCACTATGGAGGAAGAGTTATCATACAGGAAGAGTTACTATGGAGGAAGAGTTACCATAGAGGAATAGTTACTATATAGTAAGAGTTACTATGGAGAAAGAGTTACTAGAGAGGAAGAGTTACTACAGAGGAGGGGTTACTATAGAGGAAGAGCTACTATGGAGGAAGAGTTACTATAGAGGAAGAGTTACCATAGAAGAAGAGTTACCATAGAGGAAGAGTTACTATAGAGGAAGGGTTACTATAGAGGAAGGGTTACTATAGAGGAAGAGTTACCATAGAGGAAGAGTTACCATAGAGGAAGTGTTACTATAGAGGAAGGGTTACTATAGAGGAAGGGTTACTATAGAGGAAGAGTTACTATAGAGGAAGGGTTACTATAGAGGAAGAGTTACTATAGAGGAAGAGTTACTATAGAGGGAGAGTTACTATAGAGGAAGAGTTACTATAGAGGAAGAGTAACCATGGAGGAAGAGTTACTATAGAGGAAGAGTTACTATAGAGGAACGGTTACCCTAGAGGAAGAGTTACTATAGAGGAAGGGTTACTATAGAGGAAGAGTTACTATAGAGGAAGAGTTACTATAGAGGAAGAGTTACTATAGAGGAAGAGTTACTATAGAGGAAGAGTTACTATGGAGGAAGAGTTACTATAGAGGAAGAGTTACTATAGAGGAAGAGTTACTATGGAGGAAGGGTTACCATAGAGGAAGAGTTACCATAGAGGAAGGGTTACTATAGAGGAAGAGTTACTATAGAGGAAGAGTTACTATAGAGGAATAGTTACTATATAGGAAGAGTTACTATGGAGGAAGAGTTACTATAGAGGAAGAGTTACTATAGAGGAAGAGTTACTATGGAGGAAGAGTTACTATAGAGGAAGAGTTACTATAGAGGAAGAGTTACTATAGAGGAAGAGTTACTATGGAGGAAGGGTTACCATAGAGGAAGAGTTACTATAGAGGAAGAGTTACTATAGAGGAAGAGTTACTATGGAGGAAGAGTTACTATAGAGGAAGAGTTACTATAGAGGAAGAGTTACTATGGAGGAAGGGTTACCATAGAGGAAGAGTTACTATAGAGGAAGAGTTACTATGAAGGAAGGGTTACCATAGAGGAAGAGTTACCATAGAGGAAGAGTTACTATAGAGGAAGAGTTACCATAGAGGAAGAGTTACCATAGAGGAAGAGTTACCATAGAGGAAGAGTTACTATAGAGGAAGGGTTACTATAGAGGAAGGGTTACTATAGAGGAAGGGTTACTATGGAGGAAGAGTTACTATGGAGGAAGAGTTACTATAGAGGAAGAGTTACCATAGAGGAAGAGTTACTATGGAGGAAGGGTTACTATAGAGGAAGAGTTACTATAGAGGAAGAGTTACTATAGAGGAAGAGTTACTATAGAGGAAGGGTTACTATAGAGGAAGAGTTACTATAGAGGAATAGTTACTATGGAGGAAGAGTTGCTATAGAGGAAGAGTTACTATGGAGAAAAAGTTACTAGAGAGCAAGAAGTACTAGAGAGGAAGAGTTAATATGGAGGAAGGGTTACTAGAGAGGAAGAGTTATTATGAAGGAAGAGTTACTATGGAGGAAGAGTCACTATGGAGGAAGAGTTATCATACAGGAAGAGTTACTATGGAGGAAGAGTCACTATGGAGGAAGAGTTATCATACAGGAAGAGTTACTATGGAGGAAGAGTTACCATAGAGGAATAGTTACTATATAGTAAGAGTTACTATGGAGAAAGAGTTACTAGAGAGGAAGAGTTACTACAGAGGAGGGGTTACTATAGAGGAAGAGCTACTATGGAGGAAGAGTTACTATAGAGGAAGAGTTACCATAGAAGAAGAGTTACTATAGAGGAAGAGTTACTACAGAGTAAGGGTTACTAGAGAGGAAGAGTTGCTATGGAGGAAAAGTTACTAGAAAGCAAGAATTACTAGAGAGGAAGAGTTACTATGGAGAAAGAGTTACTATGGAAGAAGGGTCACTAGAGAGGAAGCGTTACCATGGAGGAAGTGTCACTATGGAGGAAGAGTTACTATATAGGAAGGGTTACTATAGAGGAAGAGTTACCATGGAGGGAGAGTTACTAGAGAGGAAGAGTTACTAGAGAGGAAGGGTTACTATAGAGGAAAAGTAACCGTAGAGGAAGAGTTACTATGTAGGAAGAGTTACTATGTAGGAAAAGTTACTAGAGAAGAAGGGTTACTGTAACATTCATGCACACAGAGAGGGGCGCAGTTCTCCATTTTGCTCCAAACTTCTGCATTTTGGTATTTCTCTTAAACTCCTATGCAAGCACCTGAGGGGGGAGGTGTCGCAATCGTGCACACCAGAGCCAGACACGATCCTCATTTTGTTAAGAATTCTTCATGTTATTCCCTCATTTTCCCCTCCCTCAGGAATGCGTTCAGTGTACGTTGCTAAGTTCGCTGTCTATACAATCCTCTTCCCAAATAAGGTAATTGGCTTGTCTGTTGTAAGGAGACACCCATTGATTTTGGGTAGAAAAAGGCTGTTATGCTTTGTGTGTAGTGAGAGAAGTGAGGATCTTCTGCCTTTTAACATCTGGCAGAGAGAGAGAAAGCCGAGTCTCGCTGTGACATCAAAACTGAGTGGAGACCAGAAATCCTTTTTGAGCTCATCAGACTTGAAACTGCTTAACCCCAGGCATCTTTTTGGCAAGTAGTTATCTACCTAAACTTCTTTCTGTTATCTGTTTGCTGTGCTATTGTTCTCTGTATAATTATATATATATATATATTGATTACATCTTTTTCCTGTAAATATTTTTATTGCACCCTTTTGACCTGTTAGTAATAAATATTACTTTCTGAAAGTGTTGAACTGTTTCTATAGCTCGTTACTGCAACTTACGAATTCCTGCCTCTAAAAGAGTGCTACTGTGTTTGTTTAACCCTCTGTATAACCGGTCTGCAGGGACAGTGTTATACATACGATTATCTCAACCATTATAGTGTTATTGCTGGTATAGCCAAGTTTCCTCTTTCTCTGTACAAAAAGGAGGTGGTGGCAGTGTGAAGGGTTAATTGCGTTATTAACCTGACCCAGTGACAATCGCTCCCAGGCTGCCGGTACGTCGATTGTGGTCCAATTAGCTGGAAAATCGGTGTGCAGGGTACAGCTGGGCGTGGCATTGTTACGCATGTGAAATTGCGGTTTTAGATTGGCTAGTGCTTCAGTCACGAGTTTGGTGAGAAGGTCTGGGGTCTGACGCTGTGCCCGTCACAGTTATTATAGAGGAAGAGTTACTATAGAGGAAGAGTTACTATGGAGGAAGAGTTACTATGGAGGAAGGGTTACTATAGAGGAAGAGTTACTATGGAGGAAGAGTTACCATGGAGGAAGAGGTACTATGTAGGAAGTGTTACTAGAGAGGAAGAGTTACTATGGAATAAGAGTTACTATAGAGGAAGAATTACTATAGAGGAAGAGTTACTATAGAGGAACGGTTACCCTAGAGGAAGAGTTACTATAGAGGAAGGGTTACTATAGAGGAAGAGTTACTATAGAGGAAGAGTTACTATAGAGGAAGAGTTACTATAGAGGGAGAGTTACTATAGAGGAAGAGTTACTATAGAGGAAGAGTAACCATGGAGGAAGAGTTACTATAGAGGAAGAGTTACTATAGAGGAACGGTTACCCTAGAGGAAGAGTTACTATAGAGGAAGGGTTACTATAGAGGAAGAGTTACTATAGAGGAAGAGTTACTATAGAGGAAGAGTTACTATAGAGGAAGAGTTACTATGGAGGAAGAGTTACTATAGAGGAAGAGTTACTATAGAGGAAGAGTTACTATGGAGGAAGGGTTACCATAGAGGAAGAGTTACCATAGAGGAAGGGTTACTATAGAGGAAGAGTTACTATAGAGGAAGAGTTACTATGGAGGAAGAGTTACTATAGAGGAAGAGTTACTATATAGGAAGAGTTACTATGGAGGAAGAGTTACTATAGAGGAAGAGTTACTATGGAGGAAGAGTTACTATAGAGGAAGAGTTACTATGGAGGAAGAGTTACTATAGAGGAAGAGTTACTATAGAGGAAGAGTTACTATAGAGGAAGAGTTACTATGGAGGAAGGGTTACCATAGAGGAAGAGTTACCATAGAGGAAGGGTTACCATAGAGGAAGAGTTACTATAGAGGAAGAGTTACTATGGAGGAAGAGTTACTATAGAGGAAGAGTTACTATAGAGGAAGAGTTACTATGGAGGAAGGGTTACCATAGAGGAAGAGTTACTATAGAGGAAGAGTTACTATGAAGGAAGGTTTACCATAGAGGAAGAGTTACCATAGAGGAAGAGTTACTATAGAGGAAGGGTTACTATAGAGGAAGGGTTACTATAGAGGAAGAGTTACCATAGAGGAAGAGTTACCATAGAGGAAGAGTTACCATAGAGGAAGAGTTACTATAGAGGAAGGGTTACTATAGAGGAAGGGTTACTATAGAGGAAGGGTTACTATGGAGGAAGAGTTACTATGGAGGAAGAGTTACTATAGAGGAAGAGTTACCATAGAGGAAGAGTTACTATGGAGGAAGGGTTACTATAGAGGAAGAGTTACTATAGAGGAAGAGTTACTATAGAGGAAGAGTTACTATAGAGGAAGGGTTACTATAGAGGAAGAGTTACTATAGAGGAATAGTTACTATGGAGGAAGAGTTGCTATAGAGGAAGAGTTACTATGGAGAAAAAGTTACTAGAGAGCAAGAAGTACTAGAGAGGAAGAGTTAATATGGAGGAAGGGTTACTAGAGAGGAAGAGTTACTATGAAGGAAGAGTTACTATGGAGGAAGAGTTATCATACAGGAAGAGTTACTATGGAGGAAGAGTCACTATGGAGGAAGAGTTATCATACAGGAAGAGTTACTATGGAGGAAGAGTTACTATGGAGGAAGAGTTACCATAGAGGAATAGTTACTATATAGTAAGAGTTACTATGGAGAAAGAGTTACTACAGAGGAGGGGTTACTATAGAGGAAGAGCTACTATGGAGGAAGAGTTACTATTGAGGAAGAGTTACCATAGAAGAAGAGTTACTATAGAGGAAGAGTTACTACAGAGTAAGGGTTACTAGAGAGGAAGAGTTGCTATGGAGGAAAAGTTACTAGAAAGCAAGAATTACTAGAGAGGAAGAGTTACTATGGAGAAAGAGTTACTATGGAAGAAGGTTCACTAGAGAGGAAGCGTTACCATGGAGGAAGTGTCACTATGGAGGAAGAGTTACTATATAGGAAGGGTTACTATAGAGGAAGAGTTACCATGGAGGGAGAGTTACTAGAGAGGAAGAGTTACTAGAGAGGAAGGGTTACTATAGAGGAAAAGTAACCGTAGAGGAAGAGTTACTATGTAGGAAGAGTTACTATGTAGGAAAAGTTACTAGAGAAGAAGGGTTACTGTAACATTCATGCACACAGAGAGGGGCGCAGTTCTCCATTTTGCTCCAAACTTCTGCATTTTGGTATTTCTCTTAAACTCCTATGCAAGCACCTGAGGTGGGGGGTGTCGCAATCGTGCACACCAGAGCCAGATACGATCCTCATTTTGTTAAGAATTCTTCATGTTATTCCCTCATTTTCCCCTCCCTCAGGAATGCGTTCAGTGTACGTTGCTAAGTTCGCTGTCTATACAATCCTCTTCCCAAATAAGGTAATTGGCTTGTCTGTTGTAAGGAGACACCCATTGATTTTGGGTAGAAAAAGGCTGTTATGCTTTGTGTGTAGTGAGAGAAGTGAGGATCTTCTGCCTTTTAACATCTGGCAGAGAGAGAGAAAGCCGAGTCTCGCTGTGACATCAAAACTGAGTGGAGACCAGAAATCCTTTTTGAGCTCATCAGACTTGAAACTGCTTAACCCCAGGCATCTTTTTGGCAAGTAGTTATCTACCTAAACTTCTTTCTGTTATCTGTTTGCTGTGCTATTGTTCTCTGTATAATTATATATATATATATATTGATTACATCTTTTTCCTGTAAATATTTTTATTGCACCCTTTTGACCTGTTAGTAATAAATATTACTTTCTGAAAGTGTTGAACTGTTTCTATAGCTCGTTACTGCAACTTACGAATTCCTGCCTCTAAAAGAGTGCTACTGTGTTTGTTTAACCCTCTGTATAACCGGTCTGCAGGGACAGTGTTATACATACGATTATCTCAACCATTATAGTGTTATTGCTGGTATAGCCAAGTTTCCTCTTTCTCTGTACAAAAAGGAGGTGGTGGCAGTGTGAAGGGTTAATTGCGTTATTAACCTGACCCAGTGACAATCGCTCCCAGGCTGCCGGTACGTCGATTGTGGTCCAATTAGCTGGAAAATCGGTGTGCAGGGTACAGCTGGGCGTGGCATTGTTACGCATGTGAAATTGCGGTTTTAGATTGGCTAGTGCTTCAGTCACGAGTTTGGTGAGAAGGTCTGGGGTCTGACGCTGTGCCCGTCACAGTTATTATAGAGGAAGAGTTACTATAGAGGAAGAGTTACTATGGAGGAAGAGTTACTATGGAGGAAGGGTTACTATAGAGGAAGAGTTACTATGGAGGAAGAGTTACCATGGAGGAAGAGGTACTATGTAGGAAGTGTTACTAGAGAGGAAGAGTTACTATGGAATAAGAGTTACTATAGAGGAAGAATTACTATAGAGGAAGAGTTACTATAGAGGAACGGTTACCCTAGAGGAAGAGTTACTATAGAGGAAGGGTTACTATAGAGGAAGAGTTACTATAGAGGAAGAGTTACTATAGAGGAAGAGTTACTATAGAGGGAGAGTTACTATAGAGGAAGAGTTACTATAGAGGAAGAGTAACCATGGAGGAAGAGTTACTATAGAGGAAGAGTTACTATAGAGGAACGGTTACCCTAGAGGAAGAGTTACTATAGAGGAAGGGTTACTATAGAGGAAGAGTTACTATAGAGGAAGAGTTACTATAGAGGAAGAGTTACTATAGAGGAAGAGTTACTATGGAGGAAGAGTTACTATAGAGGAAGAGTTACTATAGAGGAAGAGTTACTATGGAGGAAGGGTTACCATAGAGGAAGAGTTACCATAGAGGAAGGGTTACTATAGAGGAAGAGTTACTATAGAGGAAGAGTTACTATGGAGGAAGAGTTACTATAGAGGAAGAGTTACTATATAGGAAGAGTTACTATGGAGGAAGAGTTACTATAGAGGAAGAGTTACTATAGAGGAAGAGTTACTATAGAGGAAGAGTTACTATGGAGGAAGAGTTACTATAGAGGAAGAGTTACTATAGAGGAAGAGTTACTATAGAGGAAGAGTTACTATGGAGGAAGGGTTACCATAGAGGAAGAGTTACCATAGAGGAAGGGTTACCATAGAGGAAGAGTTACTATAGAGGAAGAGTTACTATGGAGGAAGAGTTACTATAGAGGAAGAGTTACTATAGAGGAAGAGTTACTATGGAGGAAGGGTTACCATAGAGGAAGAGTTACTATAGAGGAAGAGTTACTATGAAGGAAGGTTTACCATAGAGGAAGAGTTACCATAGAGGAAGAGTTACTATAGAGGAAGGGTTACTATAGAGGAAGGGTTACTATAGAGGAAGAGTTACCATAGAGGAAGAGTTACCATAGAGGAAGAGTTACCATAGAGGAAGAGTTACTATAGAGGAAGGGTTACTATAGAGGAAGGGTTACTATAGAGGAAGGGTTACTATGGAGGAAGAGTTACTATGGAGGAAGAGTTACTATAGAGGAAGAGTTACCATAGAGGAAGAGTTACTATGGAGGAAGGGTTACTATAGAGGAAGAGTTACTATAGAGGAAGAGTTACTATAGAGGAAGAGTTACTATAGAGGAAGGGTTACTATAGAGGAAGAGTTACTATAGAGGAATAGTTACTATGGAGGAAGAGTTGCTATAGAGGAAGAGTTACTATGGAGAAAAAGTTACTAGAGAGCAAGAAGTACTAGAGAGGAAGAGTTAATATGGAGGAAGGGTTACTAGAGAGGAAGAGTTACTATGAAGGAAGAGTTACTATGGAGGAAGAGTTATCATACAGGAAGAGTTACTATGGAGGAAGAGTCACTATGGAGGAAGAGTTATCATACAGGAAGAGTTACTATGGAGGAAGAGTTACTATGGAGGAAGAGTTACCATAGAGGAATAGTTACTATATAGTAAGAGTTACTATGGAGAAAGAGTTACTACAGAGGAGGGGTTACTATAGAGGAAGAGCTACTATGGAGGAAGAGTTACTATAGAGGAAGAGTTACCATAGAAGAAGAGTTACTATAGAGGAAGAGTTACTACAGAGTAAGGGTTACTAGAGAGGAAGAGTTGCTATGGAGGAAAAGTTACTAGAAAGCAAGAATTACTAGAGAGGAAGAGTTACTATGGAGAAAGAGTTACTATGGAAGAAGGTTCACTAGAGAGGAAGCGTTACCATGGAGGAAGTGTCACTATGGAGGAAGAGTTACTATATAGGAAGGGTTACTATATTGGAAGAGTTACCATGGAGGGAGAGTTACTAGAGAGGAAGAGTTACTAGAGAGGAAGGGTTACTATAGAGGAAAAGTAACCGTAGAGGAAGAGTTACTATGTAGGAAGAGTTACTATGTAGGAAAAGTTACTAGAGAAGAAGGGTTACTGTAACATTCATGCACACAGAGAGGGGCGCAGTTCTCCATTTTGCTCCAAACTTCTGCATTTTGGTATTTCTCTTAAACTCCTATGCAAGCACCTGAGGTGGGGGGTGTCGCAATCGTGCACACCAGAGCCAGATACGATCCTCATTTTGTTAAGAATTCTTCATGTTATTCCCTCATTTTCCCCTCCCTCAGGAATGCGTTCAGTGTACGTTGCTAAGTTCGCTGTCTATACAATCCTCTTCCCAAATAAGGTAATTGGCTTGTCTGTTGTAAGGAGACACCCATTGATTTTGGGTAGAAAAAGGCTATTATGCTTTGTGTGTAGTGAGAGAAGTGAGGATCTTCTGCCTTTTAACATCTGGCAGAGAGAGAGAAAGCCGAGTCTCGCTGTGACATCAAAACTGAGTGGAGACCAGAAATCCTTTTTGAGCTCATCAGACTTGAAACTGCTTAACCCCAGGCATCTTTTTGGCAAGTAGTTATCTACCTAAACTTCTTTCTGTTATCTGTTTGCTGTGCTATTGTTCTCTGTATAATTATATATATATATATATTGATTACATCTTTTTCCTGTAAATATTTTTATTGCACCCTTTTGACCTGTTAGTAATAAATATTACTTTCTGAAAGTGTTGAACTGTTTCTATAGCTCGTTACTGCAACTTACGAATTCCTGCCTCTAAAAGAGTGCTACTGTGTTTGTTTAACCCTCTGTATAACTGGTCTGCAGGGACAGTGTTATACATACGATTATCTCAACCATTATAGTGTTATTGCTGGTATAGCCAAGTTTCCTCTTTCTCTGTACAAAAAGGAGGTGGTGGCAGTGTGAAGGGTTAATTGCGTTATTAACCTGACCCAGTGACAATCGCTCCCAGGCTGCCGGTACGTCGATTGTGGTCCAATTAGCTGGAAAATCGGTGTGCAGGGTACAGCTGGGCGTGGCATTGTTACGCATGTGAAATTGCGGTTTTAGATTGGCTAGTACTTCAGTCACGAGTTTGGTGAGAAGGTCTGGGGTCTGACGCTGTGCCCGTCACAGTTATTATAGAGGAAGAGTTACTATGGAGGAAGAGTTACTATGGAGGAAGAGTTACTATGGAGGAAGGGTTACTATAGAGGAAGAGTTACTATGGAGGAAGAGTTACCATGGAGGAAGAGGTACTATGTAGGAAGTGTTACTAGAGAGGAAGAGTTACTATGGAATAAGAGTTACTATGGAGGAAGAGTTACCATGGAGGAAGAGGTGCTATGTAGGAAGTGTTACTAGAGAGGAAGAGTTACTATGGAATAAGAGTTACTATAGAGGAAGAGTTACCGTAGAGGAAGAGTTACCATAGAGGAAAAGTTACTATAGAGGAAGAGTTACTATGGAGTAAGAGTTACTATGGAGGAAGAGTTACTATGGAGGAAGAGTTACTAGAGAGGAAGAGTTGCTAGAGAGGAAGAGTTACTGTGGAGGAAGAGTTACTATGGAGGAAGGGTTACTATAGAGGAAGCGTTACCATAGAGGAAGAGTTACTATGTAGGAAGTGTTACTAGAGAGGAAGAGTTACTAGAGAGGAAGAGTTACTAGAGAGGAAGGGTTACCATAGAGGAAGAGTTACCAT
Source organism: Staurois parvus (assembly GCF_062004578.1). Taxonomy (NCBI): domain Eukaryota; kingdom Metazoa; phylum Chordata; class Amphibia; order Anura; family Ranidae; genus Staurois; species Staurois parvus. The sequence goes on along the minus strand of NW_028319524.1, from coordinate 176,265 downwards.
GGAGGAAGAGTTACTATAGAGGAAGAGTTACTAGAGAGGAAGAGTTACTAGAGAGGAAGGGTTACTATAGAGGAAGAGTTACCATGGAGGAAGAGTTACTAGAGAGGAAGGGTTACTATAGAGAAAAAGTTACCATAGAGGAAGAGTTACTATGGAGGAAGAGTTACTATGGAGGAAGAGTTACTATGGAGGAAGAGTTACTATGGAGGAAGAGTTACTTTGGAGGAAGAGTTACTAGAGAGGAAGAGTTACTATAGAGGAAGAGTTACTATGGAATAAGAATTACTATAGAGGAAGAGTTACTATGGAATAAGAATTACTATGGAGGAAGAGTTACTATAGAGGAAGAGTTACTAGAGAGTAAGGGTTACTATAGGGGAAGAGTTACCATGGAGGAAAAGTTACTATGAAAGATGAGTTACTATGGAGGAAGAGTTACTATGGAGGAAGGGTTACTATAGAGGAAGAGTTACCATAGAGGAAGAGTTACTATGGAGGAAGAGTTACTATGTAGGAAGAGTTACTATGGAGGAAGAGTTACTAGAGAGGAAGAGTTACTATGGAAGAAGAGTTACTATGGAGGAGGAGTTACTAGAGAGGAAGAGTTACCATAGAGGCAGAGTTACTATGGAATAAGAGTTACTGTGGAGGAAGAGTTACTATGGAGGAAGGGTTACTATAGAGGAAGAGTTTCCATAGAGGAAGAGTTACTATGGAGGAAGAGTTACTAGAGAGGAAGAGTTACTAGAGAGTAAGGGTTACTATAGAGGAAGAGTTACTAGAGAGGAAGAGTTACTATGGAGGAAGAGTTACTAGAGAGGAAGAGTTACTAGAGAGTAAGGGTTACTATAGAGGAAGAGTTACTAGAGAGGAAGAGTTACTAGAGAGTAAGGGTTACTATAGAGGAAGAGTTACCATGGAGGAAAAGTTACTATGGAGTAAGAGTTACTATGGAGGAAGAGTTACTATATAGGAAGAGTTACTATGGAGGAAGAGTTACTAGAGAGGAAGCGTTACCATAGAGGAAGAGTTACCATGGAGGAAGAGTTACTATAGAGGAAGAGTTACCATGGAGGAAGAGTTACTATATAGGAACAGTTACCATAGATGAAGAGTTACTATGTAGGAAGAGTTACTAGAGAGGAAGAGTTGCTAAAGAGGAAGAGTTACTAGAGAGGAAGGGTTACTATAGAGCAGTGTTTCTCAACTCCAGTCCTCATGGACCCCCAACAGGTCATGTTTTCAGGATTTCCCTCAGATGAAACAGCTGTGGTAATTACTAAGGCAGTGAAACTGATCAAATCACCTGTGCAAAATAATGGAAATCCTGAAAACATGACCTGTTGGGGGTCCATGAGGACTGGAGTTGAGAAACACTGCTATAGAGGAAGAGTTACTATGGAGGAAGAGTTACTATGGAGGAAGGGTTACTGAAATGGAACTGGACCCCGACTGTGCTGGGGTATTTCCGTTAGAATCGCTTCCCTGTCCGAACACAGACACCAACGCTGACCATACAAGAGGAACCTGACTTCTTAAGACAGGAAGTGGACTGCTTTATTTTAACACAAACACAAGATTTATACACAGGGCGGGGAAATACAACCAGAAACAGGAAACACACCAGCAGGCCGTCCCATCAGGGGGAAGGGCTGCCGGAACCCCCCCCCCCCCCCCACCAAACCAAGACACACAATAGAACAATGGGATACACATGGCAGTAGACAATACAGGAACATTTGCATCCCATAATAGTTTGCTCCCAAGCAAGACACAATAGAACAGTGGAACAACCACTTGGCATTAAACAATGGACAACCCCTAAACTAATACACAAACATTACATCCCATAATAGTTTCCTAGAACAATGGGATGCAGCCACATGGCATAGAACAATGAACAATCCCCACACCAATATTAGAACATTTTACCCTGTACCCCTAACAGGCTCAGGGTGACTCACACATAATGGGAACATGGGGAGCTGAAACAGGAGTCCCCCCACCTCTCCAAAGGGGGCTGGGTTCCATGGGCCCCCCACCCAAAAGTCACTTCCATCACATATCTCCCCTTTCGGCAGGAGACTAACGTAGGAGTAAATCCCAGATGGATGGACTCCGAAGTAAGTCTGTACTTCCAGTCCCCCAATGCCATCACCCACACAGTACCCCAAGCAAATTGTACCACACAAAGCATTACTCACCCAGCCAACCTCTGCCTCTCTCGTAGAACATACCCGCTGCTGGGGAGAAGTACGGACTGGTCCTTCTCCCTGAAGTCCTCTCAGCCGCTGGAGAGAAGACAGGGTGGCTGGGCCAACTCCATCATGTTGTGGGGGATCTGGGCCGACTGCCCAGAATACCTGGGGTATCCAGGTGGTGACTGTAGTATCATCCACTTTGACTTGATGGACATCCCCCAGCGTTTGCAATGTAAGGCTGACATCCTCTTGTCTCAATGCTAGACCCTTTTCTGGGGTTGTGTCAGTGGAGACCGAAGTCCCATCCATGGACATCAGCTCAAGCTGCCGTTGTGAGGTGCCGATTGTATCCTCTTCCTGTAGCTCCTGTGGTGCTGATTGTTGTGGGCAGGGGTCAACCACGCCATGCCCTGATGCCAGCTCTTCTGCGGGAGGCTTGCCAGCTGGTTCCTCCTCAGCAGAAAAGTCAATCAAATCCCCAGTCTCTGGAACTGGTGTCTGGGGATAGGGGTTCACCATCTCCTGTCCGTGGAACCCAGAAGATGTTACCAGTGCTGGGCAGGGTTCAGTAATGTTTGGCTCTGTTGCCAGCTCTTCTGCTGGAGGCTTACAAGGTTGTTTTTCCTCAGCAGAGAAGTCTATCAAATCCCCAGTCTCCGGAATTTGCACTGCCGATTCTTGGGAATGCTGCTAAACATGTTTTAGCAGTTGCCTGTATGCCCTTTCCAGATGCAGTTCTTTCTTCAGCAGGTATTCCAGATCTGGTTCAAGCTCTGAGACCCCTGTGAGACCGAACATAGCCTCTCTGCCTTCTCACAACTCTTCCAGGGTAGGTATTCCTTCATCGCCAAACACAAAAAGATCTGTAAGGCTCTCCCACCGCAATCCAGGGCCACCAAAGTCATATCCCTCAGGAGAGCATTCTGTTCTCACCCCTAAATATTCCTGCTCTGTGTACCATTGCAGAGCCTGATATCTGTTGTCCAGCTCTATCTCCTGCTGGACCAGCCTGTCCAACTCAATCACCCATTGCTCCGGGGGTCACTCTTCCAGGAACGGCATCCGTAACGTCCAATGGTCCCTGGCCCATTCCCCTGGGGTTGGATAGCACTTGTCTTTGTCCTGTGGCAGTACGGTATCCTGCCACGGTGGAAATCATGATGGAGACCCAGGATTCTCAACCATGCAGGTTGAGGGGCTCCAGGCAGTTCTCATAATGCAGAGGAAACGGGTTTATAAGTTTTCTCTTTGGTTTGTAAAGCCTGTTTTGGGACCTGTTGCCTGGAGATTTCTAAGAGATTTGGGAGGGATGAAATCTCCAATCCTGGGCCCATATTTTGGGAGCAGCCAGCGTGCTGATGGCACAGGTGTGTGCAGGCCTTTTTGTGGAGGCCAGGCCATGAATCTGGGCTCCACCCCGGCAGTTAGGAGGTCTCCACCCCGGCAGTTAGGAGGGCTGCACCCCGGCAGTTAGGAGGGCTCCACCCTTGCAGTTAGGAGGTCTCCGCCGTGGAGTCAGGTGGGCTACACCTAGGAGAGGTGGAAGCCGGACTAGCTGTGTGCTAGTGCCATACTTTGGGAAGAGTCTGCAGGAGGCAGACTTAAAACTGCGTACAAGCCAGGAGGCTGAATACTGTTCATTTGAATTTGTGTGATGGTGGATACCCCTGCGTGGGAAACCTTTATGTTATTGAACTGACATTTAAATAAAAGTGGGCAAACAGGCCCTTAAAAAAATAAGCGAGTTGCCGTGTGCTTTAGAGAAGCTCTACCACTTGAAGCGAGTTCCCACATATGGTGGAGGATGCGGGCATAATTGGAGATCCCTGCAAAAGTAAGTTCATCAGTTATATGAACTGTGTTTCTGTGCAATGGACAGCACAATTTGGTGTGTGTGCAGGTGAGGAGAACCTGCCTTAAAGAGACAGTGCTTCATTTCTTGATGCTGGACTGTGCAAAAGTGTTGTGAAGTGACTGTGAAGATGGGGCGGTCAAAGCAAAGAAAAGAAGAAAGATTTGCGGAAATGAGAGACAGAGCCCTGTGGCTGGAGGGGTTGTTATCCCCAGAACAAGCCCCATACATAAATGAACAAAGTTTGCCAAAGTGGGAAGTGCATGTTGTTGCTGCTGGCAACACTGGTGAAAGGAGACCAGCTATGAATGTGCAGAGTCCTAAGCTGGAAAAAGGCTGCAATGTGGGGAGCCTGGACAAGACACGCTGGCAAGAGCGATGCTTGCGGTGCAGGGAGTGGGGGCACACTGTCTCTAAATGCCCTTTGTCTCAGCCTCCATTGCAAAGTTGCATATCAAAGCAAAGGACTGCATCTGTGTTAGGCAAGCCGGCTCTGAGTGCAAGGAAGGAGCGACAGCCTGACCACAAGTTTGAGAAGAATGTGGTTGCCCATAGCAACACATGTGACTTCAGGCCTGCGGACCCTGTAAGAGGAGTGTCGTCTGCAGAGGATTGTGACAACGCAGAAATGAGAGTTCAGCGCATCTGGAGGAACCCACAAAGTTCAGCTGGGAGAGTGCCATCTCCCATAGCAACAGGAGAAAGCCTGGCAACCAGGAGAAGGGGCTACAAGGGAGATGTCGTTCCGTATCCCAAGAAGGTTATCGGTGGAACCATACCCTGCCTGGAATGTGGTCAGTTTGGGCATGGTATCTTTTCCTGCCCCAGATTATGGAATACCACTGATGAGGGTGCTACTGAGCAAAAGTCTTCATCAGCAAGCCCAGATTCCTTTTTAAAAATGTTGGCAGCCACCTCTGGCAACAGTGAAAAAGTACCTGTTGTGCCTGCAGGGGGTGCCAAGGAGTCAGAAGTGCCTGCCACGGTATCATCCTATAGCTGCATGGATGAACTGGGTGGCCAAAGCCAAGCAGAGGAGAGACTACGCACTCAAGTGAAGGCTATGACACCTGCTTCAGGAAATGGTAAGACTGTTTGTGGGACTGAGTCCAAGGAAGTGAGGGTGTGTCCTTCAGGGAGTTCCACAATACAGATGGACATGGACTGGCTGCTGTGTGCTACCCTGAGTAGTGGGGAGGCACAGGGAACAGCCCAACGATTAGCAGGACTAAATATGGAAAAGGACATGGGGACTCTGCAGGTGCCTGCTATAATCCAGCAGAAGGCTGGGGATGGTAACCTAGGGGTGACCAAAACTGCCATGGCACCGTGTTCCCTAGTGATAGGTGCTGCAGAGATGCCCAGGGAAACCTCCCAGGAGCCCGCAGTGACGGAGCAGAGGATTTCCCAGGTCAGCTGTGGAGCTGCAGTCATGTCTATAGGTAATGAGAATGCTGATGGTCATGCCAACAAAAGTGTTACTGTTGGTAAATATAATGTTATGGTTGGTGATGGGCTAGCACAGCTCACTAAGGATAACAGTGTTGATGTGAATATGATTGAAGATATGTTGTTGCCCTTGGCAACAGTATCCAAGGCTGCAAAGGTGTCCATGGAAACTTCCTGGGAGCTCTGTGTGTTGGAGCCAGAGGTTGCCTGGGACAACTATGGTGCTGCTCTGGACAAGAGAGTACTTGACACAAATGATGATTTAAATGCTAAAAGTGAAATCTTTGAAAATGCTCATGGTGATAATGGGTTAATGGAGTCTGTCAGTAATGACAATATGTATGGAAGTGTTCCTGAGGTGAATGAAGCGCCACCAGAGTACGGTGGTGAAGGTGTGGTATTGCAACCTGTTGAGGTTAAAAATTTAGTGCCACAGTTTTGGTTGAACAAAAGTGATATATGTGATGTGTCTGCTGAGCCACTCTGTCCTGTGTCTCCTCCGGCAGTTGGTGCGGTACTGCGTAGTACCTCTGATTGGAGCACAGAGAAAGTAGACTGGGACAGATGGGCTGAAAACCTGTTGGCTTTGTTGAAAGGGACCTCTGTTTCCAACAGTGGACTGGACACGACTTCTGCTGTGCTAAATGGAGGGCCTGCAGAGCGGCTTATAGACAAGGGCACACTTGCTGTTGCTGCAGATGGTCTCCCTCCCAATATGGACGGGCCAAGTGAGATTGAGCACATAGCAGAGATCGTGCCCACAACCCACAAAGGATCCAATGGTGTAGGATCGAATAGTGTGATACCAAATGAGCCAGTGTTGGTGGAAGTGTCAGATGGCACAAATCAAGTGATTGGGGTCAGTAAACCAAATGTGGAATTGTGTTATGACCGTCAGGTGTCAGGACAGTTGCTGGAAGAGGTACATGTGCCAGTGGAGCTGGTGGATAGCGACGTTGCCATGGGAGACAACCACTCCACGCTGTGCACTTGGTCTCCAGACACTGCCCTGCCAAACGTTGAAATTAATTCTGACAAAGGTGTGGATGTTTCTGACCATGAGGAAAAATGCAAGGTCCTTATAAATGTTGTTTATGATGATGATTTGGAAAAGTGCGAGGCACTGGTAAATGGTGATCATTTAGTTTCTGTGGGTGACCATAAACCTTATGATGGACCTGAAGGTCAAGTGGACATGTGTGCTGATAACCCTGAAACATGTGATGTGGTGGGTAATGATGTGGTAGACACAGCTGAGCTAAAGGCGGCAGTAGAATTAGGCCCCCTACAGGTTCAGGAGGGTAGTCTGGGAAGGGAAACTTTAAATAGCTTATCTGCCCAGAGGGAAAACTTTAAGGAAGTGGATAATTTAAAGAGGTCCCCTGACATAAAAACATCTGAAGAGCAAGACAATCGGTCTGTCCTTCAGAAGGATAGTAGGACATTGCTGTCATCTGAGACTGTCAGTGACCAAAGGAAGCATGCAGTGTACGGGGGGAAACCAACCGAGCTAGGTTTTGTCAGTAAGAAGATGCCTGTACATAGAATGCAGTGAGGGTCTAAGGTAACCCCAATAAAAGAGCCCACACTTTTTGTATTTAAAAGCGTGACCCCTTCAAAGGTAAAGGGAAACCGGCGGTTGAGAGTGCAGTGTAGCTGTAATGTTATCCAACACCTAAAACTCAGGCGTCAACCTCATCCTCAGAAAGGTACCAAGTTTTGGAAGTTCCTTAATGGGAAGGTGACTTGGGTGGCCCCAAGGAAAATAAAGAGGCAACGCTTTTGGAAGCGTACCCGTAAAAAGGCACGGAGTCTTTATAGGGCCCAAGTCCATGTACTAGAACACAGGGAAAGTCGTCTCATAAGACAGGAAGGAAAGTTTCCCTTAGAAAGCAAGGTCAGTCAGGAATGGGCTCATATGGGTGAAAGCTGGCACAGAGGTGCCAAATTAAAGCGTTTGGGCTTGTGTGTTCTGCCCCCTACGGGATCAAAACAAAGGGGGGGGGGATATGTGGCAGTACGGTATCCTGCCACGGTGGAAATCATGATGGAGACCCAGGATTCTCAACCATGCAGGTTGAGGGGCTCCAGGCAGTTCTCATAATGCAGAGGAAACAGGTTTATAAGTTTCCTCTTTGGTTTGTAAAGCCTGTTTTGGGACCTGTTGCCTGGAGATTTCTAAGAGATTTGGGAGGGATGAAATCTCCAATCCTGGGCCCATATTTTGGGAGCAGCCAGAGTGCTGATGGCACAGGTGTGTGCAGGCCTTTTTGTGGAGGCCAGACCATGAATCTGGGCTCCACCCCGGCAGTTAGGAGGGCTCCACCCCGGCAGTTAGGAGGGCTCCACCCCGGCAGTTAGGAGGTCTCCGCCGTGGAGTCAGGTGGGCTACACCTAGGAGAGGTGGAAGCCGGACTAGCTGTGTGCTAGTGCCATACTTTGGGAAGAGTCTGCAGGAGGCAGACTTAAAACTGCGTACAAGCCAGGAGGCTGAATACTGTTCATTTGAATTTGTGTGATGGTGGATACCCCTGCGTGGGAAACCTTTATGTTATTGAACTGACATTTAAATAAAAGTGGGCAAACAGGCCCTTAAAAAAATAAGCGAGTTGCCGTGTGCTTTAGAGAAGCTCTACCACTTGAAGCGAGTTCCCACAGTCCATACCAGCAACCTGGAGGGCTCCTCTCCAAAGCACCTCCCAAATCTGCTGCCTGAGCTCCAGGTACTGATCTATAGACACAGTCCTGGGGTATGCTGCAAGAACGATCCGCAGCAGCCCTGGGAACTCTGATGTCAGGTCCATATCTCCACTGGGGTGACCAACGTCTCCTTTCCTGATCTTGGATCCCGGTGGTGGTTTGGACGTATTCACAGCTTGGAAGCAAGATCCCACCGCTTGCCACCAATGTAACGGAACTGGACCCCGACTGCACTAGGGTATTCCAGTTAGATTCCTGCTTCCCTGTCCGAAAACAGATCCACGGACACCACCGCTGACCATACAAGATGAAACAGCACCAGACTTGTATTAAAACAGGAAATGGACTGCTTTATTTTAACACAGACACAATATATATTCACAGGGCGGGGAAATACAACCAGGAACAGGAAACACATCAGCAGGCCGTCCCATCAGGGGGAAGGGCTGCCGGAAACACCCCCCACCAAACCAAGACACACAATAGAACAATGGGATACACCACATGGCAGTAGACAATACAGGAACACATACATCCCATAATAGTTTGCTCACAAGCAAGACACATAATAGAACAATGGGACAACCATGTGGCATTAAACAATGAACAACCCCCCACACCAATACACAAACATTACATCCCATAATAGTTTGATAGAACAATGGGAAGCAGCCACATGGCAGAGAACAATGAACAACCCCCACACCAATATTAGAACATTTCACCCTGTACCCCTATCAGGCACAGGGTGACTTACACATAATGGGAACATGGGGAGCTGAGACAGGGGTCCCCCCACCCCCAAAAGTCACTCCCATCACAGTTACTATGGAGGAAGAGTTACTATGGAGGAAGAGTTACTATGGAGGAAGAGTTATTATAGGGGAAGAGTTACTACAGAGGAAAAGCTTCTAGAAAGGAAGAGTCACTACAGAGGAAGATGATGCTGGACGTCCTCCAGACTGGAAAAGGCGGAGCTCTATCTGACTTCGTGCAGCTTCTAATGCACATTGAGAGAAGCTCCCAGTGTGCAGTGACATCAGAGGAAGCCATTCCAGTCCAGGAGAGGAGTCGGTACACCTGTGCAAGACTGGAGGGGAGGAGCCGGTACACCTGTGCAAGACTGGAGGGGAGGAGCCAGTACACCTGTGCAAGACTGGAGGGAGGAGCCAGTACACCTGTGCAAGACTGGAGGGAGGAGCCAGTACACCTGTGCAAGACTGGAGGGGAGGAGCTGGTACACCTGTGCAGGACTGAAGGGGAGGAGCCGGTACACCTGTGCAGGACTGAAGAGGAGGAGCTGGTACACTTGTGCATGACTGAAGATGAGAAGCCGGTACACCTGTGCAAGACTGAAGGGGAGGAGCCGGTACACCTGTGCAAGACTGAAGGGGAGGAGCCGGTACACCTGTGCAAGACTGAAGGGGAGGAGCCGGTACACCTGTGCAGGACTGAAGGGGAGGAGCTGGTACACCTGTGCATGACTGAAGATGAGAAGCCGGTACACCTGTGCAAGACTGAGGGGGAGGAGCCGGTACACCTGTGCAGGACTGAAGGGGAGGAGCTGGTACACCTGTGCAGGACTGAAGGGGAGGAGTCGGTACACCTGTGCAGGACTGAAGGGGAGGAGCCAGTACACCTGTGCAGGACTGAAGGGGAGAGCGGAGGTCATATTTAACCCTGTGTAAGCTCTGACACCGGCCAGCTGGAAGCTTACACAGAGATTAGACCCCAACAGGAGAAGACAGTGGTGGGGGAGGGCAGGGAGGCAAATATCACTGGGTGGGTTGGCCTATCAAGAGGACCTGTCAATTTGTGACCCCTGAATATGGAAAGCGATTCACATTAAGCCATGCACAGCTCTCTTTGCACCGCATGAAAGATATTTTTTCGCCGCTCCTCCGCCGCCGCTGTTAAAGGGTTGACAATATTTTACTTAGTGCGCAATATCTGGAAGTTATAAATGATCCTGTCATCGTGTCCTGAAAGCTAAGAGCACGAATTAGTCATTATCTTCCCATCTCCCACATCTTGCTTATCAAACCCAGCCACAGTTCCCCCCAAGTAGAACGGTTTGTAAACAGCGGCAATTAGAGCGCGGGCCGAGGACGCCGCATGGCGAGCCTCAGAATTTCCGAGAGGCCGTTCATAAATTATGAATGACAGTCCCCAATAAAACCATTATCTAACAAAGTGCTGGAGAAAAAAATAACAACAACTGATTATTTTCAATAGGCCACTAAATCAAAAGCTCCGAACTATGATAAACTTGTAATGGCGGAATATTAAGTACAAATCCTTCTTGGCGCCGGCCTCGCGGCAACGCCGGGGTAGATTATCCGGGACGACGAGCGCTGAGAGCTTTATTGTTTGCAGCAACAGATCAGTAAGGGAAAGCCAAGATTATTTACTGAACCACTTCCAGTCCGGACACTTTCCCCCCCTTCCAGTCCGGACATTTTCACCCCTCTTCCAGTCCGGACACTTCCCCCCCTTCCAGTCCGGACACTCCCCCCCCCCCCCCCCCCAGTCCCGACACTTTCCCCCCATTCAAGTCCCGACACTTTCCCCCCTTCCAGTCCCGACACTTTCCCCGCTTTCAGTCCGGACACTTTCACCCCCTTCCAGTCCGGACACTTTCACCCCCTTCCAGTCCGGACACTTTCACCCCCTTCCAGTCCGGACACTTTCCCCCCCTTCCAGTCCAGGCCAATTTTCAGCTTTTAATGACAATTGCGCGGTCATGCAACACTGTAAGCATATGAATTTTTTAGCATTTTTTTGAGACAGATAAAACTTTTTTTTGGTGGTATTTATTCACCGCTGGGATTTTTATTTTCTTTGCTATGTAAAGTAAGGGAAAGCCAAGATTATTTACTGAACCACTTCCAGTCCGGACACTTCCCCCCCCTTCCAGTCCGGACACTTCCCCCCCCCCTTCCAGTCCGGACACTTTCCCCCCCCTTCCAGTCCGGACACTTTCCCCCCCCTTCCAGTCCGGACACTTTCCCCCCTTCCAGTCCGGAAACTTTCCCCCCTCCCCCTTCCAGTCCGGACACTCCCCCCCCATCCAGTCCAGACACTTTCCCCCCTTCCAGTCCGGACACTTTCCCCTCTTCCAGTCCGGGCACTTTCACCCCCCTTCCAGTCCGGACACTTTCCCCCCCCTTCCAGTCCGGACACTTTCCCCCCTTCCAGTCCGGAAACTTTCCCCCCTCCCCCTTCCAGTCCGGACACTCTCCCCCATCCAGTCCGGACACTTTCACCCCCCTTCCAGTCCGGACACTTTCACCCCCTTCCAGTCTGGACACTTTCATCCCCTTCCAGTCCGGACACTTTCCCCTCTTCCAGTCCGGACACTTTCCCCCCCTTCCAGTCCGGACACTTTCCCCCCCTTCCAGTCCGGACACTTTCCCCCCCTTCCATTCCGGACACTTTCACCCCCCTTCCAGTCCAGACACTTTCACCCCCTTCCAGTCCAGACACTTTCCCCCCCTTCCAGTCCGGACACTTTCCCCCCTTCCAGTCCGGACACTTTCACCCCCTTCCAGTCCGGACACTTTCACCCCCTTCCAGTCCGGACACTTTCACCTCCTTCCAGTCCGGACACTTTCCCCCCCTTTCAGTCCGGACACTTTCCCCCCCCTTTCAGTCCAGGCCAATTTTCAGCTTTCAGCGCTATCACACTTTGAATGACAATTGCGCGGTCATGCAACACTGTACCCATATGAATTTTTTAGCATTTTTTTGAGACAGATAAAACTTTATTTTGGTGGTATTTATTCACCGCTGGGACTTTTATTTTCTTTGTTATGTAAATGAAATGTCCAAAAATTTTGAAAAAAAGTGTTTTTCTTATAACATTTTGCAAATAAATAATATTTCATCATAAATCTTGGCCAAAATGTATTCAGTTATCTTTTTAGTAAAAAGAAAATAACCCAAATTAGTTTATAACCAAAAATTATAATTTTTAAAATTGAAGATTTTTTTTTTTTACACTGATTGCTTTTACACCCATAAAGGCTGTAAGAGGAATAATTTCTCCTTCTCTCTGGCTGCATTCCAGCAGCTATTGAGAAATACTGTGTGAGCTGTGATTGGTCACAGCTTGTCACATGGTACAAGGCTGTTGTGAATAGCCCTGTACCATGTGACCTCTGTGATCCTTCCTTTGTAATCCGAGTTGCATCAAGTCCATGACACTCCTGGGATATTGATCTGGTCAAGTAAGTCGCAGAGGGGGTTGTTCGTCAGTTTCAGCTGCTTTGGTGTCAATGAAATTAACAACAGGTGCACTAGATGGTCAGCAATGAGACAACCCCCAAAACAGGAATGGTTTTACAGGTGAAGGCCACTGACACTTCTTTCTCTACTCATCTTTTCTGACTATTTTTCCCTAGTTTTGCATTTGGCTCGGGTTAGTGTCACTACTGGTAGCATGAGGCCATACCTGGACCCTACAGAGGTCGCACAGGCAGTCCAACTCCTCTGGGATGGCACATCAATACGTACCATTGCCTGAAGGTTTGCTGTGTCTCCCAGCACAGTCTCAAGAGCATGGAGGAGATTCCAGGAGACAAGAGCATGGAGGAGATTCCAGGAGACGAGAGCATGGAGGAAATTCCAGGAGACAAGAGCATGGAGGAGATTCCAGGAGACAGGAGTTCCTCTAGGAGAGCTGGACAGGGTTGTAGAAGGTCCTTAACCCATCAGCAGGACCAGTATCTGCTCCTTTGTGCAAGGAGGACCAGGATGAGCCCTGCCAGAGCCCTACAAAATGACTTTGAAATCTCCTAACTACAGAGCCCAATCTAGGAACATCAAAATTTGGAGAAAGCTGGAAAAACAATTTTCTCCACTCAAAATCAATACTTGGGGGTCCGGCAGCCAGCACACATGTCCTTTTTCCACTCGTTTTCCCAGTGGCAGGGCCCAGCACACGTCACACCTGCGACTGTTTGTGTTCTGACAGTGACTCGTGCTCCAAATTCAGGTCATTCAAATTCGCTCCACTTCTACGTTGTGGCGCCAAACTCAAAGTGAAATCCAGACAGTTGGTATCTTACGAAAGTGGAACTAATTAGGACCAACTTAATCTCCATGTACAATAACAGATTTTGCCAACGTGTCTCACTTGTGATTAGAAAAGTGGCTCAGCATGTGCCAAATTCAAGAAAAAGTTCTGGACAGGTACATGAGTTTGATGCATGTTGCACCGCTTTTAGATTGCCTGTCTTTATGAATTCCAGGATTGCGGCTCTCTGGCTGTTGATGATCTTTTGGCTTGTGTCCCGGCTTTGCTCCTGTCTTCTAATCAAGTGTCATCATGGTCCCACCTCTGGTCTTCTCCTGGTGCTCCACAGTCATCTGTGTCTCGCATCCAACCGTTGGCTCTGCCTGCTACAGGATATGGGTCCTTGTCCCTCTCTGTGTTCTCACATCTCCTGCCACCACCACCAGGGGCAGGGCAGCGTTGAACAAGAGATGCAAGCAGGGGTGGACTGACAACTGATGGGGCCCCCGAGAAATAGGGGAACATGGGGCCCCTGTGTCCTCGCTCACACTCAAACCACACCCAAAAAAGCCTATGAAAGGTACTAAGGGCATGTCATAGGGCCCCCTACTGACCCCAGGCCCTCGGGCAGTGCCTGAATGGTCAGTCCGCCACTGGGTGCAAGAGAGGCTCCCCTTTCCTGCTCGATCTCCACCAGGTACATGACACCTGCAAACACTTGGATGGAAAAAGTTCATTGAGTGTAACCTTGAGCTGACATGAAGATTTTTTGCACAAATTTGGCTTCACCTCCAGTTGACCTAAATCACTTTTCCCGACAGGGAATGTCCACAGCATGGGGAGAAAATGGCCCATTTAACAGGACCACTAGCTCACTGTTTCTCAACTTTTTTTACAGTCAAGGCACACTTTTAAATTATTGCTTTAAAATCCAGCGCTTATGGTGCAGTCCACAGTTCTCGGGAATGTTCATATCCAAAGTCACAAGAAAACTTCCATATCTGAATTGTTGAGTGCATCTCATGCTCTCTCCATACAACGAAGAAAGTCAAGTTTTTCAATCCATACACTTGTGTCGTCTCTTGAATATTAGCGTCCAATGTGATTCTACTGTGTTTCTCTCCCACCATGCAAAAAAAAAACCATAAATAGTATACAGTGTAGTAAATTTGAATATATGAGCGAATATAGACCTAATAGCCTTGCTCACATAGAAAACATCATTTTGGGATTTTCTGCCAGATGTCTCCCCACCACATGAAATCCATGTCTTGATATCCACCACATCTACCCTTACCCTCAATCCAGACAACTCTTGCAGTATTATAAATGATTCTTTTGATATTCTCCACCGTTGATCCTGCCTACCGGGCACTTCTACCCCCTTCCTGCCCACCAGGCACTTCTACCCCCTTCCTGCCTACCGGGGACTTCTACCCCCTTCCTGCTTACCGTGCACTTCTACCCCCTTCCTGCCCACCAGGCACTTCTACCCCCTTCCTGCCTACCGGGGACTTCTACCCCCTTCCTGCCTACCGGGGACTTCTACCCCCTTCCTGCCTACCGGGCACTTCTACCCCCTTCCTGCCCACCAGGCACTTCTACCCCCTTCCTACCTACCGGGCACTTCTACCCCCTTCCTGCCCACCAGGCACTTCTACCCCCTTCCTGCCCACCAGGCACTTCTACCCCCTTCCTGCCTACCGGGGACTTCTACCCCCTTCCTGCCTACTGGACACTTCCACCCCCTTCCTGCCTACCAGGCACTTCTACCCCCTTCCTGCCCACCAGGCACTTCTACCCCCTTCCTGCCTACCGGCACTTCTACCCCCTTTCCTGCCTACCGGGCACTTCTACCCCCTTTCCTGCCTACCGGGCACTTCTACCCCCTTTCCTGCCTACTGGACACTTCCACCCCCTTCCTGCCTACTGGACACTTCCACCCCCTTCCTGCCCACCAGGCACTTCTACCCCCTTCCTGCCCACCGGGCACTTCCACCCCCTTCCTGCTTACCGGGCACTTCCACCCCCTTCCTGCCTACCGGGCACTTCTACCCCCTTCCTGCCCACCGGGCACTTCTACCCCCTTCCTGCCTACCGGACACTTCCACCCCCTTCCTGCCCACCGGACACTTCTACCCCCTTCCTGCCTACAGGACACTTCTACCCCCTTCCTGCCTACTGGGCACTTCTACCCCCTTCCTGCCTACTGGGCACTTCTACCCCCTTCCTGCTTACCGAGCACTTCTACCCCCTTCCTGCCTACTGGGCACTTCTACCCCCTTCCTGCCTACAGGGCACTTCTACCCCCTTCCTGCCTACAGGGCACATCTACCCCCTTCCTGCCTACTGGGCACTTCTACCCCTTCCTGCCTACTGGGCACTTCTACCCCCTTCCTGCCTACAGGGCACTTCTACCCCCTTCCTGCCTACTGGGCACTTCTACCCCCTTCCTGCCTACCGGACACTTCTACCCCCTTCCTGCCTACAGGACACTTCTACCCCCTTCCTGCCTACAGGACACTTCTACCCCCTTCCAGCCTACCGGACACTTCTACCCCCTTCCTGCCTACAGGACACTTCTACCCCCTTCCTGCCTACTGGGCACTTCTACCCCCTTCCTGCCTACCGGGCACTTCTACCCCCTTCCTGCTCCTCTGTCAGCATGACGGCTTGAGTGGAGAGAAATGCCGATAACCGGAATTTCCCTATTTACATGTGATCAGCTGTGATTGGACACAGCTGATCACATGACCGAGCCGACATCTTCGGCTCTTTCCGTTGATCGGTGATCCGCTGTGTCCGAGGGACAAGCGCACCACCGATCGCTGCGCTGCGCACTCCCAGAGCCGCACACGCGTGGTGAGAGTGGGAGGACGTCACATGACATCCTCCCAGAACGAGAGAACCGCCTTGAGCCCATCGTTACCTTATATGGCGGGTGGGAGGCGGTTAAAGTGCACTTTATAAAGAGTTTTGAACAGATAAAAAACTTTTCTTTTTACTTTTTTCTGACCTCTGGAATGGATTAATTGGTTTTCAATGCATTCCTATGGGAAACCGCGTTTCGGTTTATGAATTTTCGCAATACGAAAAATCCCGCAGAACGCATTAAATTCGTAAGCCGAGGTACACCTGTAGTGTTGTATTTTCATATTCATAAAAATCAGTCACTAAGTTCTATATTTACAAGGCGGCATCAAAGCGTTGAAGCTCCCTTGCGTGTTTCTTCTCATTAAACCTAGCATGTGACGAAGGTCAGCCGTGTGCGACAGCATGGCCATGCCGCGGTACTGACCGCCAGCAGAGGAGTGCCTGAATACGGCACGCCGGGGAGAGAGTGGGTGGAGGAGGAATTGAAGGAGCAAAGAATGGGCCAATGGTTGGAACACCACACTCTGCAACATTTGAAATTTTGGTAAACCATAGAAACAGAAAAGTGGCGGCAGAAAAAGACAGGGTAGTCCATCGAGTCTACCCGTTTTTTTTTTATGTGTGTGGTTTTTTTTGGGGGGGGGGGGTTGTTTTGTTTGTTTTGTTTTTTTTTGGTGGGGGTTTGGGGATTTTTTAATTTTTATTTTTGTTAACTTTTTGGTCTGAGTAGAGATCTATGATTGTCCCATGCATGTTTGAAGGTATTTACTGCTGACCGGCTCACTACCTCTGCTGGAAGTTTATTCCCGGCCTCCACTACTCTTTCAGGAAAATAGTACTTTCTGAAATTAATTCTGAACTTTCCTCTAGTTAGTTGGAGGTCATGTCCCCGTGTTGGTCCTGTCCCCATGTTGGTCATGTCCCCGTGTTGGTCCTGTCCCCATGTTGTTCATGTCCCCGTGTTGGTCATGTCCCCGTGTTGGTCTGTCCCCGTGTTGGTCCTGTCCCCGTGTTGGTCCTGTCCCCGTGTTGGTCATGTCCCCGTGTTGGTCATGTCCCCATGTTGTTCATGTCCTCGTGTTGGTCATGTCCCCGTGTTGGTCCTGTCCCCGTGTTCTTGATTCTGGTTTCTTGTTGAAAATGCTGCCCTCCTGAACCTTATTTCTGAATCCTGTATTTAAAGGTGTCAGTCATGTCTCCCCTTTCCCTTCTTTCCTCCAGACTGGCAGAGATGTCCCTAGGGTTGTGGTCACCCAGTGCAGTAACACGTGGTGTCACCCCTCCAGAGGGGAAGGAGCAGAGGCGTCCCGAGGGTTGGTGTCACCCGGTGCGGTAACACTTGGTGACACCCTCTCCGGCGATCCCCGCAGAATGGATCGGATCTGCGGATGGAGCATAACGGATCGGACTCCCATCCATTATGCTCCCCAATCCACAGATCTCATCCATCCTGCGGGGATCGTCGGCTTTCTTTACAACTTACCTTTTCTTGGAGCTGGGTCCGGTGTCGCTCAGTATTGGTTGCATGCTGACAATCCACGCAGGATCGTCGGCATGTAACCTATACAGGGTGACACCGGACCCGCTCCAAGAAAAGGTAAGTTGTAAAGAAAGCCGACGATCCCCACATGT
Organism: Staurois parvus; assembly: GCF_062004578.1. Lineage (NCBI taxonomy): Eukaryota > Metazoa > Chordata > Amphibia > Anura > Ranidae > Staurois > Staurois parvus. Next base: position 158,540 of record NW_028319524.1, on the reverse strand, counting down.
AGGATCCGATCCATCCTGCGGGGATTGCGGCTTGCTTTACAACTTACCTTTTTGTGGAGCGGGTCTGGTGTCACCCCGTGCGGTTGGTGTCACCCCGTGTGGACCGCACCCCCGCACCTCCCTCGGAATGACACTGGGAAGGAGTGGTGCCGGAGTAGCGGTAAAATGAGTACCCCGACCCGTGAAGATATGTATCCCCTGAAGCAACTGCGCATGTGCCGGTTTCAGGCCGAAGAAGCCGATCTCCGACTTTAACACAGAGCTGCCACAGTTAACCCCTTACAGGCTGCAAACCGCTGAAGCTGATCCCATGGATCACTATGGGTTGCAAACCGCTGAAACTGATCCCGAGGATCACTATAGGCTGCAAACCGCTGAAGCTGATCCCGTGGATCACTATAGGCTGCAAACCGCTGAAGCTGATCCCCTGGATCACTATAGGCTGCAAACCGGCTGAAGCTGATCCCCTGGATCACTATAGGCTGCAAACCGCTGAAGCTGATCCCGTGGATCACTATGGGTTGCAAACCGCTGAAACTGATCCTGAGGATCACTATAGGCTGCAAACCGCTGAAGCTGATCCCGTGGATCACTATAGGCTGCAAACCGCTGAAGCTGATCCCGTGGATCACTATGGGTTGCAAACCGCTGAAACTGATCCCGAGGATCACTATAGGGCTGCAAACCGCTGAAGCTGATCCAATGGATCACTATGGGTTGCAACCGCTGAAGCTGATCCAACGGATCACTATTGGTTGACCTATATGGGGTTAACTGATCTTGCAACCCATAGTGATCTGTGGGATCAGCTTCAGCAGTTTGCAACCCATAGTGATCCATGGGATCAGCTTCAGCGGTTTGCAGCCTGTAAGGGGTTAACTGTGGCAGCTCTGTGCTAAAGTCAGCGATCAGCTTCTACGGCCTGAAACCAGCGCATGCACAGTTGCTTCAGGGGATACATATCTTCACGGGTCGGGATACTCATCTTACCGCTACACTGGGGGCGGGGGGCTGCTGTCACTGTGCCGGGAATCCGGGAACCCCCCAATAACTGGCCAGGTCCTTCACAGAGCCCAGAAGCTCTGCTGACATCCTGCTCCTGCACCCCCTGTGATGGTGTCACCCGCTGCGGCCCGCAACCCCCTAGGGACGCCACTGCAGACTGGATAGTTAAGTTCCTGAGGTCGCTCCTCATATGTTTTATCCCCCCCAGACCTTTCACCATTTTTGTTCCCCGTTTCTGGACTCGCTCTATCTCCTCCATATCTTTTTGTGAGTGAGGTCTCCAGAACTGGACACAGGATTCCAAAAGAGGTCTAAATCCTTAAATCCTTTTCTGGGGACGCATTCTTAGTGCGTCATGCGAATGCAGAGGACGCCAAATCATTCTACCTTGGCATGGCTGCAAAATAAATCCACTCGCCTTCTTCTGATGAACATTTTCTGATTGGAAAAGTCTGACCTGTGACTGGTGTACTCCCCCCCCCCCCCCATACATCCACGTGAAATGTATAGCCATCAATGTACAAGACTGACAGCTTCCACTCTGCCTCAAGTTAATGGCCTATTGAAACATTACTTTAATTTCAGCTCTGCATCATTTACTGTCAGTAATTAATGGGATGTGTTTTACTATTAATTACTTTTTGCTTGGTGGGAAACCAATATCGTTCCGGAGAGCGGTAACATTACTCGGTTATGAAATGGAAATCAAAAGGCAGATGGCAGCTAATTGCGGCTAGAATGTCTAATGTTACTAAAAGAGTAGTAGTTGGCCAAGCGGTGGCGGAGGAGGAATGAAGACAATAGCGGGCCGGGTACATGGCTGTCAGGGTGATAAATGTTTCACATTCTCCAAATAAAAGTTGAAATTGTTGGGACCATATAACGAAAAATGTGGGCGTGCGTCCCCACCCAGGAGCCACAGGCGTTATGTGTAGCCACCTATAGAGACCAATGGCTGTATGTGGCTGTAGGGGGGTACATGCCAGTATAGGCTGTAAGGGGGTACATGCAGATATAGGCTGTAGGGGGGTACATCCCGGTATAGGCTGTAGGGGGGTACATGCCGGTATAGGCTGTAGGGGGGTACATGCCAGTATAGGCTGTAGGGGGGTACATGCAGGTATAGGCTGTAGGGGGGTACATGCCGGTATAGGCTCTAGGAGGGTACATGCAGGTATAGGCTGTAGGGGGGTACATGCCGGTATAGGCTGTAGGGGGGTGCATGCCGGTATAGGCTTTAGGGGGGTATATGCAGGTATAGGCTGTAGGGGGGTACATGCAGGTATAGGCTGTAGGGGGGTACATGCAGGTATAGGCTGTAGGGGGGTATATGCAGGTATAGGCTGTAGGGGGGTACATCCCGGTATAGGCTGTAGGGGGGTACATGCAGGTATAGGCTGTAGGGGGATACATGCCGGTATAGGATGTAGGGGGGTACATCCCGGTATAGGCTGTAGGGGGGTACATGCAGGTATTGGATGTAGGGGGGTACATGCAGGTATAGGCTGTAGGGGGGTACATCCCGGTATAGGCTGTAGGGGGGTACATGCCAGTATAGGCTGTAGGGGGGTACATGCAGATATAGGCTGTAGGGGGGTACATGCCGGTATAGGCTGTAGGGGGTACATGCCGGTATAGGCTGTAGGGGGGTACATGCAGGTATAAGCTCTCGGAGGGTACATGCAGGTATAGGCTGTAGGGGGGTACATGCCGGTATAGGCTGTAGGGGGGTGCATGCCGGTATAGGCTGTAGGGGGGTATATGCAGGTATAGGCTGTAGGGGGGTACATGCAGGTATAGGCTGTAGGGGGGTACATGCAGGTATAGGCTGTAGGGGGGTATATGCAGGTATAGGCTGTAGGGGGGTATATGCAGGTATAGGCTGTAGGGGGTACATCCCGGTATAGGCTTTAGGGGGGTACATGCCAGTATAGGCTGTAGGGGGGTACATGCCGGTATAGGCTGTAGGGGGGTATATGCAGGTATAGGCTGTAGGGGGGTACATCCAGGTATAGGCTGTAGGGGGGTACATGCAGGTATAGGCTGTAGGGGGGGGGGGGTATATGCAGGTATAGGCTGTAGGGGGGGTATATGCAGGTATAGGCTGTAGGGGGGTATATGCAGGTATAGGCTGTAGGGGGGTATTTGCAGGTATAGGCTGTAGGGGGGTACATGCAGGTATAGGCTGTAGGAGGTACATGCAGGTATAGGCTGTAGGGGGGTAAATGCTGGTATAGGCTGTAGGGGGGTACATGCAGGTATAGGCTGTAGGGGGGTACATGCAGGTATAGGCTGTGGGGGGGGGGTATATGCAGGTATAGGCTGTAGGCGGGTATATGCAGGTATAGGCTGTAGGGGGGTACATGCAGGTATAGGCTGTAGGGGGGTATATGCAGGTATAGGCTGTAGGGGGGTATATGCAGGTATAGGCTGTAGGGGGGTACATGTAGGTATAGGCTGTAGGGGGGTATATGCAGGTATAGGCTGTAGGGGGGTACATGCAGGTACAGACTGTAGGGGGGTACATGCAGGTATAGGCTGTAGGGGGTACATGCAGATATAGGCTGTAGGGGGGTACATCCCGGTATAGGCTGTAGGGGGGTACATGCAGGTATAGGCTGTAGGGGGGTACATCCCGGTATAGGCTGTAGGGGGGTATATGCAGGTATAGGCTGTAGGGGGGTATATGCAGGTATAGGCTGTAGTAGGGTACATGCCGGTATAGGCTGTAGGGGTGTACATCCCGGTATAGGCTGTAGGGGGGTACATGCAGGTATAGGCTGTAGGGGGGTATATGCAGGTATAGGCTGTAGGGGGGTACATGCAGGTATAGGCTGTAGGGGGGTACATGCAGGTATAGGCTGTGGGGGGGGGGGGTATATGCAGGTATAGGCTGTAGGCGGGTATATGCAGGTATAGGCTGTAGGGGGGTACATGCAGGTATAGGCTGTAGGGGGGTATATGCAGGTATAGGCTGTAGGGGGTACATGCAGGTACAGACTGTAGGGGGGTACATGCCGGTATAGGCTGTAGGGGGGTACATGCAGATATAGGCTGTAGGGGGGTACATCCTGGTATAGGCTGTAGGGGGGTACATGCAGGTATAGGCTGTAGGGGGGTACATCCCGGTATAGGCTGTAGGGGGGTATATGCAGGTATAGGCTGTAGGGGGGTACATGCAGGTACAGACTGTAGGGGGGTATATGCAGGTATAGGCTGTAGGAGGGTACCTGCCGGTATAGGCTGTAGGGGGGTACATGCAGGTATAGGCTGTAGGCGGGTATATGCAGGTATAGGATGTAGGGGGGTACATGCCGGTATAGGCTGTAGGGGTGTACATCCCGGTATAGGCTGTAGGGGGGTACATGCAGGTATAGGCTGTAGGGGGGGGGGGGTATATGCAGGTATAGGCTGTAGGGGGGTACATGCAGGTATAGGCTGTAGGGGGGTACATGCAGGTATAGGCTGTAGGGGGGTACATGCAGGTATAGGCTGTAGGGGTGTACATGCCGGTATAGGCTGTAGGGGGGTACATCCCGGTATAGGCTGTAGGGGGGTACATGCAGGTATAGGCTGTGGGGGGGGGTATATGCAGGTATAGGCTGTAGGGGGGTACATGCAGGTATAGGCTGTAGGGGGGTACATGCAGGTACAGACTGTAGGGGGGTACATGCAGGTATAGGCTGTAGGGGGGTATATGCAGGTATAGGCTGTAGGGGGGTACATGCCGGAATAGGCTCTAGGGGGTACATGCAGGTATAGGCTGTAGGGGGGTACATGCCGGTATAGGCTCTAGGGGGGTACATGCAGGTATAGGCTGTAGGGGGGTACATGCAGGTATAGGCTGTAGGGGGGTACATCCCGGTATAGGCTGTAGGGGGGTATATGCAGGTATAGGCTGTAGGGGGGTATATGCAGGTATAGGCTGTAGGGGGGTACATCCCGGTATAGGCTGTAGGGGGGTACATGCAGGTATAGGCTGTAGGGGGGTATATGCCGGTATAGACTGTAGGGGGGTACATGCAGGTATAGGCTGTAGGGGGGTATATGCCGGTATAGACTGTAGGGGTGTACATGCAGGTATAGGCTGTAGGGGGGGTATATGCAGGTATAGGCTGTAGGGGGGTACATGCAGGTATAGGCTGTAGGGGGGTACATGCAGGTATAGGCTGTAGGAGGGCACATGCAGGTACAGACTGTAGCGGGGTACATGCCGGTATAGGCTGTAGGGGGGTACATGCAGGTATAGGCTGTAGGGGGTACATGCAGGTATAGGCTGTAGGCGGGTATATGCAGGTATAGGCTGTAGGGGGGTACATGCAGGTATAGGCTGTAGGGGGGGGGGTATGTGCAGGTATAGGCTGTAGGGGGGTATATGCAGGTATAGGCTGTAGGGGTGCACATGCAGGTATAGGCTGTAGGGGGGTACATGCAGGTATAGGCTGTAGGGGGGTACATGCAGGTATAGGCTGTAGGGGGGTAAATGCTGGTATAGGCTATAGGGGGGGGGGGTATATGCAGGTATAGGCTGTAGGCGGGTATATGCAGGTATAGGCTATAGGGGGGGGGGTATATGCAGGTATAGGCTGTAGGCGGGTATATGCAGGTATAGGCTGTAGGGGGGTATATGCCGGTATAGACTGTAGGGGGGTACATGCAGGTATAGGCTGTAGGGGGGTACATGCAGGTATAGGCTGTAGGGGGGGGGTATATGCAGGTATAGGCTGTAGGTGGGTACATGCCGGTATAGGCGGTAGGGGGGTATATGCAGGTATAGGCTGTAGGGGTGTACATGCAGGTACAGACTGTAGGGGGGTACATGCCGGTATAGGCTGTAGGGGGGTACATGCAGATATAGGCTGTAGGGGGGTACATCCCGGTATAGGCTGTAGGGGGGTACATGCAGGTATAGGCTGTAGGGGGGTACATGCAGGTACAGACTGTAGGGGGGTATATTCCGGTATAGGCTATAGGGGGGTATATGCAGATAGAGGCTGTAGGAGGGTACATGCAGGTATAGGCTGTAGGGGGGTACATCCCGGTATAGGCTATAGGGGGGTATATGCAGGTATAGGCTGTAGGGGGGTATATGCAGGTATAGGCTGTAGGGGGGTACATGCCGGTATAGGCTGTAGGGGGGTAAATGCTGGTATAGGCTGTAGGGGGGTACATGCAGGTATAGGCTGTAGGGGGGTACATGCAGGTATAGGCTGTAGGGGGGTACATGCAGGTATAGTATAGGCTGTAGGGGGGGGGGGTATATGCAGGTATAGGCTGTAGGCGGGTATATACAGGTATAGGCTGTAGGGGGGTACATGCAGGTATAGGCTGTAGGGGGGTATATGCCGGTATAGACTGTAGGGGGGTACATGCAGGTATAGGCTGTAGGGGGGTACATCCCGGTATAGGCTGTAGGGGGGGGGTATATGCAGGTATAGGCTGTAGGCGGGTACATGCAGGTATAGGCTGTAGGGGGGTATATGCAGGTATAGGCTGTAGGGGGGTACATGCAGGTATAGGCTGTAGGGGGTTACATGCAGGTATAGGCTGTAGGGGGGTACATGCAGGTATAGGCTGTAGGGGGTTACATGCAGGTATAGGCTGTAGGGGGTTACATGCAGGTATAGGCTGTAGGGGGTTACATGCAGGTATAGGCTGTAGGGGGGTATATGCAGGTATAGGCTGTAGGCGGGTATATGCAGGTATAGGCTGTAGGGGGGTACATCCCGGTATAGGCTGTAGGGGGGTACATCCCGGTATAGGCTGTAGGGGGGTACATGCAGGTATAGGCTGTAGGGGGGTACATGCAGGTACAGACTGTAGGGGGGTATATTCCGGTATAGGCTATAGGGGGGTATATGCAGATAGAGGCTGTAGGGGGGTACATGCAGGTACAGACTGTAGGGGGGTATATTCCGGTATAGGCTGTAGGGGGGTACATGCAGGTATAGGCTGTAGGGGGGTACATCCCGGTATAGGCTATAGGGGGTATATGCAGGTATAGGCTGTAGGGGGGTACATGCAGGTATAGGCTGTAGGGGGGTACATGCAGGTATAGGCTGTAGGGGTGCACATGCAGGTACAGACTGTAGGGGGGTACATGCCGGTATAGGCTGTAGGGGGGTAAATGCTGGTATAGGCTGTAGGGGGGTACATGCAGGTATAGGCTGTAGGGGGGTACATGCAGGTATAGGCTGTAGGGGGGTACATGCAGGTATAGTATAGGCTGTAGGGGGGGGTATATGCAGGTATAGGCTGTAGGCGGGTATATGCAGGTATAGGCTGTAGGGGGGTAAATGCAGGTATAGGCTGTAGGGGGGTATATGCTGGTATAGACTGTAGGGGGGTACATGCAGGTATAGGCTGTAGGGGGGTACATGCAGGTATAGGCTGTAGGGGGGGGGGGTATATGCAGGTATAGGCTGTAGGCGGGTACATGCAGGTATAGGCTGTAGGGGGGTATATGCAGGTATAGGCTGTAGGGGGGTACATGCAGGTATAGGCTGTAGGGGGGTACATGCAGGTATAGGCTGTAGGGGGGGGGTATATGCAGGTATAGGCTGTAGGCGGGTACATGCAGGTATAGGCTGTAGGGGGGTATATGCAGGTATAGGCTGTAGGAGGGTACATGCAGGTACAGACTGTAGGGGGGTACATGCCGGTATAGGCTGTAGGGGGGTACATGCAGATATAGGCTGTAGGGGGGTACATCCCGGTATAGGCTGTAGGGGGGTACATGCAGGTATAGGCTGTAGGGGGGTACATGCAGGTATAGGCTGTAGGGGGGTACATCCCGGTATAGGCTATAGGGGGGTACATGCAGGTATAGGCTGTAGGGGGGTACATGCCGGTATAGAATGTAGGGGGGTACATCCCGGTATAGGCTGTAGGGGGGTACATGCAGGTATTGGATGTAGGGGGGTACATGCAGGTATAGGCTGTAGGGGGGGGGTATATGCAGGTATAGGCTGTAGGGGGGTACATGCAGGTACAGACTGTTGGGGGGTACATCCCGGTATAGGCTGTAGGAGGGTACATGCAGGTATAGGCTGTAGGGGGGTACATGCAGGTATAGGCTGTAGGGGGGTACATCCTGGTGTGATGGATTTGGTAAAATGCCTATTCTGTTTTCGGTTTAAAATATACATTTTATACATATTTACTTTTATACATTTTTATATTTCTAAATGTATATGTGTATATATATATATATATATATATATGTATATGTGTATATATATGTGTATATATATATATATTGTCTGCTGGGCTTTGTAGTCCTCCTTAACTTCTTTTGCTCAGAGCGATGCTCTCAACCCCTCCCTTCGCACTGAGACAATTTCACTTAGACTTTGGGAATGTGAAGGGGAGTGAAGAGATAACGGGATGAGAAGCAAGCATCAAGTTTCTACATTTCTCCTATATTTCAACCAAGCAAAATGTGCCTTTCAGAATGAGACTGTATATACGTAATAGTGACGTATACTCTATTGTTCTCTATGTATAAAAGGTTAAGCACCGCCCTGCAATAAACAGAGATGAGATGATGTGAAAGTGGTTGTACTGGACAGTTGTCCGTGTAATTATTTTCCGGCGTGCACGCAATCCATATCTCAAAAATTAGGAACAGCAGCAGAAATCCTACCCTGAGCCCGATTGTGGTTCTCCCAACCTTTTTAGCTGGCGCCCAACGTGGGGCCCCAGGTTGTGACCGATGGAAGTCCGCACGTGAGACTGAGCGGCTGGCCAGGACAGACCAAAAGGGATTTGCGCACCCCTGAGAGTACGGTAGGTACTTTTTATATTTACCACTGTACGATTTGTTTCTGTCCAGCCTTGGCGCCAGTTTTGTCGGCTTCCAGAGGTCATCAAGAGCGGCAGGTAATTTTTATTGCTCGCCTGGGGCTGTTTAACGAACCTGCCACTGGATTTCTGCTGACTGTGTATTTGTTCAATGTCTGTCGTCCTGTGCGACTGTGATAACTCAGTAGACTGATAGATAAGTTGCAATGAGTGTCCTGACCAGGTGAGCTGTTGGCCCCTGGAAGACAGAACCTTGCAACAAGCGTCTACGGACGGTGACTCGGGGTTGACGGTGTGAGACCCCTGAGGGTTTAGTTCAGCTGCTGAGGCTTCACGGAGCGAGGGGCGGCAGGTGTAATGTCCTGTTCTGAGTGTATTTGTGGATTAGTGTTTGTTCTGAGATAAGACAGAAAGCAGCGGAATAGGGATATTAATCTAATAGTTGCCCTCGCTGCCTCTGAAACCGTTAGCTGAGACTACGGTGACAGAACAGAACAGAGTGAGAAGTTGGGTGACCCAGAGAGAGGGGGGAAGATGGGTCAGAAGACAGTCAAGCCACAGAAAGGATTATTAGTATGTGATATTGTAAAGAGGAGAGAAGGAAGTGAAGCAGTTAAAAAGTTATCTAAAGTAGCGAAAGTTTGTAAGCTGAAGGTCAGAGGACTGGCATAAATCATTGTAGGAACAGAGAGGAATGTTATGTGATGAAGGTTTGCTGAATGTGACAGAAGTTTTGTACAGAACTGGAAAAGTGTTGCATAAAGAAGGATAGTTGAAAGAAATTCAAGAAAATGGCAATTGTATAATGTATTTGTATCACAAAATTGTAAATGGAAGTGTGTGCTAAAACCACCGCCCTATGTTGGAATGTGGGGTGGAGGAGGGGAGGGACAGCCCTGCCCTTCATCTAACGCCTACTTTATGCCCACCACCCCAGCCCAGTACACTTCCTGCTAGCAGCCATCTTGCTACACCTGTGTTGTCACTTCCTGCCCTGCCCAGTACACTTCCTGCTAGCAGCCATCTTGCTACACCTGTGTTGTCATTTCCTGTCCAGCCCAGTGCACTTCCGTCCGGCGGCCATCTTGGTACACCCGGAAGGCCTAAATAAGGCATATACCCAGTTCTCCCTGTTCTAAACCAGGATGGTTCCTACCACACTCCCGTTTTCCCCAATATGGAAGTGTCACCTTCACAAGCCGGATACATGAATGACAATGTATTCGAGTCGGATGATCAACAACCGCAAGCAGGAATGATACCGATAGGTATGACTCCCAAACCTATGCCAGATGTCCAATTGAATGACAATGCATCTGAATGGAGTGATCAACAGCTGCAAGCAACAAGGGCGCCAATAGATTTGATTCCCAAGCCCACGCACAGTGGAGCACAACCTAAACAGGAACAGTAAACAAGACAACCCCGACATTCAATATTAACGGAAGGGGCACCGGTAATGTATGTCGCTTTTACCCCATCACAAGCAGCGGCCTTTGTGACGAGTCTGCCTGACCCAGAGAAACAGCCAATACCCTTTTATCGCAGGGTAGTGCAGATACAAGAAACTTACTCAGCTGCTTGGAAAGACCTGCTCAGTTTATGCCAAATTAAAGCAGGACATGTTTTCTGGCCAGTTATGCAGATGGGCTTCAATGATGCCTGCCTGACAAGTGTTATTTCCTATTCTTCAGGCGTGGAGTTTTGTGTCCAGCTCCATGACTGAGCAAAGGAGAAATTGGCGGATCAGACTACCATGATTCAAGACATCACCCAAGATAAAGGGGAGTCTGTGGAGAAGTATTATGCCAGACTCATACAGGTCTTTGATGATCTGGGCTTCTCTCAATATGAAAAGGCACACACACACATGCTCTCAATTGCTTTTGTCTCATGGCTCAAAGAGGATATTAGGAAAGGTCTGATGGTGGCCCGCCCTGAATACCGCTCTATGAAGATGTCTGACTTACTGTTGGTGGCCAGAGGCATAGAAAACCGAAAAGGGAAAAAAAAAAAAAACAAACCCAGCGCCCCTCATGGTGGTCAATGACGAAGATCCCACCTACACTCGTCCACCACCATTGCCCAATATCAGGGAAAGGATCACCTGTTATAACTGTGGGAAACGGGGACATTTTAGAAGAGAATGCAGAGCCCCAAGATATCCCAGACAAGACAGGGACCCCCGGGAAGGGCAGTGCAAATATCAACCACCACGCCCCAACTCTCGTTAGGAAATGGGCAAACCCGTGTCACCCCTTATGGCAGTATCCTCAAACAAGACTGGGGGACCGTGTAGCTGTAATCCAGGATATTCCTCAACCTAAAGCAGCTGAACAACTGCATGTCTTTCTTGGACTCATATCCTACTGCAGGGCATGGATCCCTGATGCATCGGTCCGTATGCAACCATTTTATGATGCTCTCAAGTCTGTGCCATTTACCTTGTCAAGCAAGGCCATGGATAATTTTATTCTGCTGAAGCAAGCAATATCCACCGCTCCTGCCTTGGGACTTCCAGATTATGAGAAACCTTTCAAACTGTTTGTGTCAGAAAAGCAGGGTCACACCACGGGGGTCCTAGCTCAAGAACATGGAGGGCAAATTAGACCCATTGGGTACTATTCTTGTCATTTGGATCCCGTAGCTAGGGGTGGTTCTTCATGTCTAAGAGCTGTCTTTGCTGCTCAAGCTCTGCTGGATAAGACCTCGTTTTAGCACACCCCTTACTTCTGGCACCGCATGACATTGCCGCCATCCTGAATCAGGTACAACCCCGACACCTGTCCACAGCTAGACATCTACGGTTGCAAATCTCCCTCCTCATTCCTGACAATGTGACCCTCCAAAGGTGTCTTACCCTTAACCCAGCCACTCTTCTGCCATTTTTCGAGGGGGGAGAAGAAGGCGAAGGTGAAGAAGGAGATCCCTGCACTACTCCACATGACTGCCTTGAAATGATGAGCATGGAAACCACACATCTCCCTACAGTGAGTGAAATTCCTCTGGAAAACCCTGATTACACACTTTTTGTGGATGGCTCCATATATGCAGATGAAAGAGGAAAGTACCACACAGGTTATGCTGTGACCTCGGAATTTGAAATCCTACAATCAGGAGTATTATCACCAACTTTCTCTGCCCAGGAAGCAGAGCTTCAAGCCCTCACTACAGCGTGTAAGATGGCAGAAGGTAAAAGAGAGAAAATTTACACAGACTCAAGGTACGCCTTTGGAGTAGCTTATGACTTTGGTATCATCTGGAAAGCCAGAGGTTTTCTGACAGCGTCTGGAACACCGGTAAAACACGGCCCAGCCATCAAGGATTTAATGGATGCACTGCTCCTGCCTGATCAAGTGGTTGTCTTGAAGGTTAAAGCACATGGCAAACTGAATTCTCAAGAGGCCAGAGGGAACCACTTGGCGGATATAGCTGCTAAAGAAGCAGTGAAAAACCAACGAAAAATGTCTGAGGTGGCTGAAGAGGAGAGTGAGACCTCAGTACAGATACTTTTGACAGTGCATGTGCCATCTGACAAGCAATACCTGATTTCTATGCAAATAGCCGCTTATACAGAAGAAAGGCTGGAATGGATTGATAAAGGAGCAGACTACGATGGAGAATTGTATTCGATGAAAGAAAAAACTTGTTTACCAAAACATATGTATCCAGAAATTGTCCAATGGGCGCATGGGCATGCACATCTTTCTAAGAACTTAATGAACTCACTGATCAGCAAGTATTACTGGACTACGTTAACCAGAAATTACTGCACCTCGTGTGTAGTATGTGCAAAATGCAATCCGTGGAGGACGGAAAAGACACCGCAAAAACATCTGGCAAAACGTTTCTATCCATTCCAGAGGATACAGATTGATCATATACAGATGCCAAAAAGTGGACGATATGAATATGCCCTAGTGGTGGTGGACATGTTCTCTGGTTGGCCAGAAGCCTATGCTGTTACAAACATGACAGCCAAGACCACGGCTAAGAAATTACTGAGTGAGGTAGTCTGTAGATTTGGGTTCCCAGAGGTAATTGAGAGTGATCAGGGTCCAGCCTTCACAGCAACCCTTACAAAAGAGATTTGGAAGGCACTGGGGGTCGAGTTGGCCCTACACACCCCATATCACCCTCAAAGCAGTGGGAAGGTAGAAAGGATGAATGGGACTCTAAAAAACAGGATGCTAAAGATGGCCCAAGAGACTAACATGAGTTGGCCAGACAGTTTGCCCATTGCTCTGTTTAGTGTCAGATACACACCAAGAGAGAACACTCCCTATCCCCTTATGAGATTTTGTTTAGCTCAGCCCCCAGACTTGGCTGTTACTTTCCGCAACAGTTGCAATTACAATCTGATGTGTTAACTGATTATGTGACTGTATTATCACGTGAATTAACCCGTATCCATGTCCAAGTGTTTTCTCCATTCCAGATCCTGAGTCAGATACAGGAACTCACAGTCTATTACCCGGAGATTGGGTATTAGTAAAGACATTTATGAGGAAATATTCCCTTGAGCCAAGATATGTTGGTCCATTCCAAGTTCTGCTGACCACAGCCACTTCTGTCAAGGTGGCCGGGAAGAACACTTGGATACACGCCTCCCACTGCAAGAAAGTCCCAAACCCTGAGGAAAAGGAGTCATCTACACCATGACAACTATGTTGTATATCCTTTTTCTTATAAGTCTGACAGAGGCTCAACAGGTGGATATCACCGAAATAGGTGACACCACTATATTTTGGTACAACTCATCCAACACTCATGTAGCTATTTTCACCTTTGATTTCTGTAGTATAGATCCCATGTGGTGCTATGACCATAATCTATATGATCTTGACATAATGAGCATGTTCCGATAGTAGTGAGTAAATATACATACAGTATGTGTCACGGATGATTACTGGGAACCAAAAGATTAGAACCAGATTGAAAGGGATTTGGACTGGTGAGTGTGCCCTTGCAAAGGCCATTATGCCTCTCCACATCCTAGCAGAAAATATCCCTGACCCAACGCCTGGCCGTAGGAGGAAGCGAAAAGCTCCTTCTGGTAGTTTTGACCCACAAGTGTATATAGATGCTATTGGAGTCCCAAGGGGGGTGCCTAATAAATTTAAAGCCAGAGACCAAGTAAAGCAGGTTTTGAATCCCTGATTCCCATGATAACTGTTAATAAAAATGTAGATTGGATAAATTACATATACTACAACCAACAGAGGTTTGTGAATTACACCAGGGATGCCCTTCAAGGAATCGTTGACCAGCTAGCCCCTACATCCTACATGACATTCCAGAATAGGATGGCTCTAGACATGATTTTAGCAGAAAAAGGAGGTGTCTGTAAAATGATAGAAGGAACTGGAACATGTTGTACATATATTCCTGACAATACTGGCCCGAATAGTAAGGTTACTCTGGCTATAAAGAAATTGGAAGATCTGTCAGTAGAGCTGAAGAAGAACTCAGGTATCTCAGACCCCTGGGATCAATGTTTTAGCTGGATGAGTGGGTGGCAAAAAGTGCTCGCCCAAATAGGGGTAACGGTATTAATAATTCTAGTTCTTTTAGCTCTGATTGTATGTTGTATTCTATAATTTGTAAAGAAGTTAATAAGCAAGGCTGTAGACAACAGCACACCTATATTTCTCCATCAAGAAGAGGAGGACCCTTTTGCGATGGAAGAGGATAAACTTTTCACTCCTCTACAGTCCCTCCCTGTCAACAGCAATTTCACAATTTTGTAGGGATAGCATCTGACTTCCTTATGTACAAAGTCTGTGGCAAGGGAGGTGATGAAATAGTCATCACCCGTCTAACGTACAGCATAAAAGAGTTCCAAGGTACATAAGGACAGATGAGCTAGGCTTTATAGGGACAGAGTAAAATAGTCATTTTAAGGGGGGACTGTGATGGATTTGGTAAAATGCCTATTCTGTTTTCGGTTTAAAATATACATTTTATACATATTTACTTTTATACATTTTTATATTTCTAAATGTATATGTATATATATATATATATATGTATATGTGTATATATATGTGTATATATATATATATATATATATATATTGTCTGCTGGGCTTTGTAGTCCTCCTTAACTTGTTTTGCTCAGAGCGATGCTCTCAACCCCTCCCTTCGCACTGAGACAATTTCACTTAGACTTTGGGAATGTGAAGGGGAGTGAAGAGATAACGGGATGAGAAGCAAGCATCAAGTTTCTACATTTCTCCTATATTTCAACCAAGCAAAATGTGCCTTTCAGAATGAGACTGTATATACGTAATAGTGACGTGTACTCTATTGTTCTCTATGTATAAAAGGTTAAGCACCGCCCTGCAATAAACAGAGATGAGATGATGTGAAAGTGGTTGTACTGGACAGTTGTCCGTGTAATTATTTTCCGGCGTGCACGCAATCCATATCTCAAAAATTAGGAACAGCAGCAGAAATCCTACCCTGAGCCCGATTGTGGTTCTCCCAACCTTTTTACCGGTATAGGCTATAGGGGGGTATATGCAGGTATAGGCTGTAGGGGGGTACATGCCGGTATAGGCTGTAGGGGGGTACATGCCGGTATAGGCTGTAGGGGGGTACATCCCGGTATAGGCTGTAGGGGGGTACATGCAGGTATAGGCTGTAGGGGGGTACATGTAGGTATAGGCTGTAGGGGGGGTATTTGCAGGTATAGGCTGTAGGGGGGTACATGCAGGTATAGGCTGTAGGGGGGTACATGCAGGTACAGACTGTAGGGGGGTACATGCAGGTATAGGCTGTAGGGGGGTACATCCCGGTATAGGCTGTAGGGGGGTAAATGCAGGTATAGGCTGTAGGGGGGTACATGCAGGTATAGGCTGTAGGGGGGTACATGCCGGTATAGGCTCTAGGGGGGTACATGCAGCTATAGGCTGTAGTAGGGTACATGCAGGTATAGGCTGTAGGGGGGTACATCCCGGTATAGGCTGTAGGGGGGTATATGCAGGTATAGGCTGTAGGGGGGTAAATGCAGGTATAGGCTGTAGGGGGGTACATGCAGGTATAGGCTGTAGGGGGGTATATGCAGGTATAGGCTGTAGGGGGGTATATGCAGGTATAGGCTGTAGGGGGGTACATGCCGGTATAGGCTGTAGGGGGGTACATGCAGGTATAGGCTGTAGGGGGGTACATGCAGGTATAGGCTGTAGGGGGGCACAAGCAGGTACAGACTGTAGGGGGGTACATGCCGGTATAGGCTGTAGGGGGGTAAATGCCGGTATAGGCTGTAGGGGGGTACATGCAGGTATAGGCTGTGGGGGGGGGGGGGTATATGCAGGTATAGGCTGTAGGCGGGTATATGCAGGTATAGGCTGTAGGGGGGTATATGCAGGTATAGGCTGTAGGGGGGTACATGCAGGTGTAGGCTGTAGGGGGGTACATGCAGGTATAGGCTGTAGGGGGGGGGGTATATGCAGGTATAGGCTGTAGGGGTGCACATGCAGGTACAGACTGTAGGGGGGTAAATGCTGGTATAGGCTGTAGGGGGGTACATGCAGGTATAGGCTGTAGGGGGGTACATGCAGGTATAGGCTGTAGGGGGGGGGTATATGCAGGTATAGGCTGTAGGCAGGTATATGCAGGTATAGGCTGTAGGGGGGTACATGCAGGTATAGGCTGTAGGGGGGTATATGCCGGTATAGACTGTAGGGGGGTACATGCAGGTATAGGCTGTAGGGGGGTACATGCAGGTATAGGCAGTAGGGGGGGGGGGTATATGCAGGTATAGGCTGTAGGTGGGTACATGCAGGTATAGGCTGTAGGGGGGTATATGCAGGTATAGGCTGTAGGGGGGTACATGCAGGTACAGACTGTAGGGGGGTATATGCCGGTATAGGCTGTAGGGGGGTACATGCAGATATAGGCTGTAGGGGGGTACATGCCGGTATAGGCTGTAGGGGGGTACATGCAGGTATAGGCTGTAGGGGGGTACATGCAGGCATAGGCTGTAGGGGGGTACATGCAGGTACAGACTGTAGGGGGGTATATCCCGGTATAGGCTGTAGGGGGGTATATGCAGATAGAGGCTGTAGGAGGGTACATGCAGGTATAGGCTGTAGGGGGGTACATGCCGGTATAGGCTGTAGGGGGGTACATGCAGGTATAGGCTGTAGGGGGGTACATGCAGGCATAGGCTGTAGGGGGGTACATGCAGGTATAGGCTGTAGGGGGGGGGGTATATGCAGGTATAGGCTGTAGGTGGGTACATGCAGGTATAGGCTGTAGGGGGGTATATGCAGGTATAGGCTGTAGGGGGGTACATGCAGGTACAGACTGTAGGGGGGTACATGCCGGTATAGGCTGTAGGGGGGTACATGCAGATATAGGCTGTAGGGGGGTACATCCCGGTATAGGCTGTAGGGGGGTACATGCAGGTATAGGCTGTAGGGGGGTACATCCCGGTATAGGCTGTAGGGGGGTATATGCAGGTATAGGCTGTAGGGGGGTACATGCAGGTATAGGCTGTAGGGGGGGGGGGGTATATGCAGGTATAGGCTGTAGGGGTGCACATGCAGGTACAGACTGTAGGGGGGTAAATGCTGGTATAGGCTGTAGGGGGGTACATGCAGGTATAGGCTGTAGGGGGGTACATGCAGGTATAGGCTGTAGGGGGGTACATGCAGGTATAGGCTGTAGGGGGGTATATGCAGGTATAGGCTGTAGGGGGGTACATGCAGGTATAGGCTGTAGGGGGGGGGGTATATGCAGGTATAGGCTGTAGGCAGGTATATGCAGGTATAGACTGTAGGGGGGTACATGCAGGTATAGGCTGTAGGGGGGTATATGCTGGTATAGACTGTAGGGGGGTACATGCAGGTATAGGCTGTAGGGGGGTACATGCAGGTATAGGCTGTAGGGGGGGGGGTATATGCAGGTATAGGCTGTAGGTGGGTACATGCAGGTATAGGCTGTAGGGGGGTATATGCAGGTATAGGCTGTAGGGGGGTACATGCAGGTACAGACTGTAGGGGGGTACATGCCGGTATAGGCTGTAGGGGGGTACATGCAGATATAGGCTGTAGGGGGGTACATCCCGGTATAGGCTGTAGGGGGGTACATGCAGGTATAGGCTGTAGGGGGGTACATCCCGGTATAGGCTGTAGGGGGGTATATGCAGGTATAGGCTGTAGGGGGGTACATGCAGGTATAGGCTGTAGGGGGGTACATGCAGGTATAGGCTGTGGGGGGGGGGTATATGCAGGTATAGGCTGTAGGGGTGCACATGCAGGTACAGACTGTAGGGGGGTAAATGCTGGTATAGGCTGTAGGGGGGTACATGCAGGTATAGGCTGTAGGGGGGTACATGCAGGTATAGGCTGTAGGGGGGTACATGCAGGTATAGGCTGTAGGGGGGGGGGGGTATATGCAGGTATAGGCTGTAGGCAGGTATATGCAGGTATAGGCTGTAGGGGGGTACATGCAGGTATAGGCTGTAGGGGGGTACATGCAGGTATAGGCTGTAGGGGGGGGGGGTATATGCAGGTATAGGCTGTAGGCAGGTATATGCAGGTATAGGCTGTAGGGGGGGTATATGCCGGTATAGACTGTAGGGGGGTACATGCAGGTATAGGCTGTAGGGGGGTACATGCAGGTATAGGCTGTAGGGGGGGGGGTATATGCAGGTATAGGCTGTAGGTGGGTACATGCAGGTATAGGCTGTAGGGGGGTATATGCAGGTATAGGCTGTAGGGGGGTACATGCAGGTACAGACTGTAGGGGGGTACATGCCGGTATAGGCTGTAGGGGGGTACATGCAGATATAGGCTGTAGGGGGGTACATCCCGGTATAGGCTGTAGGGGGGTACATGCAGGTATAGGCTGTAGGGGGGTACATCCCGGTATAGGCTGTAGGGGGGTATATGCAGGTATAGGCTGTAGGGGGGTACATGCAGGTACAGACTGTAGGGGGGTATATCCCGGTATAGGCTGTAGGGGGGTATATGCAGATAGAGGCTGTAGGAGGGTACATGCAGGTATAGGCTGTAGGGGGGTACATGCCGGTATAGGCTGTAGGGGGGTACATGCCGGTATAGGCTGTAGGGGGGTACATGCAGGTATAGGCTGTAGGGGGGTACATGCAGGCATAGGCTGTAGGGGGGTACATGCAGGTATAGGCTGTAGGGGGGGAGTATATGCAGGTATAGGCTGTAGGCGGGTATATGCAGGTATAGGCTGTAGGGGGGTATATGCCGGTATAGACTGTAGGGGGGTACATGCAGGTATAGGCTGTAGGGGGGTACATACAGGTATAGGCTGTAGGGCGGTACATGCAGGTATAGGCTGTAGGAGGGTACATACAGGTACTTGCGCACGTGCGTATAGACACACACTCCTTAAAGCAGAGGACTGCCCTGGATGCAGCCATACGGGGAGATTTGATGTTCAGGGCTGTAGATAATTTTTTTTTCCTGGGTAATTCAGCCGTGGGAACTCTGGAAAATGCACGTGTGGAAAAATGTTGCTAAGATTGGAAGCAGAGGCAGCATGTGGGGTGGGTGCAGCATGCACCGTGGGGCGGCGGCAGTAATGACACTGAGGCCACAGATGCAGAAACAAATATATTGTAGAACTTGCAGAACTGTCCTAACAACCCAACGAGGAGAACCATTTTTAATAAGCAGCACGTATTGCACTCACCCAATGCCAGATGTGAAGAACATGTACTGACACCGATAACTCCGCCATTAGGAGGTCATAGCCTCTCCTATGTTGACATATCCATGGCAGCATGGGAGAACAGACACCACCAGGGGACACACCAGACGTCCGTGCTTCACAGGAGGCACCAACTTCTGGAATCATCCTGGGATGTGGAACAAGAAGGGACGTCAAGGACTACCGTGGTGCGCCCGTTGGGAAGTGACATCAGGGGAGGAATTATCCGTAGCCTAGGTGAAGCGTTTCGGAGCACCAATCAGCTCCTTTATCAAACCTCCTGCAGAGTAGGCCCAAGCTGAACAGCGCATGGTGAGGGATGTGGAGTGCTGCATGGCCAGTCCAACCCAAAAAGGAGCCTGCGAATGTGTAGGCCCTGCTCACTTTCTACTCCTCTGGAACTCTTCCCAACCGCTAGTGCTGTCAAATGGGGTACCTCTCCCTACACTGCCAAAACCAGGGGGCAGGGACTTAAAAAGACTCTGCTTGACTCAAGATGGCCAGAAGGGTCACCTGGATGCAGCATAGCCAACACTGCTCCAGGGGACCAAGGAAACTATAGAGAAACCAAGTTTCTCTTGACTTCTTCTGCTCCAGTCGAGCTCCACTACAGCGGAGAAAGTAGACTGCACCTGCCTATTCTTCAGGTGCTTCAATGCTTTGGGGGGGTTTGGACCCCCCTATCTAAACCCTTGATGCTGCTACTTGCATCATTATACGTATGTCTACAGATGCAAGACTCTGAGCACAGACTGTCAGGGCTACGTGTGCATGAAGCTGAAGGGTGGCAACTAGTGTCACAAATGTATGAACATTTGTGGCACCACGATAAGCCTCACAATCTTCACCAAATAAATATTGGTCCAGAAATAGTCGGCACAACAGAGGTGCGCCAAGAGAATGACGACGTAAGACACGTACACATTCTACTATAATTGCTTATTTAACCGCCAATCCTCGTTTATGTGGCCCATGTCTAAGATGACCACCGACCTGCAATTGGACCAAAACATGGAAGTACTGTAGATAAAAACCCAACTACTATAATCTCATATAAGGGGAAACATTTTCAAAAGTGTCAAATCTTTGTAAATCTTTATATATTTTATTAAAATAATCCTTAGTGATCCTACCGAGAAGGTCCTTGTTCGGAAACCTCCTGTTATAGGTGACAACGCTCTGGCCCTGTCTTCCGATTGTTGACCCACATTTGTGCAGGCTTGGTCAACCGTAGTCACTATCGGCAGCCTGTCCAGAGCAATAATGTCAAATGATTTCGCTAGGCAAACAGGATTTAGAGTTACACCCAAGAGAACCAACTCTGCTAGCTATGGGCACCTAAGATTCAATGACTCCTGTTGCAGTCGTGAAAGAGCTAAACCACATCTACAGGTTGGGCACTCCTTAGATCTCTGACCCTCTTCCCCCTGGTCCCCCCTTCCACATTTTTTTTAAAGTCTTCTAACTGGTCATGAGGTGCACTGTATTCTTCAGGTCACCTCTGAAGGTTGAGGGTTGTGAATGTTGAAGGAAGTTACTGAGCAAGCCCAGACCAGCTTGATCAACTTCTTCCAATCGGGTTGTGTCCTTGACACCCTGGACTGACAGGACAAAGCAGGGGCAGAGTGACCATTTGGAAACTCGGCACTGCCCGAGGGCCTGGGGTCAGCAGGGGGTCCCATGAGATGCCCCGGTACCTTTTTCATAGGCTTTTTTGAGTTTGGGCAAGGACACAGGGGCCCCATGATCCCCTATTGCCCGGGGGCCCCATGAGTTGTCAGTCCGCCCCTGGGACGAAGGTTGAGTGATGCTGGGTGGTACATAGCCCAGAAGAGACAACTATTAATTAGCAAAATTTGCTCTGCTCAGGTTATTCCCTTGACAAGTGACGAAACATGTAGGGGTGGAGTCTATGGAGCCATCACTCATACTCAGAAGTATAGGTACTGGTGTTTGCACTGAGCTGCCAATCTGAAATCCTCTTAAGGGTCTTAAGGGGGCAACATATTTTTGAGGTGTTTTATACTGTGGTGCACCAATTATTGTGCAGTGTCCCTAGTGAGCGTAATTTCATTACTTTTTAATAAAGAGTGGTTTTAATAAGCAGAAAACATGCTGGAGAGTCTTCCACTGGGAGGAGGTTGATTACTCTAGTTGATTCTTTGGAGAACCAGGAACTATGACAAGTCCAGAGGTCTACGACGTGAAAAAACCCCTTAAAGGGAAGGCGCTGAGAGACCTATTTTTTTCATATAGGTCAATGTCTCCGGGTGAGAGCATGTGGTGACAGGCATACTGTCATTGCTAAATTTGGACTGGAAATCTAGGCTTCCATGACTGTTGGTCAAAGGTGAGAAGTTGAGTGCTGAGACCTTGACCACCAAACACCATGACGTTTGAAGCTGTTATGTGACTCCTCCCCCTTCCATTCCACTGCCTGTACCCGGCTACTCTGTTGCTTTGCAGCCTGCCTAGACCTCTGCTTGGATCTGACTATTCTCCTGCTTTGATGCCTTGTGAACAGTCTCCACATTGTAGTCTTCCCACTCCAGCTTCCCATTGGTGAGGTGATCCTGATGGCCACGATCTGGTGCCAGTTTGTAGCAAGGAAAACCGGTGACCACTAGGGTCTTTGACCCATCTTTCCTCGTTGGATGATGTTTTCAACGGAGCTTGTGGTTGGGCTTTACAACATTGAATCTAATAGAAACTTTGTCCTTCCTTAAAAAAAAAAATATTTTGATCACACTGGGTTCAAATCTGGGCCACCATGAAATCCTGCTCTAGAAATGCAGCTGAAGTGAAGGCAAATTATAAAGCAGGGGTCTCAAAACTAGGAATAGGGCCCCATTGTTGATATCAATGAGAAGAATAGTGCCCCATTGATGGTATCAGTAGGAAGAATGGTGCTCCATCATTGGTGTCAATTGGTGGAATAGTGCCCCATTGTTGATATCAATGAGAATAGTGCCCCATTGATGGCATCAGCAGGAAGAATGGTGCCCCATCATTGGTGTCAGTTGGTGGAATAGTGCTCCATTGTTGATATCAGTGAGAAGAATAGTGCCTCATTGAGGGTATCAGTAGGAAGAATGGTGCCCCATCATTGGTGTCAGTTAGTGGAATAGTGCCCCATTGATGGTACCAGTAGGAAGAATGGTGCTCCATCATTGGTGTCAGTTGGTGGAATAATGCCCCATTGTTGATATCAGTGAGAAGAATAGTGCCCCATTGATGGCATCAGAAGGAAGAATGGTGCCCCATCATTGGTGTCAGTTGGTGGAATAGTGCTCCATTGTTGATATCAATGAGAAGAATAGTGCCCCATTGAGTGTATCAATCGGAAGAATGGTGCACCATCATTGGTGTCAGTTAGTGGAATAGTGCCCCATTGATGGTACCAGTAGGAAGAATGGTGCCCCATCATTGGTGTCAGTTGGTGGAATAGTGCCCCAAGGGCCAGATAAATCCAAGCAAAGGGCCACATCCAGCCCCCGGGCCGCAGTTTGGAGACCACTGTTATAAACTATTGCTCAGATGGCACATGGTCCTTAGTAGACCAGCACATACCTCCACCGCCTCCTCTGTCACTTGCCTTTGAGGTTGCCCAGAACCTGGAACCTTTTACCGTATCTGGTGGTCATGTCCGGCGGCCTGACGATTTTGGTACGCCCAACTCCTCAATGTCCTCTTTCACCCAATTCCAGTTCTAGATCCACCTGAAGGTTTACTAAATCGCAAGTCAGAAGGATGTTTTAACCCCCAGTTGGTTCCTATGACACATATACTGACTGCTGCCAAGCAAGGTATAGCCAAGGCCTGGCTGTCGCCGAGTCTCTGCTTTCCGGAGGTAAAATACGTCGGACCTTGATCAGCGAAACGTTGGCGACCCGCATACAGGACACTATGCCCAAATTCACGAAAAGTCTGGGATCCCTAGATTACAACATTCCCCCCCGAGACGCTTCAGTCTCAGACCGCTGGATCTCTGACAGTTCCACGTGTGTAATTGCACCACCGATTCCAAATTCGAATTTCAGAAGACAGCTAAATTCTTTCTATTTCATTTCGTTTCGTCATTTCGGATTCATTTAAATTCGTTGCTAATGCAATTCTGATACATCCAAATCGAGCCTAACATGAGAATTCACATGTCATGCGACTTGGGGGTCTCACAAGTCGGATCCCAGATAGCGGCCGTGTGAACCGAGCCTAACATGGGAATTCACATGTCATGCGACTTGGGGGTCTCACAAGTCAGATCCCAATTCGCGGCCGCGTGAACCGAGCCTAACATGGGAATTCACATGTCATGCGACTTGGGGGTCTCACAAGTTGGATCCCAAGTCGCGGCCATGTGAACCGAGCCTAACATGGGAATTCACAGGTCATGCGACTTGGGGGTCTCACAAGTCGGATCCCAAGTCGCGGCCGTGTGAACCAAGCCTAACATGGGAATTCACATGTCATGCGACTTGGGGGTCTCACAAGTCGGATCCCAAGTCGCGGCCGTGTGAACCGAGCCTAACATGGGAATTTACACCTCATGCGACTTGGGGGTCTCACAAGCCGGATCCCAAGTCACGGCCGTGTGAACCGAGCCTAACATGGGAATTCACATGTCATGCGACTTGGGGGTCTCACAAGTCGGATCCCAAGTCGCGGCCGTGTGAACCGAGCCTAACATGAGAATTCATATGCCATGCAACTTGGGGGTCTCACAAGTCGGATCCGTGTGAACCGAGCCTAACATGGGAATTTACACGCCATGCGACTTGGGGGTCTCACAAGCCGGATCCCAAGTCGCGGCCGTGTGAACCGAGCCTAACATGGGAATTCACACGTCATGCAACTTGGGGGTTTCACAAGTTGGATCCCAGATAGCGGCCGTGTGAACCGAGCCTTACATGGGAATTCACATGTCATGCGACTTGGGGGTCTCACAAGTCGGATCCCAATTCGCGGCTGTGTGAACCGAGCCTAACAGGGGAATTCACATGTCATGCGACTTGGGGGTCTCACAAGTCGGATCCCAAGTCGTGGCAGTGTGAACCGAGCCTAACAGGGGAATTCACATGTCATGCGACTTGGGGGTCTCACAAGTCGGATCCCAAGTCGTGGCAGTGTGAACCGAGCCCTGGTCCTAAAGCTATTGGTCAGGTAATGGATGCCTAGTGACGCTGCTACATTTGGACATCAAGGCTTCGATGGCTGGTGGCCAATGATGGGAACCCAAGTGCTGAGACTTGGACCACCAAAGACCCTCCATGAGGTTTGAAGCGTTTATTCGATCCCCACCCCCCAACCCAGGACGTCGCTATTGATTGCTTGTGGACTTACACTTTAAATTTTGAACCCCCCCCCCGAGCAGCGTTCTGTCAATTTATTCCACACAAAGAAAGTATCTTATTTTGTGGCGGAAGATGATAATTAATTCCGTTATCCCCAATTTGTTCGTTTGTTGCTTTTTGTTTTTTTTTCCTCCCGGCACGTCTTCCTGTCTATGACGATAAGGAAAAAATAATTAAAAAGAACATTCCCCTAAACAAATTACCTCCTTGTAGAAAGTGGCGGCTTACAAGTGATGGAGTGAAATGTTCTCCTCTAATCAGAAATCCCCACAATCCCAGCGCTTTGATGTCATATTTAAGCCTCCCGCTGAGCAGCAATTATCAGCAGAAATTCTTCTCCACCAACAACGCCAGCTCTTCTCTCCGGAGCCACCACTTCTACGGGAAGGATGAGGACTTTACAGGAGAGCTTGTATTAAAGGGCTATTCCACCCAAAAGGGGAGTTTTCAGTGGTAGGTGGAGTCAGCTCATGGCTTCTATGGCAAGGACCTTCCAACAGCGAGATCTTCCTACTAGAACATGGGGGAAGGCCAGGAGTCCTCCAACTCTTCTCTCCGGAGCCACCACTTCTACGGGAAGGATGAGGACTTTACAGGAGAGTTTGTATTAAAGGTCTATTCCACCCAAAAGGGGAGTTTTTCGGTGGTAGGTTGAGTCAACTCATGGCTTCTATGGTAAGGACCTTCCAACAACGAGATCTTCCTACTGGAACATGGGGGAAGGCCAGGAGTCCTCCAACTCTTCTCCCCTGAAGCTCATGGCTTTTCTGGTAAGGACCTTCCAACAGCGAGATATTCCTATTAGAACATGGGGGAAGGCCAGGAGTCCTCCAACTCTTCTCTCCGTAGCCACCACTTCTATGGGAAAGATGAGGACTTTACAGGAGAGTTTGTATTAAAGAGCTATTCCACCCAAAAGTGTAGTTTTCGGTGGTAGGTGGAGTCAGCTCATGTCTTCTGTGATGAAGACCTTCCAACAGCGAGATCATCACACTAGAACATGGGGGAAGGCCAGGAGATCTCCAACTCTTCTCTCCGGAACCACCTTTTCTACGGGAAGGATGAGGATTTTACAGGAGAGCTTGTATTAAAGGGCTATTCCACCCAAAAGGGGAGTTTCTTGGTGGTAGGTGGAGTCAACTCATGGCTTCTATGGTAAGGACCTTCCAACAGCGAGATAACCATAATAGAACATAGGGGAAGACCAAGAGTCCTCCAACTCTTCTCTCCTGAGCCACCACATCTACGGGAAAGATGAAGACTTTACCGGAGAGCTTGTATTAAAGAGCTATTCCACCCAAAAGTGTAGTTTTTGGTGGTATGTGGAGTCTGCTCATGTCTTCTATGATGAAGACCATCCAACAGCGAGATCATCACACTAGAACATGGGGGAAGGCCAGGAGATCTCCAACTCTTCTCTCCGTAGCCACCACTTCTACAGGAAAGATGAAGACTTTACCGGAGAGCTTGTATTAAAGGGCTATTCCACCCAAAAGTAGTTTTCGATGGTAGGTGGAGTCAGCTCATGGCTTCTATAGTAAGGACCTTCCAACAGTGAGATCTTCCTACTAGAACATGGGGGAAGGCCAGGAGTCCTCCAACTCTTCTCTCCTGAAGCTCATGGCTTTTCTGGTAAGGACCTTCCAACAGCAAGATATTCCTATTAGAACATGGGGGAAAGCCAGGAGTCCTCCAACTCTTCTCACCGGAGCCACCACTTCTACGGGAAAGATGAGGACTTTACCGGAGAGCTTGTATTAAAGGGCTATTCCACCCAAAAGCAGAGTTTTCGATGGTAGGTGGAGTCAGCTCATGGCTTCTATGTTGAAGACCTTCCAACAGCGAGATCACCATAATAGAACATGGGGGAAGGCCAGGAGTCCTCCAACTCTTCTCTCCTGAGCCACCACATCTATGGGAAGGGTGAAGACTTTACCGGAGAGCTTGTATTAAAGGGCTATTCCACCCAAAAGTAGAGTTTTCGATGGTAGGTGGAGTCAGCTAATGGCTTCTATGGCAAGGACCTTCCAACAGTGAGATCTTCCTACTAGAACATGGGGGAAGGCCAGGAGTCCTCCAACTCTTCTCTCCGGAGCCACCACTTCTACGGGAAAGATGAGGACTTTACCGGAGAGCTTGTATTAAAGGGCTATTCCACCCAAAAGCAGAGTTTTCGGTGGTAGGTGGAGTCAGCTCATGGCTTCTATGTTGAAGACCTTCCAACAGCGAGATCACCATAATAGAACATGGGGGAAGGCCAGGAGTCCTCCAACTCTTCTCTCCTGAGCCACCACATCTATGGGAAGGGTGAAGACTTTACCGGAGAGCTTGTATTAAAGGGCTATTCCACCCAAAAGTACAGTTTTCGATGGTAGGTGGAGTCAGCTCATGGCTTCTATGGCAAGGACCTTCCAACAGTGAGATCTTCCTACTAGAACATGGGGGAAGGCCAGGAGTCCTCCAACTCTTCTCTCCGGAGCCACCACTTCTACGGGAAGGATGAGGACTTTACAGGAGAGCTTGTATTAAAGAGCTATTCCACCCAAAAGTGGAGTTTTTCGGTGGTAGGTGGAGTCAACTCATGGCTTCTATGATGAAGACCTTCCAACAGCGAGATCATCCCACTAGAACATGGGGGAAGGCCAGGGGTCCTCCAACTCGTCTCTCCGGAGCCACCACTTCTACGGGAAGGATGAGGACTTTACAGGAGAGCTTGTATTAAAGGGCTATTCCACCCAAAAGTAGAGTTTTCGATGGTAGGTGGAGTCAGCTCATGGCTTCTATGGTAAGGACCTTCCAACAGTGAGATCTTCCTACTAGAACATGGGAGAAGGCCAGGAGTCCTCCAGCTCTTCTCTCCTGAAGCTCATGGCTTCTCTGGTAAGGACCTTCCAACAGCGAGATATTCCTATTAGAACATGGGGGAAAGCCAGGAGTCCTCCAACTCTTCTCTCCGGAGCCACCACTTCTACGGGAAGGATGAGGACTTTACCAGAGAGCTTGTATTAAAGGGCTATTCCACTCAAAAGCAGAGTTTTCGGTGGTAGGTGGAGTCAGCTCATGGCTTCTATGGTAAGGACCTTCCAACAGCAAGATCTTCCTAACAGAACATGGGGGAAGACCAAGAGTCCTCCAACTCTTCTCTCCTGAGCCACCACTTCTATGGGAAGGGTGAGGACTTTACCAGAGAGCTTGTATTAAAGGGCTATTCCACCCAAAAGTTTAGTTTTCGGTGGTAGGTGGAGTCAGCTCATGTCTTCTATGATGAAGACCTTCCAACAGTGAGATCATCCCACTAGAACATGGGGGAAGGCCAGGAGATCTCCAACTCTTCTCTCCGGAGCCACCATTTCTACAGGAAGGATGAAGACTTTACAGGAGAGCTTGTATTAAAGGGCTATTTCACCCAAAAGTGGAGTTTTTGGTGGTAGGTGGAGTCATCTCATGGCTTCTCTGGTAAGGACCTTCCAACACCGAGATCTTCCTACTAGAACATGGGGGAAGGCCAGGAGTCCTCCAACTCTTCTCTCCTGAAGCTCATGGCTTCTCTGGTAAGAACATTCCAACAGCGAGATCTTCCTGCTAGAACATGGGGGAAGGCCAGGAGTCCTCCAACTCTTCTCTCCGGAGCCACCACTTCTACGGGAAGGATGAGGACTTTACCTGAGAGTTTGTATTAAAGGGCTATTCCACCCAAAATTGGAGTTTTCGATGGTAGACCTTCCAACAGCGACATCTTCCTACTGGAACATGGGGGAAGGCCAGGGGTCCTCCAACTCTTCTCTCCTGAAGCCCATGGCTTCCATGGTAAGGACCTTCCAACAGTGAGATCTTCCTACTAGAACATGGGGGAAGGCCAGGAGTCCTCCAACTCTTCTCTCCGGAGCCACCACTGCTACGGGAAAGATGAGGACTTTACCGGAGAGCTTGTATTAAAGGGCTATTCCACCCAAAAGTGTAGTTTTCAGTGGTAGGTGGAGTCAGCTCATGGCTTCTATGGTAAGGATCTTCCAACAGAGAGATCATCCTACTAGAACATGGGGGAAGGCCAGGAGTCCTCCAACTCTTCTCTCCGGAGCCACCACTGCTACGGGAAAGATGAGGACTTTACCGGAGAGCTTGTATTAAAGGGCTATTCCACCCAAAAGTGTAGTTTTCAGTGGTAGGTGGAGTCAGCTCATGGCTTCTATGGTAAGGATCTTCCAACAGAGAGATCATCCTACTAGAACATGGGGGAAGGCCAGGAGTCCTCCAACTTGTTTATTGTCTCCTGACCTCTACTGAAAAGACGAGGAGTTCAAAGGAGAATTCAGATTAAAGGGCTATTCTGTTACATGTGTGGGGTAACTATACTACTGACCACCAATGTGTGGGGTAACTACACTACTGACCACCAATGTGTGGGGTAACTATACTACCGACCACCAATGTGTGGGGTAACTACACCACTGACCACCAATGTGTGCGGTAACTACATCACAGACCACCAATGTGTGGGGTAACTACACCACAGACCACCAATGTGTGGGGTAACTATACTACTGACCACCAATGTGTGGGGTAACTACATCACAGACCACCAATGTGTGGGGTAACTACATCACAGACCACCAATGTGTGGGGTAACTACACTACTGACCACCAATGTGTGGGGTAACTACACCACTGACCACCAATGTGTGGGGTAACTACACCACTGACCACCAATGTGTGGGGTAACTACACCACTGACCACCAATGTGTAGGGTAACTACACCACTGACCACCAATGTGTGGGGTAACTATACTACTGACCACCAATGTGTGGGGTAACTACATCACAGACCACCAATGTGTGGGGAAACTACATCACAGACCACCAATGTGTGGGGTAACTACACCACTGACCACCAATGTGTGGGGTAACTACACCACTGACCACCAATGTGTGAGGTAACTACACCACTGACCACCAATGTGTGGGGTAACTATACTACTGACCACCAATGTGTGGGGTAACTACATCACAGACCACCAATGTGTGGGGTAACTACACCACTGACCACCAATGTGTGGGGTAACTACAGCACTGACCACCAATGTGTGGGGTAACTACAGCACTGACCACCAATGTGTGGGGTAACTACGCTACTGACCACCATATTCTATTCTATTCTGTTTCAGCTACATTCTTTCTGTTTTATTCTCTTCTTTTCTATTCTATTTTGTTCTATGCTTTTATTTTCTATTCCATTCTATTTTTTATTCTATTCTGTTCTTTTATTTTCTATTCTATTCCTTTGTTTCTATTCAATTCTTTTCTATTTTATTCGTTTTGAAATTTGAATTTCAGAAGACAGACATATTTTTCCTATTTTATTCTATTCTGTTCTATTCTTTTATTTTCTATTCTATATTTTATTATTTTTCAATTATAATTCAAATGTCAGAAGACAGCTATATTCTTTCCGTTTTATTCTATTATTTTCTATTCTATTTTATTCTATTTTTTATTTTCTATTCCATTCTGTTTTTTTTTATTCTATTCTGTTTTTCTATTCTATTCTATTCCTTTGTTTCTATTCTATTCTTTTCTATTTTATTATTTTTCTATTATAATTCAAATGTCAGAAGACAGCTATATTCTTTTTGTTTTATTCTATTCTTTTCTATTCTATTTTTTATTTTCTATTCCATTCTGTTTTTTTTTTTTATTCTATTCTGTTCTTTTATTTTCTATTGTATTAGTTTGTTTCTATTCTATTCTTTTCTATTTTATTTGTTTTGAAATTCAAAATTTCAGAAGACAGCTTTATTCTGTTTTTTTCTATTCTTTTCTATTCCTTTTTGTTATATTTTTTTCTATTCCATTCTATTTTTTTATTCTATTCTTTTATTTTCTAGTCTATTCTATTCCTTTGTTTCTATTCCATTCTTTTCTATGTTATTCGTTTTGAAATTTGAATTTCAGAAGACAGCCATATTCTTACTAATTTATTCTATTCTATTCTTTCATTTTCTATTCTAGTTTGTTTTATTCTATTCTTTATGATACTCCAATTTCAGAAGTCGTCTTATATTCTGACACGAATACGTCACAGTCTATGAAGGAAATCAGCAATAGTCAGACACATTTTTTACATTTCAAAGTCGTCTCAGTTTTCAAATTTGTTTCACATTTGATTTGAAGTCGAATAATTTGTTATTTCGGATTTGTTTAAATTCATTGCAATTCAAAACTTGTGATAAATCCGAATCTCCGAATAAAGAACATTTAGTTCAAATTTGGATCCGGAACGCCATCTGGATGAACGGTCCCTGGACTGGCCCGCCACATGAGCGCCCCCTATCAGTAATAGGACGCCACTAGTACTGCCACGCCAGCATCCATTGTCATACCTGGGAAATGAGAAGTCCGGGATGGATGGAGCGCCCCTCACTGAATGAAGAAGCAGATTCCATCTGTAATGATGAGGCTGCATTGATGGGCACTGATGAGGCTGCACTGATGGGCACTGATGGGCACTGATGAGGCTGCACTGATGGGCACTGATGAGGCTGCACTGATGGGCACTGATGAGGCTACACTGATGGGCACTGATGAGGCTGCACTGATGGGCACTGATGAGGCTACACTGATACACTGATAGGTACTGATGAGGCTGCACTGATGGGTACTGATGAGGCTGCACTGATGGGTACTGATAGGGCTACACTGATGGGTACTGATGAGGAGGCACTGATGAGGCTGCACTGATGGGCACTGGTGAGGCTACACTGATGGGCACTGATAGGGCTACACTGATGGGTACTGATGAGGAGGCACTGATGGGGCTGCACTGATGGGTACTGATGAGGCTGCACTGATGGGTACTGATGAGGAGGCACTGATGGGTACTGATGAGGCTGCACTGATGGGGCTGCACTGATGAGGCTGCACTGATGGGGCTGCACTGATGGGGCTGCACTGATGGGTACTGATGAGGAGGCACTGATGGGGCTGCACTGATGGGTACTGATGAGGCTGCACTGATGGGTACTGATGAGGAGGCACTGATGGGTACTGATGAGGCTGCACTGATGGGGCTGCACTGATGAGGCTGCACTGATGGGGCTGCACTGATGGGGCTGCACTGATGGGTACTGATGAGGCTGCACTGATGGGTACTGATGAGGCTGCACTGATGGGTACTGATGAGGAGGCACTGATGGGGCTGCACTGATCAGTGTAAATGTCCCCATCACAGGGAAGCTGTTTTTCAATTTCAGTTCCTCAGACAGTGACCGCCATCTGTGATTGGACACAGCTGATCACATGGTAAAGATCTGACCCCATTGGCTCTTTACCCTGATGGGTGATGCACTGTGTCAGATCGCCACACTGCGCACCCCGGGGCAGGAACGGAAGGACGTCATATGACAACCTCCCAGAACCAGAACGGTCCTCATCCGTCATTGGACAATAGGCGGGAACAGGTCAGGTGGGTGTAACCCTCAGACATGAAACATGGACAAAGCACATCAGTGAAGCTGGAGCCCCTCCCATATCACCCCCCCCCCCCACCCCGCCACACATCATTGAAGCTGGAACCCCTCCCATATCACCCCCCCACACCACCGCACATCAGTGAAGCTGGAGCCCCTCCCATATTACCCCCCCCCCACCCCGCCGCCCATCAGTGAAGCTGGAGCCCCTCCCATATCACCCCCCACCCCGCCGCACATCAGTGAAGCTGGAGCCCCTCCCATATCACCCCCCCACCCCACCGCACATCAGTGAAGCTGGAACTCCTCCCATATCACCCCCCCACCCCACCCCACCGCACATTAGTGAAGCTGGAGCCCCTCCCATATCACCCCCCCACACTGCCACACATCAGTGAAGCTGGAACCCCTCCCATATCACCCCCCACCCCGCCGCACATCAGTGAAGCTGGAACCTCTCCCATATCACCCCCCCACCGCACATCAATGAAGCTGGAGCCCCTCCCATATCACCCCCCACCGCACAGCAGTGAAGCTGCAACCCCTCCCATATCACCTCCCACTCCACCGCACATTAGTGAAGCTGGAGCCCCTCCCATATCACCCCCCCACCGCACATCAGTGAAGCTGGAGCCCCTCCGATATCGCCAATCCCACCCCGCCGCACATCAGTGAAGCTGGAGCCCCTCCCATATCACCCCGCCGCACATCAGTGAAGCTGGAGCCCCTCCCATATCACCCCCCCACCCCGTCGTACATCAGTGAAGCTGGAGCCCTTTCCATATCACCCCCCCAGCGCACATCAGTGAAGCTGGAGCCCCTCCCATATCACCCCCCCACCCCACCTCACATCAGTGAAGCTGGAGCCCCTCCCATATCACCCCCCCCCCCCCACCCCGCCACACATCAAGACAGGAAACAGGAAATCTCAACAGGATCTCCTTTCCCTGGGGTGTTTGGTGAAGCTGGAGCCCCTCCCTCCAAATCACCCCCCCCATCCCGAGTCCTTCACCAATAAAAATACCCAGACTGACCATGGAGCCAGAATGAGCAAAGAGCTACCCTGTGCCTGGCTGCCTCTGCACTGTTCACTTAAAATCCTTTCATTAGCGAAGTCCGTTCATTCAAAATCCATTCATTTAAAATCAATTAATTTAAGGCAGTCCATTCATTCAAAATCCATTCATTGGGGCAGTCCATTCATTCAAAATCCATTCATTGGGGCAGTCCATTCATTCAAAATCCATTCATTGGGGCAGTCCATTCATTCAAAATCCATTCATTGGGGCAGTCCATTCATTCAAAATCCATTCATTGGGGCAGTCCATTCATTCAAAATCCATTCATTTAAAATCAATAAATTTAAGGCAGTCCATTCTTTAAAATCTATTCATTAGGGCAGTCAATTCATTTAAAATGCATCAACTAGGGCAGGCCATTCATTCAAAATCAATTCATTAGGGCAGTCTGTTCATTTAAAATCCATTTATTAGGGCAGTCCATTAATTCAAAATCCATTCATTCAAAATCAATTAATTTAACGCAGTCCGTTCATTCAAAATCCATTCATTAGGGAAGTCCATTCATTCAAAATTCTTTCATTAAGGCATTCCATTCATTTAAAATCCATTCATTGGGGCAGTGCATTCATTTAAAATCCATTCATTGGGGCAGTCCATTCATTCAACATCCGTTAATTTAAAATCAGTTAATTTAAGGCAGTCCATTCATTTGAAATCCATTCATTTAAAACCCATTTATTAGGGCAGTTCATTCATTCAAAATCAATTCATTAGGACAGTCTGTTCATTCAAAATCAATTCATTAGGGCAGTCCATTCATTCAAAATCCATTCATTAGGGCAGTCCATTCATTCAAAATCCATTCATTAGGGCAGTCCATTCATTCAAAATCCATTCATTAGGGCAGTCCATTCATTCAAAATCCATTCATTAGGGCAGTCCATTCATTCAAAATCCATTCATTAGGGAAGTCCATTCATTCAAAATCCATTCATTAAAGCAGTCCATTCATTCAGCCACAATCCCACCTTCACTATGTGTTATGATGGGACCCATCAGTACACATGGCGGTGCAGTGCAGGGCTCTGTGGTGCAGTGCCATGTAGGCGCGTTGCTCGGCCACTGAATGGCACATGAATAGCCCTGCGCTGAGCTGCCGCGTGCAATGCGTACGTGTCAATGGGCCCTACAAGGGACATCGTTTCCCCAACAGAAGTTCTGCGTGGGCCATCCAACCAATCGGTGATGGGGATGGAGTACAAAGCGCCACCCTTCCGGTAGGATCCCTCGTTCTGTAGGATGCCAGGAACAGATCGAGTTAACACGAGAAAAGGCAATAAATAAAATCTCGGCGTGCTCCGGGGCGCCTACCCTGTTATTTCTGATAAATTATTCTCCTTTTTATTTTTTTTGTATTTTTTCTTTTTTTTTAAAGGACTGAAAATAGCATTGCTTCAAATAAAATCCTGGCGGCTCCGGGGCACGGAAACGAGCCTTTCATATGAAAATGACGATCACTGGAACCATCAGGCAGATGATTACAGAACAAATTGTTTAAACTATATCAAAACAGCTCGCTTTAAAGTCTGACAACAATCGGGGACCCGATGGGATTAAAGATAAACCTTTTAACTGGAACATATTTTTTTTTTAACATAAATTATTATTATAGCAGCCGAAGGAGAAAATTGCTGAGCGCCACAAAAAAAAAAAATTAGAACATCTAAACAATGCAAATTGCGCATGCCGACGGGTGGATGGCGATAGTTGAGCGCCGAGCGCCGTCCTCCTGAAGAAAAAGGTGGCTGTAGTTCCCGCTAGTCAGTTCCTGATGGTTCCTGAGTGTCGGCCTTGTATCGCGGTGCGGCCATATTCCAGCTCTGTCTGGTTCATAAAGACGTCATGCCGCAGCGACGGGCCCGTTGATAAAGACGTCATGACGTAGATCTTCAGGCAGGAAAGAGGTAAAAGCAAACTGAAAATTCCGAATCCTTTTCAAAACAGAAGTAAAAATAGTTTGGGCTCTGAGGTACATAGCACCATCCTGAACTGTCACTCAGTACACAGCACACTCCTGAACTCTGCACTCTGTATGTAGCACCCTCCTGAACTCTGCACTCAGTACACAGCACCCTCCTGAACTCTGCACTCAGTACACAGCACCCTCCTGAACTCTGCACTCTGTACATAGCACCCTCCTGAGCTCTGCACTGTGTATGTAGCACCCTCCTGAACTCTGCACTCTGTATGTAGCACCCTCCTGAACTCTGCACTCTGTACATAGCACCCTCCTGAACTCTGCACTCTGTACACAGCACCCTCCTGAACTCTGCACTCTGTACACAGCACACTCCTGAACTCTGCACTCTGTATGTAGCACCCTCCTGAACTCTGCACTCTGTATGTAGCACCCTCCTGAACTCTGCACTCTGTACACAGCACCCTCCTGAACTCTGCACTCTGTACATAGCACCCTCCTGAGCTCTGCACTGTGTATGTAGCACCCTCCTGAACTCTGCACTCTGTACATAGCACCCTCCTGAACTCTGCACTCTGTACACAGCACCCTCCTGAACTCTGCACTCTGTATGTAGCACCCTCCTGAACTCTGCACTCTGTATGTAGCACCCTCCTGAACTCTGCACTCTGTACACAGCACCCTCCTGAACTCTGCACTCTGTACACAGCACCCTCCTGAACTCTGCACTCTGTACACAGCACACTCCTGAACTGTCACTCAGTACATAGCACACTCCTGAACTCTGCACTCTGTACACAGCACACTCCTGAACTGTCACTCAGTACATAGCACACTCCTGAACTCTGCACTCTGTACACAGCACCCTCCTGAACTGTCACTCAGTACATAGCACACTCCTGAACTCTGCACTCTGTACACAGCACCCTCCTGAACTGTCACTCAGTACATAGCACACTCCTGAACTCTGCACTCTGTACACAGCACACTCCTGAACTGTCACTCAGTACATAGCACACTCCTGAACTCTGCACTCTGTACACAGCACACTCCTGAACTCTGCACTCTGTATGTAGCACCCTCCTGAACTCTGCACTCTGTACACAGCACACTCCTGAACTCTGCACTCTGTACACAGCACACTCCTGAACTCTGCACTCTGTATGTAGCACCCTCCTGAACTCTGCACTGTGCACATAGCACCCTCCTGAACTGTCACTCAGTACACAGCACCCTCCTGAACTCTTGCTCTGTACATAGAATGATCCTGAACTGTCACTCAGTAAACAGCACCCTCCTGAACTCTGCACTCTGTACACAGCACCAGCCTGAACTGTCACTCAGTAAACAGCACCCTCCTGAACTCTTGCTCTGTACACAGCACCCTCCTGAACTCTACACTCTGGAAGAATGTCCCTTACATTGGAGGTCAGTGGGAAGAATGTCCCTTACATTGGTGGTCAGTGGGAAGAATGTCCCTTACATTGGTGGTCAGTGGGAAGAATGTCCCTTACATTGGTGGTCAGTGGGAAGAATGTCCCTTACATTTGAGGTCAGTAGGAAGAATGTCCCTTACATTTGAGGTCAGTAGGAAGAATGTCCCTTACATTGGGGGTCAGTGGGAAGAATGTCCCTTACATTGGGGGGGTCAGTGGGAAGAATGTCCCTTACATTGGGGTTCAGTGGGAAGAATGTCCCTTACATTGGTGGTCAGTGGGAAGAATGTCCCTTACATTGGTGGTCAGTGGGAAGAATGTCCCTTACATTGGTGGTCAGTGGGAAGAATGTCCCTTACATTGGGGGGTCAGTGGGAAGAATGTCCCTTACATTGGTGGTCAGTGGGAAGAATGTCCCTTACATTGGTGGTCAGTGGGAGGAATGTCCCTTACATTGGGGGTCAGTGGGAAGAATGTCCCTTACATTGGGGGTCAGGGGGAGGAATGTCCCTTACATTGGGGGTCAGTGGGAAGAATGTCCCTTACATTGGGGGTCAGTGGGAAGAATGTCCCTTACATTGTTGATCAGTGGGAAGAATGTCCCTTACATTGGTGGTCAGTGGGAAGAATGTCCCTTACATTGGGGGTCAGTGGGAAGAATGTCCCTTACATTGGGGGTCAGTGGGAAGAATGTCCCTTACATTGGGGGTCAGTGGGAAGAATGTCCCTTACATTGGTGATCAGTGGGAAGAATGTCCCTTACATTGGTGATCAGTGGGAAGAATGTCCCTTACATTTGAGGTCAGTAGGAAGAATGTCCCTTACATTGGGGGTCAGTGGGAAGAATGTCCCTTACATTGGGGGTCAGTGGGAAGAATGTCCCTTACATTGGGGGTCAGTGGGAAGAATGTCCCTTACATTGGGGGTCAGTGGGAAGAATGTCCCTTACATTGGTGATCAGTGGGAAGAATGTCCCTTACATTTGAGGTCAGTGGGAAGAATGTCCCTTACATTGGGGGTCAGTGGGAAGAATGTCCCTTACATTGGTGGTCAGTGGGAAGAATGTTCCTTACATTGGGGGTCAGTGGGAGGAATGTCCCTTACATTGGGGGTCAGTGGGAAGAATGTCCCTTACATTGAGGGTCAGTGGGAAGAATGTCCCTTACATTGGGGGTCAGTGGGAAGAATGTCCCTTACATTGGGGGGGTCAGTGGGAAGAATGTCCCTTACATTGGGGGGGTCAGTGGGAAGAATGTCCCTTACATTGGTGATCAGTGGGAAGAATGTCCCTTACATTGGGGGTCAGGGGGAGGAATGTCCCTTACATTGAGGGTCAGTGGGAAGAATGTCCCTTACATTGGGGGTCAGTGGGAAGAATGTCCCTTACATTGGGGGTCAGTGGGAAGAATGTCCCTTACATTGGGGGTCAGGGGGAAGAATGTCCCTTACATTGGGGGTCAGTGGGAAGAATGTCCCTTACATTGGGGGTCAGTGGGAAGAATGTCCCTTACATTGGGGGTCAGTGGGAAGAATGTCCCTTACATTGGTGGTCAGTGGGAAGAATGTCCCTTACATTGGGGGTCAGTGGGAAGAATGTTCCTTACATTGGGGTTCAGTGGGAAGAATGTTCCTTACATTGGGGGTCAGTGGGAAGAATGTCCCTTACATTGGGGGTCAGTGGGAAGAATGTTCCTTACGTTGGGGGTCAGTGGGAAGAATGTCCCTTACATTGGTGGTCAGTGGGAAGAACGTCCCTTACATTGGGGGTCAGTGGGAAGAACATCCCTTACATTGGTGGTCAGTGGGAAGAACGTTCCTTACATTGGGGGTCAGTGGGAAGAATGTCCCTTACATTGGGGGTCAGTGGGAAGAACGTCCCTTACATTGGGGGTCAGTGGGAAGAACGTCCCTTACATTGGTGGTCAGTGGGAAGAACGTTCCTTACATTGGGGGTCAGTGGGAAGAACGTCCCTTACATTGGGGGTCGGTGGGAAGAACGTCCCTTACATTGGGGGTCGGTGGGAAGAACATCCCTTACATTGGGGGTCAGTGGGAAGAATGTCCCTTACATTGGGGGTCGGTGGGAAGAATGTCCCTTACATTGGTGGTCAGTGGGAAGAACGTCCCTTACATTGGGGGTCAGTGGGAAGAATGTCCCTTACATTGGGGGTCAGTGGGAAGAATGTCCCTTACATTGGGGGTCAGTGGGAAGAATGTCCCTTACATTGGGGGTCAGTGGGAAGAATGTCCCTTACATTGGTGATTAGTGGGAAGAACGTCCCTTACATTGGTGGTCAGTGGGAACAACGTCCCTTACATTGGTGGTCAGTGGGAAGAACGTCCCTTACATTGGGGGTCGGTGGGAAGAACATCCCTTACATTGGGGGTCGGTGGGAAGAATGTCCCTTACATTGGGGGTCGGTGGGAAGAATGTCCCTTACATTGGTGGTCAGTGGGAAGAACGTCCCTTACATTGGGGGTCAGTGGGAAGAATGTCCCTTACATTGGGGGTCAGTGGGAAGAATGTCCCTTACATTGGGGGTCAGTGGGAAGAATGTCCCTTACATTGGGGGTCAGTGGGAAGAATGTCCCTTACATTGGTGATCAGTGGGAAGAATGTCCCTTACATTGGTGGTCAGTGGGAAGAACGTCCCTTACATTGGGGGTCAGTGGGAAGAACGTCCCTTACATTGGGGGTCAGTGGGAAGAACGTCCCTTACATTGGGGGTCAGTGGGAAGAATGTCCCTTACATTGGTGATCAGTGGGAAGAATGTCCCTTACATTGGGGGTCAGTGGGAAGAATGTCCCTTACATTGGGGATCAGTGGGAAGAATGTCCCTTACATTGGAGGTCAGTGGGAAGAATGTCCCTTACATTGGGGGTCAGTGGGAAGAATGTCCCTTACATTGGTGATCAGTGGGAAGAATGTCCCTTACATTGGGGGTCAGTGGGAAGAATGTCCCTTACATTGGGGATCAGTGGGAAGAATGCTCCTTACATTGGAGGTCAGTGGGAAGGATGTCCCTTACATTGGAGGTCAGTGGGAAGGATGTCCCTTACATTGGAGGTCAGTGGGAAGGATGTCCCTTACATTGGAGGTCAGTGGGAAGGATGTCCCTTACATTGGAGGTCAGTGGGAAGGATGTCCCTTACATTGGGGGTCAGTGGGAAGAATGTCCCTTACATTGGGGGTCAGTGGGAAGAATCTCCCTTACATTGGAGGTCAGTGGGAAGAATGTCCCTTACATTGGAGGTCAGTGGGAAGGATGTCCCTTACATTGGTGATCAGTGGGAAGAATGTCCCTTACATTGGGGGTCAGTGGGAAGAATGTCCCTTACATTGGGGGTCAGTGGGAAGAATGTCCCTTACATTGGTGGTCAGTGGGAAGGATGTCCCTTACATTGGTGATCAGTGGGAAGAATGTCCCTTACATTGGGGGTCAGTGGGAAGAATGTCCCTTACATTGGGGGTCAGTGGGAAGAATGTCCCTTACATTGGTGGTCAGTGGGAAGAATGTCCCTTACATTGGGGGTCAGTGGGAAGAATGTCCCTTACATTGGTGATCAGTGGGAAGAATGTCCCTTGTATTAGGGGTCAGTAGGAAGAATGTCCCTTACATTGGTGGTCAGTGGGAAGAATGTCCCTTACATTGGGGGTCAGTGGGAAGAATGTCCCTTACATTGGGGGTCAGTGGGAAGAATGTCCCTTACATTGGGGGTCAGTGGGAAGAATGTCCCTTACATTGGTGGTCAGTGGGAAGGATGTCCCTTACATTGGTGATCAGTGGGAAGAATGTCCCTTACATTGGGGGTCAGTGGGAAGAATGTCCCTTACATTGGGGGTCAGTGGGAAGAATGTCCCTTACATTGGTGGTCAGTGGGAAGAATGTCCCTTACATTGGGGGTCAGTGGGAAGAATGTCCCTTACATTGGTGATCAGTGGGAAGAATGTCCCTTGTATTAGGGGTCAGTAGGAAGAATGTCCCTTACATTGGTGATCAGTGGGAAGAATGTCCCTTACATTGGGGGTCAGTGGGAAGAATGTCCCTTACATTGGGGGTCAGTGGGAAGAATGTCCCTTACATTGGTGGTCAGTGGGAAGAATGTCCCTTACATTGGGGGTCAGTGGGAAGAATGTCCCTTACATTGGTGATCAGTGGGAAGAATGTCCCTTGTATTAGGGGTCAGTAGGAAGAATGTCCCTTACATTGGTGATCAGTGGGAAGAATGTCCTTTACATTGGTGGTCAGAGGGAAGAACGTCCCTTACATTGGAGGTCAGTGGGA